>NW_011494943.1:2943821-2949716 GCF_000754665.1 Bison bison bison
AAATGTGTCTGCAGTTTTGTTGCAGCTTATAGAGTTAATGATCAATTTGTTTCTCAGAAACATCAGCCCCAAAGTTAATGACTGCTGAGTCTCCTAGGATTTTCTGAAAATTAGGCCAGGGCCTTCCAGTGTGGGAGATAAAAGGCATTCTTCTTATTGTAGAATTTAGGGGGAACATCAGATGCCAAGAAAAAGCACACTAAGGATCTAGTCCTACACTTCCTTTACTGAATTATGGGAGTCTCCTTTTATTTACTCAAAACAAAGGAATGCTATTCTATAGGATTACGGTGTGGACGTTATCTGATTAATAACCTTCAAATTTCACAACTCAGCTTGAAGAATCACTTTATCCTAACTATCTGACATGCCTATTCCTTCAGTCCTTGCGTTCCTTTTTCAGGACTTTCTATCTCCAATGTGTCAGTTACTCTGCAGAAGCTGGTGTGAACCCTTGTGAAATACTCTTAAGACGTTCACTATCGTTTGAGAAGGCATATATACTAACACTTAAATATTAACACATACAATGCAAAGGGAACAGAGAATAAATCAACTAATTTTCCTGTACGCATTTTGTTTCTGCCTTTAGGTTTAAAGCCTGAAAAAAATAAGAAGTAAGAAATTGAGGGTAATTCTAGATAAAGATAGAATTAGGCAAAAGGCCATGACTTGTGAAAGCTTGGAGTATTGAGGGAAGTACCTTGATGGTTCAACTGGACATGACTGAATACAGGGATCCTGGCTGCTCAGGTGGCTGAAAGGAGTCTTCTATGCTCAGTAAATACATTTTGCCTTAATTGTCTAGGTTATAGGTATCATTCAGAAAACTAAGAGCATGGCATCTGGTCCCATCACTTCATGGGAAATAGATGGGGAAACAGTGGAAACAGTGACAGACTTTATTTTTGGGGGCTCCAAAATCACTGCAGATGGTGACTGCAGCCATGAAATTAAAAGATGCTTACTCCTTGGAAATAAAGTTATGACCAACCTAGATAGCATATTCAAAAGCAGAGACATTACTTTGCCAACAAAGGTCCGTCTAGTCAAGTGGTCATGTATGGATGTGAGAGTTGGACTGTGAAGAAAGCTGAGTGCCGAAGAATTGATGCTTTTGAACTGTAGTGTTGGAGAAGACTCTTGAGAATCCCTTGGACTGCAAGGAGATCCAACCAGTCCGTTCTAAAGGAGATCAGTCCTGGGTGTTCTTTGGAAGGAATGATGCTGAAGCTGAAACTCCAATACTTTGGCCACCTCATGACAAGAGTTGACTCATTGGAAAAGACTCTGATGCTGGGAGGGATTGGGGGCAGGAGGAGAAGGGGACGACAGAGGATGAGATGGCTAGATGGCATCACCGACTCGATGGACATGAGCTTGAGTGAACTCCGGGAGTTGGTGATGGACAGGGAGGCCTGGCGTGCTGTGATTCATGGGGTCGCAAAGAGTTGGACACGACTGAGTGACTGAACTGAACTGAACTGATAGGTGTCATGGAAGAATTTTAACCAGAGAAATGCTAGGATCCTGTGTACATTTTAGACGGATGAGGTATAAGGTATCAATTTAAAAAAATAAATAGCAGGTAGTGGAAAAAAAACAAAAAGAGAGAGAAAGGGTGAAAAGGTCTCTAAGTCTGGTGATGGCGGAGGTGTGTGAAAGTGTTGAGTCCTTAACTAAAGAAACAGAATGTCAGAAAGGATGTCTGCTTCCAGCCCACTCTGTGTTTGGGGTTACTGGACATAATTCCAAGAAACTTACGCAATTCCTGAGAAAATCATAATCCCAAAAGATACATGCCCCCCAGTGCTCACTGCAGCACTACTTACAACAGCCAGGACATGGAAGCCACCTAGATGTCCACTGACAGATGAATGGATAAAGAAATTGTGGTACATATATACAATGGAGTATTACTCAGCCATGAAAAAGAGTGAATTTGAGTCAGTTGAACTGAGATGGACGAACCTAGAGCGTTAATTTATTTAGACAGAGGTGTTCTAGAATGCAGCTCGGGGAGGAGAGAGCATGAGCATGTACTCTGTGGGTGGGGGAAGGGAGGCATCATCCTCTGGGATAACTGTAGCCTTTCCTGGATTTCTCTTTGGGAAATTTGACTTCAATCAGATTCCTCCCATCTTGTCTCCTTTCAGGGACTACTTTTGAATTGCAATGTTAGACTTTGTATCTGTTCTCTTCAATATCACTGCTCCCATCTGGTGAGATTTGGGATTCTGATGCTGTCGTGCCTTATGGAGGATTTATCTTAGTCTGTGTGATGTGATGTGGTGGGGCAATGGATTCAGGTAAAGTTCTGTTGTGCCGTGGCCACCGCCACACCATTTACATACCGTCTGTGGCTGCTCTGTAACCCTCGAGTTGACTGGTTGCAGCAGAGATGGTCAATGTGGGGGCAATGGTGGGGCAATGTTTGTGTAAGATTCTATCCAAGTGACAGATATGGTTTTTACTGAAGGACACCAGGAACCTGGTGCCATTTGTACAAAACTAATCCCTTAACTTCAGTGAGACATCAAGTAGCAATAGCTGCTTCCAGCGAAGTTTTTCTTCATGAGTTGAAAATCCACCACAAAGTACTGTCATTTAGACCATAGCTGTAAAGAGAGGCTGTATTGAGTGTGTTTTGCTTAAATCAATACTTTGTAATTTCACATGCCTGACCTATCAAAATCCAGGGCTGGTGGCTGTCAATGTACCTCCCATTCTTGTTGATTCACGATAGCTTGATGTCCTTGCGTAAAGTTCAAAGTGATATTTCTGCTCTCAATAATTATCTGGGTACTGTAGACTAACATAAAGGGAAATCAAGTTGATTTTTTTTCCCCAAAATGATCAGGAATTAAGAGATAGTTGTACTGTAATTTTTTTTACTGGAGTATAATTGATTTATAGTGCTGTGTTCGTGTGTGCTGTACAGTGAAGTGAATCAACTATGCGTATAATATATGCCTTCCCTCTTGAGCCTCCCTCCTCCCCCTCCCAACCCACTGTGCTAGGTCATCACAGAGCACTCGGCTGAGCCCCTTTGCCACACGGCAGCTTCCCACTGGCTATCTGTGTAACACATGAGAGTGTGCACACGCCAACGCTGCTCTCTCGGTTCACCCCCTTCCCCTTCCCCTGCTGCGTCCACAGCCCAGCCTCTGCGTCTGCATCTCTATTCCAGCCCCGCAAATAAGCTCCCCAGTGCCATTTTTGTAGATTCCATATATATGCATTAATATGCAGTATTTGTTTTTCTCTTTCTGACTTACTCAGTAGGACAAACTTTAGGTTCAACCACATCACTACAGGTGATCCAATTTCATTCTTTTTATGGCTTAGTAATATTCCATTGCATATGTAGCACGTGTTCTTTATCCATTCATCTGTTGATGGGCGTCTAGGTCGCTTCCATGTCCTGTTGTAAATAGTAAACATGCTGTATAGTTATCTTGATTCAACTATAATCTAGTAAGGTTGTATTTTATCAATTAACCAAAATTAGCTGTGATTATCATCCACTGAGTGCTGACTACATCACTTATTAATCACCAAAATTGGTAATTTCAGCTTATTCTCCGGAGAAGGCAATGGCACCCCACTCCAGTACTTTTGCCTAGAAAATCCCATGGACGGAGGAACCTGGTAGGCTGCAGTCCATGGGGTCTCGAAGAGTCAGACACGACTGAGTGACTTCACTTTCACTTTTCACTTTCATACATTGGAGAAGGAAATGGCAACCCACTCCAGTGTTCTTGCCTGGAGAGTCCCAGAGACGGGGAAGCCTGGTGGGCTGCCGTCTATGGGGTCGCACAGAGTCGGACACGACTGAAGTGACTTAGCAGCAGCAGCAGCAGCAGCTTATTCTCACAAAAATCCTATAATTTTAGTACTGTAAGTAAGCCTAGCTCCTAGATGAGAAAAGAGTCGCAAAAAGTGAGACATAACTCAGCGAATGAACAACAATAGCAAAGACCTCAGGGATGATTTTAAAGTTATAAGCTTTACCTCTTGTCGAAGAGGGATGGGGGTAGGTGATTAGACAGCTTTGTGGCTACTCATGGGCCAAGAGATCAGAAATTATCTTCAGTATCTTATTTGAAGCTACATCCCACAGCACAAGGACCATACATAAAACCCCACTGAAGTGCAAAAACAGTTTCCAAAGCCCCGCATGATAGATGTCTTAGGCACATTTTCAATCACTGCCTCCCTTTCATCTCTCCATTAGGGCAAAACAAGATCATTGGTGTTTCTTACTTTCGATCCATGTCTGTGAAATTCTAGCACATATAAAGAAGACAACAGATCAACACATCTCCCTGGGAACATATTTACTTCAGCTAAAGGAAAAAAAAAAACACAGGAGATTTTACTATTTCCATTTTTTCTTGTAACTGGAGAACTTAAAAGAAACATCCTTCATCCTGATGAACCAAGAGGAAATGATGATGACAAGTCACAGACTTTTGCAGCATCGAGAAATGACCTTTCAGGAAAAGACAATCTCACAAGGAGGGGAAAGCTTGGAAATATATTAGATAAGGGGGCATTCTAGGGGTCAAAGAACAAAGAAAGGCGGGTAGTTTACCATGAGATTTGGGAGAAAGGCCTGAATTGCTCCTTTTCTCGTGATGAGAGAGGAGACAACACAGAAGCTGGTATTCAGAGGACTCAGAACCAACAGGGGCATTTAAAAAACAGGACAGAACGAGACGCCGCAGTCCCACGGCCCTGGGCTGGTCTCTGCTCCCACCTGCTCGCGTTTATCGGCCACGCCAGCGTCATGTGAGGGCCACTCTGTCTGCCTGGGCTTGGCCTGCGCAGGGCCATGTGACACGTTGGAGACACTTCAGCCTGTTCTCAGCTTCTCTGTGCAACTTTACAGCCACATCTCTATCAACTAAGAGAGCCGTTCGTCCACACAATTCTCCCCATGGTTTTATACCTTGGTTATTTGCTTTTTAAAAGAGAATTGACTTATTTCTTCCTATCTGGGCCTTTCACACACCCACAATTTGCTTTGGCAAAGACAGTCTGGTGAGTCAGGGGGCGGAATCCATCAATACCTGTGGAATGTCATGCACGGCCCCCTTCCTCCACTAGGTATCATGTCTCTAAGCATCTCAGAAATGAGGACAATTCCATCCCCTCATTCCAGCCGAGGACACAGTTCATTCTTCAGAGGCAGCTGGGAATGAATGAAACTTTCTCACAGGAGTCGGGGTCAGGTTTCCTCAAACTGGGTGAGCTGCGTCAGGCTACATCACCCCGCACGGCTTTAAGGTTCTACATCCAAACGTGAGTTTGTCAGTGCTTTTTAACCTTAGCTGCCCATCAGACACATACATACCTGTGTGTGTCTGCTAAGTTGCTTCAGTCATGTCTGACTCTTTGCGACTATATGGATCATAGCCCATCAGGCTCCTCTATCCCTGGGATTCTCCAGGCAAGAATACTGGAGTGGGTTGCCATGCCCCCCTCCAGGGATCTTTCTGAGCCAGGGATTGAACCATGTCTCTTATGTCTTGCAGCGGCAGGCAGATTCTTTACCACTCATGCTACATGGGAAGGCCCATACATACTTGTAGATATAGCTATACGTACATTAAGACCCTTTGGTATGAACAGTGCAATGAATATGGAGATGAGCAAGACACAACCTCCGGAGAAGGCAATGGCACCCCACTCCAGAACTCTTGCCTGGAAACTCCCATGGATGAAGGAGCCTGGTAGGCTGCAGTCCATGGGGTCACGAAGAGTCGGACACGACTGAGCGACTTCACTTTCACTTTTCCCTTTCATGCAGTGGAGAAGGAAATGGCAACCCACTCCAGTGTTCTTGCCTGGAGAATCCCAGGGACGTCAGAGCCTGGTGGGCTGCCGTCT
>NW_011494943.1:2949816-2967910 GCF_000754665.1 Bison bison bison
CAAGACACAACCTCTATTTTGTTAGCTATTTTTAAAGTTCATTGCCATTTCGCTAATGATTGGGCCCTTCGCCTCAGCTTCCTGCTTTATGCCATGACTCAGCGGATTTCCACACTTGCCTTCCTCCTGTGAATTAACTCTGTCCAAAAACTGTGGCTCTTCCCGGGGCTTTTGGAAGCTTTCCTTGTGCTGAACCCCGATGACTGTGTTTTCTCTAAACGTATTTCCCCTGACTCTCTGAAAAGGAAACAGAATTTACACACTCTTCCTGTTGAAACTTTTCCCTTCCGCCTCTAATACCACAGTTTTCAGCTTCTTTTCTTTTTGACGTTTATGTTTTGATTGGAGTCTAATCGCCTCGTGAAGATGTGTTAGTTTCTGCTGTGTGGCATGAATCAGCGATATGTACACACAGAGCCCCTCTCTCTGGAGGCTCCCTCCAGCCCCTCGAGGTCCTCACAGAGCCCCGTGCAGAGCTCCCTGTGCTCTGCGGCAGTGTCCCACTAGCTGCTCGTTTACACGTGGTCGTGTACACACGTCAGACCTCATCTCCCAGTTTGTCCTGCCCTTCCCCCACCGTGGTGTCCACAAGTCCCTTCTCAAGGGCGGCCTCTTTATTCCTGCAAACAGGCTCATCTGTATGTTTCTTAATTATTGACTTGTCATTTCCTATCTCATTTGGTGACTCATCTTTCTTTTCGCAGCCTTGGTTTTGGGGTGCTTCACCCCCACTCATCTTTCTCTAAGTTCTTCCTTTCAACTAGGTTTCAGTATCTTTAGCCATCACCCCTGAGTTCATAGTTCTCAAATCCCCAAGTTTACAAGATTCAGTCTCTGCTTTCACCTCTCGGGTGTCTAGAAATCATTTGTCTCCAAACGGATACCCTGTCCTCTCTTTATATGCGTCAAACAAACATACCCTTTATGTCTTACAATCATACAATCTTTAGTCTTCAAAATTGGCTTGATAACTCAGGTCTTTTGCTTTTCGTATAAATTCTTGAAACCCTTTGTGAAATTTTACACGCACACACACAAATCCTAGAAGGATTTTGATTGGGGTTGTGTTCAATGTATAGACTGATTCGGGGAGAAGGTGGCTCAGCGGCAAGGAATCTGCCTGCCAGTGCACGAGATGCAGAGACTTTGGTTCAATCCCTGGGTCAGGAAGATCCCCTGGAGAAGGACATGGCAACCTACTCCCGTATTCCTGCCTGGAGAATTCCATGGACAGAGGAGCCTGGTGGGCTACAGTCCACAGGGTCGCAGAGAGTCAGACACGACTGAGTCAGATACACACTCATACCTCTATTTATTTTCCTTATTTTATTAAAGAGGCAGAACCACCAGTACACTGTTATATAAAATTCGTAAGCATAGGCATGATTTTTTCTTCTTCTTAGGATGTTATAATATGTAGGATTACATAGAATGCTTCCTGTAGGTTTTTCATGGCTATTTATCAAGTTGAGGGGTTTGTTTATTCTTAGTTTGCTAGAATTTTTTATATTAAAATATGCAGTTTTTATATTTTAAGTATATAAATAGAATTTTCATATTTATTTAATTTTCATTAAATTTTAAATTTTATAATGAGTAGACCCTGAACTTTGTTGACTGCTTCTTCTGCATCTTCTTTTTCACTTGGCTTAAGCAGTCTTCTTTCTTCTCTCCCTTCCTTTTTTATCATTCTTATTTGAGGACTGGCCATTAATTACAAATACCAATAGAGACTGAGGTGTATGGGCATGTCCTTAATCACTAAGTTGTGTCTAACTCTTTGCAAGTCCACGGACTATGGCCCGCCAGGCCCCTCTGTCCATGGGATTTCCCAGGCAAGAGTACTGGAGTGGGCTGCATTTCCTTCTCCACCACCCAGGGATCTGAAGCCGCGTCTCCTGTGTCTCTCGCACTGGCAGGTGTTGGCCGCTGCACCATGTGGGAAGGTCAGAGACCGCAGGCACCACTAGCATGCGTACTAAGTCGCTTCACTCGTGTCCAACACTATGCGGGCCCATGGACTGTAGCCCACCAGGCTCCTCTGTCCATGGGATTCTCCAGGCAAGAATACTGGTGCCAGGCCGTCTCCAGGGGATCTTCCTGACCCAGGGATCGAACCCGCCTCTCCTGTGTCTCCTGCATGGGCAGGCGGGTTCTTTAGCGCCACCTGGGAAGCTCCAAGGACTAGCACGTACGCCCTTAATGAGTACACCTGTCTTTTCCCAGAGGGCTCCAGTGGGTCGTGGAGCCCCTCTAGTTGCTAATCAATCAGACTAGGCTTGGCTGTTGCTAACTGCCTTCAGTGGACAGAGCCTTGAAATTCCTCTGGAGCTGAGCAGCCAGAACCAGGGGCGTGCGCAGCCTCTATGTGGCTCAGGCTTTTCCTCTGCGTGCCGGCCCGACCTCAGCTCCCTGCGGGTCCTGCCTGTCGTCCACAGGTCAGAGTCCTCTTCAAGTTCTTATTCGGCTCTCTGAGATGTTGCTGTTGCTGGTTACCCAGTGCAGGACTTGCGGTGGGCAGGGAGTCAGTGCCCCGGTCTCCAGTCTGAGCCTCGGTCTCAGGCAGGCGTGGAAGACCTGCAAGTTTGGGCATCGCTAGCGTTCTTGCTCTTCTGCTGGGCCAAGCAAAGTCTGCCTGGTCCCTGAGGCAGGGGAGGGCGTTTCTCTCGGGCAGGAGGAGTTTTCCTGTCTCACAAGGGCTTTGCTTCTCTTTCTTCTCCAGCGGCTGGGTACCAATGCCCTGAGCCGGGGATGGTGAGGCCTCTACCCCGGGACGGGCCTCCCTGCCTCCATGCTGAGGTCCCCTTTGCACGAGGGCTTTCTGTCTGTCCTGTAGCCTTCAGGAGAGGACGCCTTTTGTTGTCCTTCTCTCTGAGGCAATGAATCTTTAACCCTTTGGGATTAAAAAGGCTGTCGGCCCTTCCCTAGCGACTAAGGATGGTTATTTCACAGGAAAGAAAGTTCCAAGAAAGGTGGAAGTGGTCTCACGCCGAGGGCCTCTGAAGGCAGGTGGGGGTCCCCCGGGGTCTCCAGCCCTGTCTCCACGTCTGAGGAGCACCGCGGCTGCGGGTGCTCCTGTGGGCTCCCTTCGGGCCGGGGCTCCTGTGTATTCTCAGCGGCCCGATAATTGGCTTTTAAAAACTTGCTAAAATTTTGGCTGCTTCTTACTACCCTTATGGTGGCTGGTGTGTTGTCTTTACTCTGCCCCAGGGGGAAATGTTTTGTTTGGTCTCTGCTTCCAGTTGCTGTTAATTCTGCTCATTCAGTTGCCATGTAAACCTTTACTCTCTGATAAGCTCAGAAAAGCTTATGATGTTATCAATTATCTGGCTTCCTCACCCCCGTCCCCCATCCTTAGGGTGGGAGCCACATTCAGTTGCATCTTCATTTTAAGAGCAGGCAGAACCTGAGTGGTTTGGCCACTATGTTTAAAGTCTGTACATGGTAAGGTTTGCCAGGCCAGTCAGAATTTACTTTTGTGGTTTTCTTTTTTTTTTTTGGTTCATCTCTCTTCCACATTCTGGTAAAAAGTATTTCTTATGGCTCTGTATGTTTTTGTTTATCCCATTGCCTTCTATAATCCAACTGAATTTCTCTTTCTTAATGGTTAACTAATGGCTTCAACACCATTTATTAACTACTTTCCCCAATGATTTGGATCGTGCAGTTAAACACGTACTAAATTCCTGCATGTATTCCTCCCCTCCCCCACCACCCTGGCCCCTGTGTGTGTATCTCCAGCGCTCTTGCTATGATATATGTGGTCCGTTGTCTGCAAAGATAAATGCCAGTCATTCCTCCCATTTTTGTATGTGGATGTTGCTCTCTCTCCAAGAGATGAAGACTTTGGCCTCTTCCCTCGAGTATTCTCTGGCCTGAGAGTTGCTTTGGCTGGGATTAATAGAAGGTGGTAGAGGTTATAGATGCCCTTTCTGGGCCTAGGGCTTAAGAGGATTGGCGGGTTCTGCGTTTTGTGGCTTCGAGTCTTGATTTACCATGGAAGTAGGTTTGGCTACTGTGATTGAGGGACCAGGTGGAATAAATGATGTCCTGAAGGGCGAGAGCCGCAGGAGGAGGAAGGATCTAGAAGATAAAAGGGGATGCATGGCCTGAGCATCCCAGCGGGCTCGGCTGAGGGACCAGGTGTGTGCAGGAAGCCATCTTGGCTCATCCAGACCAAACTGCATCCACCTGACCAAGCCCGCTTGCAGTTAAGGCTGAAGAGGGGCTTTCCCAGCTAATCCTGGGCAAACCAACCCACTGGTTTTGTCTTGCTTTTAGTCAGTAAGTTTTGGGAGTGGGAGTGAGGGCTTCCCTGGTGGCTCAGTGGTGAAGAACCCGCCTGCCAGTGTAGGAGATGTGGGTTCAATCCCTTATTCAGGAAGATCCCCTGGAGAAGGAAATGGCAACCTGCCCCAATATTCTTGCCTGGAGAAGCCTATGGACAGAGGAGTCTGGCGGGCTACAGTCCATGGGGTCACAAGTGAGAGACTAAACAGCAGCAAAGTCTTGGGAGTGTGGTTATGCAGTGATAAGTAATGTGGCCTGCATTTTTTTCAGTAAGGAACCAGAAATTGAAAGTGAGAGCTGATGAATCAATGGTAGGAAATAGACTAGCACTGGAAATATTTGTCAGTAATTTGGGGGGAAATTGCTAGAGGAATTCAAAGGAAGTCCTTGTGAAAGCCCTCAGGATTAGTCAAAACTCAGAAAAGATGGAAAAGAGTCATTTGCAAAAGACAGACCCATGCAAATTTGGGGGTACAGTTATACCCAAATAATCACAAGACAAACCAGAACATCTTGAAACCAGATACATCAGCCCTTGGTTTCAGCGAGCAGAAAATGGTGTCGGTGTCTTTCTGTTCCATTGTGAGAGAGGTCCCTTCACAGTTGGAGATCTTGACTCCACTTGTTCTCCAGGTAGCTGATTACAGGTGTGGGGGTTTTCTTCAGATAAGGCTGACCCCTGGCCAAGTCAGGCCTTGTTCTCAGTCATTTTTAAAAGAAGATTTTCATTGGAGTATAATCGCTTTGCAATGCTGGGTGTGTTTCTGCCGTACAACGGTGCGCATCAGCTGTGTGCGCACGTATGTCCCCTTTTCCTGGAGCCCCCAGCCCAGCCCAGCAGGTCCTCACAGGGCAGCGCGCTGGGCTCTGCACTCTGCTGCAGGCTGTCTTTCGTCACCTGTTTTGCACATGGTGGTGTGTATACATCAGCGCTGCTCTCTCAGTCCATCCCACCCTCCCCTTCCCCGCTGTGCCCACAGGTCCGCTCTCTAGGTTGTCTCTGTTGCTGCCCTGCAAATAGGTTCATCAGGACCATTTTTCTAGTATATTGTATATATGTCACAGTACATAAGCGTTAATATACGATGTCTGTTTTTTTCTTCTGACTGACTTCACTTGTATGACAGACTCTAGGCTCACCCACATCACTGCAGCTGACTCCGTGTCTTTCTTTTATATGACTGAGTAGTATTCCCCTGTGTGTATGTACCATGGCTTCTTTATCCCTTCATCTGCTGATGGACATCTGGGTTGCTTCTGTGAAGTCCCCATTTTTTAAAGGACTCTGTGTATGCGGAGCATCAGGCACGATGTGAGGGGAGAGACTTAAAAACCGCCTGCGTCCCCAGCTACAAAACTCAGCAGCCTGCCGGGTGGCGAGGCGTACACGGGGTTTGTGAAGGCAGGTTTAGGCGTGCCCTCTGCTCCTGTCCCCTGAGGTGTTGAAACGAGACAGCAGCCCTTACGAGGCAAAGCCGGGCAGCCGGCAGCTGCAGGGCCTGCCCCTCTGACAGCTGAGCCGTGCGGGCACTGAGTCACCTCCTCCACCCCCAGCACAGCCCAGAGCCCGACGGAGGATCCTGAATGCCTGGGTTCCATGCAGCTGCCTCACGGCATAGCAGCCCTGGAGTCATGAAGGGAAACCGATGGTCTCTGGGAAGAGTTCCAGGGGCCTCGTGAGACGTGCTGTGGATAAAAAGGGCGGGGGTAGGGAGGGTGGATTGTGTTTGCCATCACTCAGGAGTTATTTCCCATTTACAAGCCTGCGATCGGATCCTGGCCATTTGTTCTACCCACAATGACACGCCAGGAAAGGAGACTTGTAATGGAAAATTCTTTTCGACCTGTTTTTTTTTTTTTTTTTTTACGATTTCAGCAAAGATATAAACATCCTCATTTTTCACAGGAGAATAAAACTTGTGAAACATACATCCAGCGAGGCTTTACAGCCTTTCAAGTGAGAAGGATTACAAAAGTTGCTGCTTCAGAGTCTGAGCCTTTTCAACCTAAAAGCTGCTACTCTGAGGTCATCTACTTTTCATGTTACCGAAGGCATGGGTGAATCTTTAAAAAGCAATAAAATTCAAATAGCACCCACTGGGGACTAGGAAATAGGCTTTCAGAACAGGTGGATTCATTTAATTTCAGTCATGTTCAGTTTAAAAAGAAAGCAGGAGAGGGAAGTCCAGACAGAAGCTGAGCGGAGAAAAAGCAGTCGGATTTGAACGAGATGACCTTCAAAGGTCCTCGCCTTGGATACAGCTTCTCACAAACCCACAAAGGTAGACAGAAAACCAGAGCCACTGGGGAAGAAAAAACTCTAATAGGGCACACCCATAACAAACATCTCCCACCCATCACAATTTGTGCATCTTTTATTTTTCTCTACCTTTTTGTTTCATATTGGCATATAGACTCTGTGGCGTCAACCAAAAATATGTAGTTAGAGAGTTGCTTTATTTGGTGGGAATATTTAGGACTCTGATCCCAGGAGCCCCCATCTCAGTAGCTCTGAGAAAACTGCTCCAAGGAGGCAGGAGGGGGAGTCAGGCTGTATACAAGTTTGCACCAAAGGGAGCAGGCAGCCTGAACATCAAAGATCAGGTGTCTAGTTAAGGAATTTAATGCAAGCCTCTGGGCTCACTGAATTCTTTCTTTTCAAATGCACCTAAGCTATCTGAGGCCTATCTGTTTGCTTGTTCACCTCACTTCTTGAGTTCCCCTAGTTCCTCAGGAATCACCATTGGGAAGTGGCAGCCTCGGCTAGATCAGTTTTGGAAGCCCTCATTCCCATTTGGAGGCCAGAAATCACTGAAGGCTGTGACATTTCTTGTTTGTTAATAATGGTAGGAGATATTTTCATTCCACACACGTGTTTATGTACAATATTTGCTTTTCTGATGTCACTCTGTATGATGGTCTCCGGGTCCATCCACATCTCCCAATTTTGCTCCCTTTTGTGGCTGAGTAATAGAAGGAATTCATTGTTGAACTTGTGTTCTACAGGGCCTGGGAATTTAGACTTTGAGATTCGCTGGAGCAAGCTCTGAGTTTTCCAGCCGTGACACAGTGGCTCAGAGTCACTAAATGCTTGTCTAATTTTCTCATCTAAGAAAGGCCCTGATTCCCTTGCTACAGATTCAACCAAATTTTAAACATGGAGACCATAATTCTGTCATCAGAAGTCTTTTCATTACCATGCATCCACCAAAGATCCCGAAATAATGGCGCTGAATTTGCCTATGAACAGAACATGTGTTTCATGGGTTGTGAAAATGCCCACAGAAATGGCTTTCTCCATATGGTCAGCCTGCAGTTTTGGAGGACGCCGACAACCCTGCAGAGACGAGATGAACTGCCCGGGCTGGCAAGCCTGTATGCTGCGGCTTTTGCATGAAGTAGTCGAGCAGGATCTTAACCTGAGTTTTGCATTTGAGTTCCCTACTAATGCCAAGAGGTCTTTAGGAGCAAATGTGTATCTGACATCTATTTAGCCCTGTCAGGGGTTGTCATGGAAGCCAAGGTGATATTGATTTCAGCAAGGTCCTTTGAGGAGAGGTGTTGCGGGGGGTGGGGGAACTGGATGTAGCTGCTGCTTCTATTTTCATGTCTGTCTGCCATTTGCCAACAGGTTAAGTTTCTCCCACCTCCTTGTCAGCACTTCCCAAGGTCTCCCCTCCTGCAGGGCATCTGGTGATATTAGAGGAGTTCGGGCTTAACTGGTGGTAGTGATGACAACGGATATGCCAGAGATCCACACTTCCTCTCCACTTGCTGTAGTTGCAAGTTTTTTCCCCCCCTCGGCCTTTTAAATTTTATGATGGTTTAGAAGGAGAAGGCTCAGTCTTTTAAAAGAATATCCTGTGTCATATTTCTCAAGTGTGAAAGAGCAGAAAAAGAAAGATAACAGATGTCAAAGAAGTTTGAAAGCTGAAGATGTCCAGTGGAACTGAAACGGATAAAGACTCACAGTAACCTGTGCATAATAGCCGGAGCAATCTATGAGGGCAAACATTGGAATTATAAGAGCAGCAATTTACCGACCTATCACTTAGAATCTAAGTCTTTAGGATTGAGATTTGAAAACTCTGACATGGCTTTATTTATTATTGTAATTCACTGCTGGGTAATGCATTTAAACCAAGTTTTCAGTCTCAAGTTCCAAATTTGTAAATGAGCTCTCCAGAGCTGTTTCCTGAGCTTAAAAAATGACTAAATACTCTCGTTTTCTGAAAGCAAACACCTGAGATACTTCTAAAGATGAAGGTTATTTTGCAGCACTCTGGGCTTGAGTACCTGCAGGGGCACACTCATGCCCATAGCCGCTGCCTTTCCTCCTCCTCCCCTAGCAGGGTTTTGCTCCTACTTCTAAGTTTAAATTCTTAATATGTGCTAAGTCCTCGCAAAATGGGTTACCCAGCTTGTCCCAGGAATCCTCCAAGGTATCCACTGGCTGTATCTCCATTTTACAGACGAGACACCCAAGGAATAGAGTGGTGACCCAGCTAATAGGGGAAAGCTATTTCCTGAAACTGTGTTTTCACTACCATACAGCTGTCCTTCCCAACCAATAAGACTAGCAACCCATACTCTGATAGTTGCCTTTATTTTCATTATAAACTGCATTTAAAAAACCTAATATTTTAGGAAATTGTTTTAAAAGGTTTTCCATCTATTTACCTCTGGAAAAGTGGATTTTTACCCATCATCTCCCAAATGGTTAGGTATATAGGTATGTAGATTTATAGATCTACAGCTCGATATAGCCATATGAAAGTAACTGATTGTCTTCAAAGAAATAAAAGTTAAGTAACATGGATGAGGGTGAGAGGGTTAATATATTGAAATTTTATATATATATATATATTATCAGATGCTCAGTTGTGTTCGACTCTTTGTGACCCCATGGACTGCAGCACTTCAAGCTTCCCTGTCCATCAGCAACTCCTGGAGTTTGCTTAGACTGAGTCCATCGAGTTGGTGATGCCATCCAACCATCTCATCCTCTGTCATCCCCTTCTCCTCCTGCCTTCAATCTTTCCCAACATCAGGGTCTTTTACAGGGAGTCAGTTCTTTGTATAAGGTGGCCATTTAAGTACTGGAGCTTCAGCTTCAGCATCAGTCCTTCTCAAAAGCAATTTAAAATCTAATCAAAGAATAACAACAACATAGCAATGTATTCCCCTAGAAGAATGTTGGCTTTCCAGTAGATAAGAAATTACAACTGGGATACTCTTTATGTACCATCAGTAACACAGTATTAGTCACATTTCTTCCCAACTTAATTGACATTAACAATTCAATTCCAGGGATCAATTCATTACATTTTAATTATTCTAGCACGTGTCATACTTTCTTACCCTTAAAAAGAAATGAGTTTTTTTTTTTTCTTCCGTGCCTTGGCATTTACCATTCTACAAACGAATGCAACTCTATTAAATCTCACTCAAAGAATGCAAGCTTCTAACTCAGAGTTCAGCTTGATAAGCTGGATTTCAGCAAAGCACTACCCAGTGCCTACACAGTGCCTGACACAGGGCGGAAACTCAGGGCGGGTTTCCTGGAGGGCTTTAGCTAATGTCACCATGCTGCTCTCGGTTCTCTGAACGTGTGCTCACTCACTAGTTCACTCACTTTTTCAGCTTTGCTCAGGAGTAATTAGGTTCTTTTCAGGTGTCCAGTCACCCTCAAGTCGTGCAATATATGGAGAGTTATGGGAGCGAAAGAAGGCGTTTCAGCAGACACAAAAGCAGTTCTGCTAACCTATTGCATTCCAGGAGCCTCAGCCGCTCCTCACTCTGGGTCAAATGGTGGGCATGGCAGGCTCCGTCTTAGCATAAAATGCCAGGCATTCTTTTAGACTCAGATGCAGCTTCGTCTAGCCTTCTATTTGATCACTGCATCATCCTTTTTGTGACCAGCTGGAGTTTTGGGCTATAATACAGAAACAATTTTTGGATGAATCATGCTGGAGCCACTATAGACATTTCATCTGAGTAACTCGATCTGTTTACCAGTTTCATCTTTAGAGGAGTTGAGCATGCATCACTTCTGTTGTGCCTAATACAATACGCATTTGCACAATATTCTCCAGGCAGGAAAAACAAATTGCATATCTGTTCATCATGAGCAACACTTGACAAAATGGCTTATGACCTCTGGGCTCTAGGACTTCACGGGCTGCATGTGAATGCTGGATTTGCCACTAGTTTGTCCCGTGTCCTGGTACGAGATCATCCAAGCTCCCTAAGTCACACCTGACTCATTTCTAAAGAGGGTTTCTTGTGAGGATTAAAGCATACAAAGTAAATACGGCTCTTAGTGCAGAAGCAGGACATCTAGTAATCACTGAATACGTAATAACTCTGACGTATGTGGTTGATGCTCTTTTTTTTTTAACCCCCTCCAGTTTTAATGAGAGAAAATTGACCAGACAGTATCTAAGTTTAAGATGTAGGATGGTTTGATTTGTATATATTGTGAAATGATGACCCTTAGTTCCCGGGGAGTACCCTCAGATCCCACGTTCTTTTCCTCTGTGGTTCGTCACAGGACGTTGAGTATAGCCCCTGTGCTACACAGTCAGACCCTGTTCATCTATCCTGTATATCATGGCTTGCCTCTGCCGATCGCAGACGTCCAGCCTGTCTCACCCTACCTCACCCCCCACCCCCTGGCAACCACAAGTCTGTTCCCTCTGTCTGTGAGTCTGCTTCTGTTTCATGATTATGTTCACTTGTGCAGTATTTCAGCCTCCACATATAAGTAATATCATGTGGTGTTACTCTTTGTCTTTAATTCACTTAGCGTGATAATCTCTAGATCCATCCATATTGCTGCAAATGGCATTATTTCACTCTTTTTATGGCTGAGTAATATTCCACTGTATATGTCTGTGCTGTGCTTAATCGCTTAGTCATATACACACACATGCTACATTTTATCCATTCATCTTTCAATGAACATTTGGGATATTTCCATGTCTGGGCTATTGTAATTAGTGCAGCTGTGAACATAGGAAAATATTCAGACTCTTAATTTGAGATCTTAAATAGTCAAACTTTTAGAGGATTATTTTATAACTGGGAGAATAATCTGAAATGCCTTCTGCTGCAGAGCTTTTTTTTTTTAGGCAAGTGCCATGAACATGACTATGCTTGCACGGACTTAAGTGACAGGTGTCATGATCTTGAAACTGAACGTCAAGGTTGAGTGTACTGGCTGAGAAATGCTTGCTGAGGCAGATATATTAAACTCATGCATTGCAACCATCACAAAGGAGAGTTTTCATTGCGTGACAGACATTTCTTGCCCAGGAAATTGTATTTAAATGTCCTTCATGTTTACACAATTTACGAGTGGGGCACCCTGAGTAATCTGTTAAAATACTAGACCCTCCCTTCTCCGCCTTTCCTGCTGCTACTCCCCGCTAATTCTCCCTACTGTCCTTGACCCTAAATGTGTAAAGCAATTAAGAAGGATTTTTCAAGGTTTTACACAAGTTTTTTTTTTTTCCCCCTAGAATTTTATTTCTTCTCATTTCTCACCAGGAAAGCTACTGTCTGTTGAAACCCCACTAAAGTTTTTCCAGAGGGAAGCCTTCCTTTCTACCTTCTTACCTACATAAAAATAGAACGCACATCAGAGTTATCTTGAGTTCCTAGAAATGAATGCCATATTAACACCATAAATACAAAATGTGTGTGTGTCAGTTGACTAACAGCTATCGTTGAAACCTGAACAAATATAGGGTCAAGGTTACATCTTTCGACTTTTGCTTTAGAATGGTATCCTAACCGGGCTTCCTTGATAAAGAATCCATCTGCAATGTAGAAAACCTGGGTTTGATCCCTGGGTTGGAAAGATCCCCTGGAGAAGAAAATGGCAACTCACTCCTGTATACTTGTTTGGAGAATTCCATGGACAGAGGAGCCTAGCAGGCTATGGTCCATGCGGTCACAAAGAATCAGACAGAACTGAGCTAATTAATTGTTGGCTTTTCCTCGGTGTGATATTAATTTGATTTTGCTTTTTTGCTCAATATTTATAAGAATTCTTGGAATTATGGGATCTAACAACTTTAGAGAAATTTTTCTTCTATTGAAGACCAATTAAAAACACTATTCTAAAATATTCTCTTGTGACACAAATAAATATTAGATCTAGTCAAAGAAACAGAGTGAAACTATTTATCCCAAAACTAATAAAGAACTCTAATGGTCAGTTCACCTGATCTATGACTGAGCGTCTATGACAAACTGCATCTCACCCTCTATGTAAGATGGAAATGGCCTGAGTCATCACAGACTAGTATTTATCACTCTGTGGCCAGTGGACGCCCATGTTTAACCATGGCAACCTTTCATCCTAGGTTAAATTTTTTAAAAAGTAGCTTGGATGTATCGTATCATTTTGCATCTTTCCAATGCAAAACAGATCTACGGTTTGACTTTTTAGTGACCTTTTATTTTTACATTTTTGTTTATTTTTGGCTGTGCTGGGTCTTCACTGTGGCATGGGCTTCTCTCTGTGTGAGTGGGGTCTGCTGGGACGTCTCACTGCAGTGACTTCCCTCGGGTGCTCGGGCTTCAGTAGTTGCGGCTATGGGCTCAGTGCTCGTGGCTCCCGGCTCTAGGGCTCAGCAGTTGTGGTGCAGGGGCTTAGTTGCTCTGTGGCATGTGGGATCTTCCTGGATCATGGATCTAGCCTGTGTCTCCTGTGTCGGCAAGCTGATTCTTTACCACTGAGCCACCAGGGAAGCCCCTGAATGACATGTTAAGTTCCCTTGTTAGGAGTTGGTCAACTTTAAACATTGGGAGGTGGAATGGAGTGAAAGGTCTCCATATAAAAATACGTATTTGCTTACTAATTAATTTCTGTAGAACATTCTGTTCCAAGGCAAACCCTCCCTATAATAAAATCATTTGGGGAAAAACACCTACTGCCAACTTGCACTTGGCGAGTGACTATAGATCTGAATATTGTATTCTCCCAGAGACCAAAAAAGAACAATGATCTCAGAAAGGCCTGTTGTTTTGGCAAGCAGTGAAATGCAATTGCATTTCTACATGTGACATAGCAGTTGGTACTTTATAAATGGTTAATGCTGGTATGATTCCAGGAGGCATTAGAAGTAGTAGTTGGTAGCACGTTACAACTCAGCAATTCTGCACATAACCAGAGCTGGGTAGCATCCATAGAGAATATTTACTATGTAGCCAGGAACTTGAGAATATGCTTCTGAAAGCAAAACAAGATGGTGATGAGAAAAATGATGTAATGAACAGTGTGCCAAAATAGCTATAAAGGAAAATTATTCATTGGAAAAATAAACGCACGTGGACATGGATGATAGTTCTAATGATCGTTATACCTGTTCAGATTTTTAAAAAATAAAATGGTTTTAACAATGGCTATCCAAGTACTGAAGTCTAGTTGACATTTGACGTTTTTCCCCAAATTTCCCACTTTGGAATTTGTACATACACACATGCATATAGGTGTCTGAATACATAGGTACATGCATGTACCCTTCTGAAATTTTATATTTTAATTTTTTAAAAATGTTACTATTGTGTGATAATTAATGGAGGAGAGTAGAGAATCTAGAAACACACAGATAGTCTTTCATTTTTACTAGTGTGGTCAATTTAATGCTACATGTTTTAAACATGTGCTACTTTCAATAAATGTTTACGATTTTATCATAAATACTAATATATGTGTATTCTTTTTTCACTTATTTTTATTGGCGTATAATCACTTTATAATGTTGTTAGTTTCTGCTGTACCTCAAAGTGAATCAGCCGTATGTATACACATCTCCCCTCTCTTGGATTCCTTCCCATTTAGGTCACCACAGAGCACTGAGTTAGAGTTCCCTGTGCTATTCAGTAGGTTCTCATTAGTTACCTATTTTATCGGAGGAGGCAATGGCAACCCACTCCAGTACTCTTGCCTGGAAAATCCCATGGACGGAGGGGCCTGGAGGGCTGCTGTCCATGGGGTCACTAGGAGTCGGACACGACTGAGCGACTTCACTTTCACTTTTCACTTTCATGCATTGGAGAAGGAAATGGCAACCCACTCCAGTGTTCTTGCCTGGAGAATCCCAGGGACGGGGGAGCCTGGTTGGCTGCCGTCTATGGGGTCGCACAGAGTTGGGCACGACTGAAACGACTTAGCAGCAGCAGCAGTAGAAAGGAAAAGACAAATACCGTGGGATATCACTTATATGTGAGATTTCAAATACAACACAAGTGAACCTATCTGAAACGAAAACAAAATCATGGACCCAGAGAATAGATTAATGTGCCCAGGGAGGTGGATGGGGGATTGGGGAGGGGTAGAGAAGGAGGTTGGGGTAGAAGATGTAAGTTTTTACATATATGGATAAACAAGGCCCTACTGTATAGGACAGAGAACTGTCCTCAATACCCTATATAAACTATAATGGAAAAAATGTAAATGTAAAAAACTGGATTGCTTTGCTGTACAGCAAAAATGAAGACAACAATGTAAATCAATTACACTTCAATAAAAATTGATCACAGAAAGTTCTTAAAAGAGAACATCTATGTCTTGACTGAGTGCTTGCTCCTCCTACTCTGAATGAAATTGGTTAACTACACCTCCTGCTATCAAATTAGATTATATCCGTCTACCAGTTCCTTTTATATTTGGCGTATATTCCTTGGGCAAACATAATTTCGACAGTATTTTCCTTGTTAATAGCAGTTTGCTCCTAGAACTAAAATTCTTTACTCTGTCTCTCAAGCCAGGCAAACTAAGGCTTCACACACACACTTAAAAAAAAAAAAAAAAAAAACCAAACCCTGTTTCATACCACTGATTACTGCTTAGGCTGGAAAGCCCACAATTTAATTATTGGATTAACCACACTAATCATCTCCTTGAACCAGCTGTCCAATTGCCAAATTGTCCAACAGAGAGGAGTAGCATTCAGCTTACAGAGAAATTCTAAGTCATTACAAGCAATTAGCAGGAAGCAGTATAGCAATGACTAAAGATTTATTTTGGACTCAGACTCGCTGAGATGAAATTCTGGCTGGCTGCTGCTGTGGGCTTTTGAGCATTTACTGTACCTTGCTGTATTGGCTTCTGTTTCATTTTTTTTAAATCTTGAACAATCGCTCAAGTGTATAAAGTGTTAGTCGCTCAGTCAAGTCTGACTCTTGAGACCCCATGGACTGGAGCCTACCAGACTCCTCTGTCCATGGAATTCTCCAAGCACGAATACTAGAGTGGGTAGTCATTCCCTTCTGCAGGGGATCTTCTGACCTAGGGATTGAACTCGGATCTCCCCCACTGCAGGCAGATTCTTTACCATCTGAGCCACCAGGGAAGCCTGAAGTGTATAAGTGAAGTATCTATAAAATTACTCAGCACAGGTTCTGTCATTTAAGCATGTAAAACCTAAATGATGTTATAATTATTATGATTTATCCAAAGCTATGTTATCTCTGATGGCAGTTCCTAAATTCTGTTCTCTTTCCTGTAGAGTCACAAGTTTCTCCCTTTTCCTTATATTTTTCTAATGTGAGATTAAAAAAAAAAACAAATTGGCACAATTTCAAGCGAGTCAACCCCAATCTTTTGGAAGGCAGTGGGGGGCAGGACCTACAGCAGTGGGTGAAAGGGCTTCCCGAAAAATGTCTGCACTTAGGAATATTAGATATGGAGCTAAATGACTTTAAAAAATCCGTTACTGCATAAATACCAAATTAGGACACCTGTTACGGGTGGTATCTGAATACGTGTCTACTAACAATGACTAGAATGTTCTTTGCCTTTCCATAGAGGGACTCTTGTTACCCTTGGGGCTGTACTAAGAGTTGGCAAATCAGTGCCCTTCTGGAGAATGTAACCATGCTTTGTGGAGTTGGCCCACAGGCACTCAATTATTTCGAGACTCTCGGGCACATGGCCTATCAGCTCTTGGATGGTAATTCAGAAGTCACGGGGGCGGCCTATCTGAGCTGCTGAGAAGAGGACTGTTCTACATCAGACATTGATGTGCAGCACGTGATGCCCTGAAGTCTCCAGTCATGCTCTGGTCTAGCCTTTGCCTCGATTGTGTAGAGATTCATAGAGCGCACTGTGGATTCTGTAGTTCCCTACGGTATGAACTTCTAAGTCACATGTGGCTCTTTGGTCAGATACATTTCTATAGGATTAGATCTGCTGTACTATTGGGTTGACCAAAGAGGTCATTTTAGCTTTTTGGTAAGATGTAATAGGCTTTCCAGTTGGCAAAGTGGTAAAGAATTTGCCTGCCAATGACAGGGGGATGTGGGTTTGATCCTTGAGTCGGGAAGATCCTCTGGAGCAGGAAATGGCAACCCACTCCAGGTTTCTTGCCTGAAAAAGCTCATTAACAGAGGAGCCTGGTGGGCTACTGTCCATGGGGTCACAAAGAGTCAGGCATAACCGAGCACCAGAGCACACACGCATGCATGGAAAAACCCAAACAAACTTTTTGGCCAACCCAATTTTTAAAAAAAATGTATTTAGAAACATGACATTACATGGAAGATAATCATTATCACTTTACATATTTTTGACCCCCACCTAGTCAAAGCTATGGTTTTGCCAGTGGTCATGTATGGATGTGAGAGTTGACTATAAAGAAAGCTGAGTGCTGAAGAATCGATGCTTTTGAGCTGTGGTGTTGGAGAAGACTCTTGAGAGTCCCTTGGACAGCAAGGAGATCCAAACAGTCCATCCTAAAGGAGATCAGTCCTGAGTGTTCATTGGAAGGACTGATGTTGAAGCTGAAATTCTAATACTTTGGCCACCTGATGCAAAGGGCTGATTCATTGGAAAAGCCCCTCATACTGGGAAAGATTGAGGGCAGGAGGAGAAGGGGATGACAGAGGATGAGATGGTTAGATGGCATCATCGACTTGATGGACATGAGTCTGAGTAAACTCCAGGAGTTGGTGACGGACAGGGAGGGCAGGCATGTTGCAGTCTATGGGGTCACAAAGAGTCAGCCATGACTGAGCAGTTTAACTGAACTGAAACCTTTGTATAATGAGTTCTGCTGCTGCTGAACTTTATCCTTAAAATCATCTTGGATGTGTGGCAGGTGTCTTGCCAAAACAATGCAGCCAATAAGTGGCAAACGGTGCTGTGAATCCAGGACTTTGACTTGAAATTCCCTGTGCTTCACTATGGGCTTCCCTAGTGGCTCAGATGGCAAAGAATCCCCCTGCAATGCTGGAGGTCCAGGTTCAATCCCTGGGTGGGGAAACATCCCCTGGAGAAGGGAATGGCTACCCACTCCAGCATTCTTGCCTGGAGAATTCCATGGACAGCCCAGTCAAGAATACTGGAGTGGGTTGCCCTTTCCTTCTCCAGGGGATCTTTCCGACCCAGGGATTGAACCTGCATCTCTTGCATTGACAAACAGATTCTTTACCAACTGAGCCACCAGGGAAGCCCCTATCTTACCTCTCCTCCCAAATGTCCATGCTCTCTGCTACCTGCCAAAGTCATGGCATTCATTGACTTCTCCACTCCCTTTTTAGCGACCAAGATACCTGAAAACTACTGTAGAGGAAGGAGGTTTGCAGTGCTGAACAGAATGCAGGTGTCTAGAGCTTTGCGATCCAGACAGTCTGGTACCACTTCCTGAGAAACCTGCAGTCAGTGCTGATGCTAATGACTACGCCTCTTGACCTCTGCCTCCAGGTAGATTCCCAAGCCCTCAGTTTCAATACCGCCGCCTCTCCTGACTCACTGCGCTTCTGACTTCCACAAAGGTCTAAACCAACATCC
>NW_011494943.1:2968010-2973247 GCF_000754665.1 Bison bison bison
TCCTCTTCCTCTTCATTCCACCTCTGCTTTCTGTATTTCCATTCTAATATACAGTGAAACACTTTCCGAGAAAGAAACCCGACCTGTTACAAGCAAGATAATCAGGTTTATGTCTTCTTAATTATAGTTGATTTATTATTGCCTTCCTTTTCAAACCAGTCAATCCTAAAGGAAGTCAAGCCTGAAGATTTCCTGGAAGGACTGAAGCTGAAGCTCCAGTCCTTTGGCCACCTGATACAAAGAGCTGACTTACTGGAAAAGACCCTGATGCTGGGAAAGATTGAGGGCAGGAGGAGAAGGGTGAGATGGTGGATTTGAGCAAACTCTGGAGATAGTGAAGGACAGGGAAGCCTGGCACTGCAGTCCATGGGATCGCAGAGAGTCAGACACAATGTAGTGATTGAATGCCAACAAATTATTGGCCTCAGAATCTCATCCCCTAGGAGCTGGTCCCCTCTTTCCCTGGGCCTTCACAGTTCCCTCAAGAGTAATGATGCTCTAGACCAGGGGTCCCCAGCCCCCTGGATCTAATGCCTGATTACCTGAGGTGGAGCTGATGTAATAATAAAAGAAGGAAAGTGTGCAATGAGTGTAACGTGCTGGAATCATCCCCAAACCACCCCCACCCAGGTCTTCCATGAAACTGGTCCCTGGTGCTAAAAATGCTGGGGATGGATCTCTAGGGCTTCCTTTTAGCTTCTTTTGGAAGGTCCAAGGAATATGCAGCCTTTCATGGGCAATTGCACCCTAGTCAGAGATGCATGAAATTGTCAGCCTTGATTCTTGGACCACTCTCAGTCCTGGTTACAAAATGCCCCAAACCAGAGACCCGCCACGTAAGAGAAAGTATAAGATGTTAATGTTTTCAAACAGGGCCTGAGTGTCCTTTTGGCTCTCCTCCGTGATGATTCATTAGTCATTCAGCTTCAGATCATTGTCGCTGTCTGTGTGTTTTCCAGGTCCTAATTAAACATGTTGACTGTACATCTGATGAGCCAAAATCACTGATGTCTCATCCACAGGTTATGTCTCCCATAATTACCAAGCTGCATGGGTCAGAGGAGGAGCCCAGCAGCAGCTTCATCTTTCCAGATTGAGAGTTTAGAGTCACATGACTGTATCCCTGTTATTAGCACACCCTGACATGGGCTGTGGATATCCCCTGCCCACTGAATCACGATCAAGTCCTCTTCTGACATAGTGACTTGTTGGATGGACTAGATTTCTGCTTTAATACCCCACCAAGATATGCACTGGAACTTCTCTGAGCTTTTTTTTTTTTTTTTTTTCTGAATAAACACTCAAAGTTCATTATTTAGATCAGATATAACTAGAAGAATAGATACATTGACAGGCCACTACATTTACACAGTAGGTACTAGCTCAGTGACAAGGTGCTCTGGTTGTTTGGAGGGGCTGAACCCCAAACATAGGGCTGCTCCTGGAGGCTTTCACGGAGGTTTCTTCTCCCAGGAAGGTTTCCCAGATCTTTCTCCTCATTTCCCTTCACCAAAGTGAAGTAAACTGTCTCATCCTCAAATGTTCACATAACTTGATTTCACCTGCTTTCCTGTACTGGAGTTACTTATTCATGTCTTACCTCTCTATTACAGAGAAGTTGCCTTAGAGAAGATTGTCTCTTTCACTTATCTCCCCATGGACACCTTGATTAGCACAGCGTGATGTAAGTTGAGTAGATATTCTTGAATGAATGAATGAATGAGTGAATGAATTGATAAGCATTTTGAGCTGGAACTTGAAGGACAGACAGGCAGGTTGAGATGCTTTTTATTTATTTATTTTTTCTGGGAATTCAATCTATGTTGTTTTATTATACATCTTTTTTTAATTTAAATTTATTTATTTTAATTGGAGGCTAATTACTTTACAATATTGTATTGGTTCTGCCACACATTAACGTGAATCCGCCACGGGCATACACATATTCCCCATCCTGAACCCCCCTCCCACCTCCCTCCCTGTACCATCCCTCCGGGTCATCCCAGTGCACCAGCCCCAAGCATCCTGTATCGAACCTGGACTGGCGATGTTTCTTATATGATATTATACATGTTTCAGTGTATTGGGGTACAGCTGATCAACCGTGTTGTGATGGTTTCAGGTGAACAGAAACGTGACTTACCCATTCGTATACCTGTATCCATTCTCCCCCAAACTCCTCTCCCATCCAGGCTGCCTCATAGTACTGAGCAGAGTTCCCTGTGCTGTGAGTAGGTCCTTGCTGATTATCCATTTTATATAGAGCAGTGGGTACCTGTTCTGGTTTGGCAAGGACATCTGGTGACTGGGATGTGCGATACTGCACTTTTGACCTGGGCTCTATTCTACAGACCAGAATTCTGCTTTTCATGTCCTACTAATAAGATGCAGCATCACAGACCAACCCAACATGAGGCGGGAGCCCTCCGTATTTCTCCCTTAGACACTCTCCACCTTAGAGGGTGTGGCTATCTTGGCAGAGTCATGTTTTAGACCAAGGTGAGCCCCCTTGAACCTCTATCCCACCCAGTTTTCCCTTTCTGACCAAGAATTGGGTTGGCCAGAATGTTCATTTGAGGTTTTCAGAAAAACCAAAACGAATTTTAGGTCAACACAATGCCTAAAGCCTTGGAATCACTCTCATCTAGTGATGCTGAATTTTGAGATAAATTGCTCATCTTTCACATGTATCATCAGCAGATACCATCATTTAAAAAAAGTAAATGTAGCCATGTAACTTGGGTCTAATGTCTTCCTTAAAACAACGGTGGGCTGAGAACTTGGCCCTGTCTCGTGTTCCAAGAGCTAGAGTGGGAATGGAGTATGTTTGATTGGCTGACCGTGGCTAAGATACGGAGAAAAGGGCAAGATCACTTATGACCCAAGAGCATGAGTGAACTGAAAGGCAGTTAATTGTAAAATACCCAGAGCAGCAGAGGAGTTAGTGAAATCCCAGAAAGGCACCTAAAATCATACGATTGGCTAAAACAAAAGTTGAACTGCAACCTGTGGGTGAATGGGTGGGTTTAAAATAGTGAATTCTGAAGGCAGAGCAGAAATGTTCCAGAAAGCTTCAAAGCTCGAAGAGGGTCGGGCTTTTAGGGAGGGCTCGTGGTGGATCCCTTGACCTGGGAGGCTGAATCCAAACCCATGCACCAGCTTGAAGAAGGCTGGATGCCTCGACTCTCAGAGAAGCATCTGATCTTTCTAGAGCTTTCTGATTACTTGCCTAAACCGATTAATTTCAGTTGATCAAACCACACCACTGGCCAGGGTATTTGGCAAAGATCTCTAAAGTGACATAGTCTCGACTGTTTGAGAAATGGATTTCAATGACTGGCTGAGCTTTGATCCTGTAGTCTTCTGGTACTTTGGTGATGATAGACTTAGTCATTTTCAATGTACTGGTACTATGAGAACTAGACATTTCTACCTTTCTCTTGCATTTAGGTCACTTATATTTCATGTATTTGCACAAGTAATTGTCTCTAAGAGTATTGACTCCCTGTCACCTTGAAAAATACACCAACAACTAGCAAAGAATTAACAGGTAAGGGCCATTAATCTCAAGAGAGACTATGTGTGGGCAATTATTCCCTCTTCTGCTTCACTGGCCCCAAAGGGATTTCTGTATGAGGAATTAGGAAGTAGCTGCTAGTCAGTGTAACGGTTCCATTGCTTTGTTTTGACAACTTCTACCTACACTGTATTAATTTCTTCACAGTTGTGCTAGCCGTCATAAATTTCCTAGTGGAAGCTACTTAGGGCTCTACAGCCTACGTGGTTCTTTATTCCATTCAAAGATCTTTATTGTTGATCACTACCATTGCGGGGGGGCTGTTTTTGAATAGATGTAGAATTAGCACATATAAATGGGATCTGGAAAAATGGTACCGATGAACTTATCGGCAGGGCAGGAATAGTGTGTGGCCCCAGCGCGGGAAGGAGACGGCGGGGCGAGGGGGAAGGAGAGGGCGGGGCGAGTTGGGAGATGAGGATTGACAGGCACTACCATGTCAAATGGCCAGAGGGAAGGTGCAGTATAGTAGAGGGGGCTCAGCTCGGGGCTGACCTACAGGGGTAGGATGAGGAGGGGATGGGAGAGCGGCTCCAGAGGGAAGGGATATATGTACACCTAGCCTGGAAAATCCCATGGGCAGAGGAGCCTGGTAGGCTGCAGTCCATGGGGTCTCTAAGAGTCGCACACGACAGAGCGACTTCCCTTTCACTTCTCACTTTCATGCATTGGAGAAGGAAATGGCAACCCACTCCAGTGTTCTTGCCTGGAGAATCCCAGGGATGGGGGAGCCTGGTGGGCTGCCGTCTATGGGGTCACACAGAATCAGACACGACTGAAGCGACTTAGCAGCCCCAGCAGCAGCAGAGCTGATTCAGGTTGGTGAACAGCAGAAAACGAACGTAACGTTGAATGTCAACTACACTCCAATAAAAAAAGGAATGAGTCGGCATTGCGGATAAGATCAGTTTGCTATCACTGACAGCAAAGAGTTTCTTTCTTCCTGTGGTCACTTACTTCCCACGTTGATGCTGCTGCATGCAGGGAGTTCACAACTGAGAAGATAATGAGTTGCCTACAGTGTCATCAGCCTTATTTTAGATAAGTGGCTCAAATGACGTATGTATACAGAGCTAAGGTCAGCGTGTGTTTATATTGTTGTCTGTCATAAACGGAGCATCCCAGGAGACTCGCGATCATGACAAAGAAACAGCTTCTGATCCAAAACAGAGATTACGTGTACCCCACACTGGGGCCACTCCCCCGTGAGTTGTGTGTCACAGCACGGCACTCCAAGGCCAGCGTGACTGGGTGACTGCTGTCGCTGTCTTGGACTCTCAGCTCTACCCAGAGGAGACTTCTCTTTCTCCATGGTTTTATCATAGTGACTATTCCAGAAACTACCAAGCCTTATCATACATATACAACTAAGCAATTGCTGATTCTACCTGCTCTCCTCCAAGTCTGAGAATGGCTGTTTAATACACAACAGAGTCGAAACTGTCATTAAAGCTGAACCAACAGTAAAGTTATGACCAACCTAGATAGCATATTCAAAAGCAGACACATTACTTTGCCAACAAAGGTCTGTCTAGTCAAGGCTCTGGTTTTTCCAGTGGTCATGTATGGATGTGAGAGTTGGACTGTGAAGAAGGCTGAGCGCTGAAGAATTGATGCTTTTGAACTGTGGTGTTGGAGAAGACTCTTGAGAGTCCCTTGG
>NW_011494943.1:2973347-2976910 GCF_000754665.1 Bison bison bison
GACTGCAAGGACATCCAACCAGTCCATTCTGAAGATCAGCCCTGGGATTTCTTTGGAAGGAATGATGCTGAAGCTGAAACTCCAGTACTTTGGCCACCTCATGTAACGAGTTGACTCATTGGAAAAGACTCTGATGCTGGGAGGAATTGGGGGCAGGAGGAGAAGGGGACGCCAGAGGATGAGATGGCTGGATGGCATCACTGACTCAATGGACGTGAGTCTGAGTGAACTCCGGGAGTTGGCAATGGACAGGGAGGCCTGGCGTGCTGCGATTCATGGGGTTGCAAAGAGTCAGACATGGCTGAGCGACTGAACTGAACTGAACAGTAAACAGCGAGATGAGAGATGATTTCAGGAGCTACTAGACGTGGTCACTCTGCTTCGGCTGAGCTTCGTTTCACCACCTTATAAGCACATGGAGGGACATGACTCACTGTTGTCACTGGAGCTCGGCGGGGAAGGCAGGGCAAAGACCGTCGTCTCTATAGTCATAGGGGATTCACGTATCCACCAGCCCTTTACAGTGAACAGAGTCAAAATCCTACAGAGGAAATCTGCAGCTCTGAGGTAGAAACAGACCTTTTAATTCTGCTTGAAGAATTACCTGGTGAAATCACAGCTCAAAATTATAGAGCTAGGAAGTGGCTCAGTTGAAATGGAAACCCAGAAAGTAAGGCTTCAGAGTGTCTGCAGTTAACTTCTATTTTGCTTCGAAATAACAAATGTTTATTGAGCAATTCTTGGTTCCTCACATGAAACATACAATGCCTGTTTGAATTTCTGGTGGCTCAGATGGTAAAGAACCTGCCTGCAATGTAGGAGGTGTGGGTTCTGGAGAAGGGAATGGCTACCCACTCCAGTATTCTTGCCTGGAGAATTCCATGGACAGAGGAGCCTGGTGGGCTATAGTCCATGGGGTTGAAAAGTCGGACAGGACTGAGCAACTAACACCTTCCCATATTCTGTGTCAGATGCCCTGAGGCAGGCACTCGATGATAAAGCAAGAAGCAAGGTGTAACCACGTATGCAGGTACCTAGTTATTTCTAACCCACTGCAATTCTGATGGCGCTCTGGGGAAAAAGAAGACGATGCTAACAAAAATGCAGCCTTAAGTTCTGACATAGGTCAGAAGAAGCAAATTTCCAGGTGTGTCTTTGAAGATAAGTTGGAGTTTCCTGGCAGGGTGAGAGGAGGGAATGCAGAGGCATCAGTCAGTGTGAACACATGTGACATAAATAATTGTGGAAGATACACATTCTCCCAGAATTCAAACTCTACCACACACTCTCTTCCTAGTTCCCGATCCAGTCACTGCGTCAGGTACTGTCTGGAGTGCTTTAGTGTTACAGACCCAGTTAATGTTCCCAGAAGTACTATGAGCTAAGTATTACAGATTCACTTTATGGCTAAGAAGCAAAGGAACCCTTGCAAAAATTGCTTTGTCACTGGCCGTGACTAGGGGTTGACAGTACAGGGTTCTGAGCTCTTTGTGCTGCTCTGCTGAGTTTTCATTCTTTGCCTGAGGTCCTGTCTCTGTCCTCATCCATCCTTACCAGGCACTGACCCCAGGGTTTGTGCAGTGCAAGCTGAGATGAATGTTTCTCTTCTGGCATTCAGTGTCTCATCTGAGACATGTGTTACTCATTCTGCTCTGGGGCCACAATCCTTGGAAGTTCAAATATTCCAGCCAACTCCTCTCTTCAAATAAGAAACAGGAGCATCCATTGAACAGAAATACAACAGCACTCCCTAGTCTGATGCAGTTTTAAAAATTGTAGATGGCATGATTGTTCTGAATATACACGTGGCTATCCTAAAAGTGGGGGCTTCCCTGGTGGCTCAGTTGCTAAAAAATCCGCCTGCACTGCAGCAGAACCAGGTTCTATCCCTGGGTCGGGAAGATCCCCTGGAGGTGGGTACGGTAACCCATTCCAGGATCCTTGCCTGGGAAATCCCAGGGACAGAGGAGCCTGGCGGGCTACACTCCATGGAGTTGCAAAGAGAGAGGCACAACTTGGTGACTTATCCACCACACATCCTGAAAGGCTGTTTCTTTTTCTTCTTTTTGGTCAGCATTGTTCTCTACATCTTTTCTTGTTCTTTTGCTTCTTAGGATAAGCATAGCATCAGTGGTGGACAGTTTCCTGTGCAAGTGAAACCACTCTTCTGTTTCATACTGAATTCTGTTGTAAATGTCGCTGCTATGTACCTCAGTATATTTGACACATTTATGGAGGTGTTTAAAGCTCATGCTTCCTGAATCAGATGTTAAAAAAAAAAAAAAAGTATATGCCAGTAAAATTGAAGCTCTGGGAAAAAATGCAGGGAAAAAAGTGTACGTCTGTTTGAGTGATGTTCTACAAGCAGTGTAAATCCAGTTGAATAAACCTCTGCATGCTTTGGAGTGAAATGAGATTCCTACACCTTCGAGGTGGTTCTGCAGATGAAATGGAGTTTCCCCGGCTCACTGTGACCTTGGGAAGTCACCAGGCAGAACTGAAACTTCCTTCTCCCACCCAATCCATTAAGATTTCTGTTCTAATTCCTTTATCAAAGCTTCCTTTCCCATGGTGCAGATACAGTGCAAAAAGCTTTGAAGATAGACTTTGTTTAATCTGTATTTCCTGTTACCCTTGAGATTAGGGGCTGTGCTAAGGTACAGAAGGGGAATCAGGTTCACAATTATTCTAATAGACCTCAGAGACAGGTTTAATCTTTACTTCAATCAAGTTAATCAAGAAAATCATACTAAAGTTCTTTTCATTCTTTTTTTTTTTTTCCCTCTTGAGGAAAAGAGAAAGAAATAATGTCCCACAACTCTGGAAAATATACAAAAGTCCTCTTGGGATAACAAACATATTTCATTCTCACTTGGGCAACCACTGAGATCACTTCCTGGTAGTTGGGCTTATAGGTTATTGAAACCACTGGGATTTTGTTAAAAATAGCCATCCAATGAATCTGGCCCTTCTTTTAATTAGAATCCTGGTAATAACTTTTTTGTGGGTTGTTTTCTCCCTTTCAGGATAACTTAAAAAATAATCCCTCATAATGCATATGTCATATAGAGTTGAGTGGAAAAAAAAAAAAAAAAAACCCTGACATACTGATTTCTGCAGATTGCTGAGAGAAGGTTCTAAGTAATTTAAGGGCTAAGTCAAGACAATGCACTGTTTCCTTTGAGAGTATTTAAACTTTTCTAAGTGGCTTCCCTAGTGGCTCAAGTGGTAAAGAATCTGCCTATGAGTATAGGAGACACGGATTCGAACACTGGGTCAGGAAAATCTCCTGGAGAAGAAATGGCAACCCACTCAGTATTCTTGCCTGGAAAATCCTATGGACAGAGGAGCCTGGTGGGCTATAATCCAGTGGGTTACAAAAAGTAAGACGTGACTGAGTAGCTGAGCACACATATCCTGGCTACCCTGAATAGTACTTTTGTGAACAGTGGGGTTCATATATTTTGTTGAATTATGATTTTCTCCAGGAACCAATAAAAATGAAAGACAGAAAAAACAAAACCCCACCTTATCTACAAGGGGAAAAACCATCTTCTCATATT
>NW_011494943.1:2977010-2979552 GCF_000754665.1 Bison bison bison
CATATTTTCAGGCCAAATACAGGTGTTTCCCTCATTGTACATGTTCAGTTCACTTCAGTCGCTCACTCGTGTCGGACTCTTTGCGACCCCATGAATTGCAGCACGCCAGGCCTCCCTGTCCATCACCAACTACCAGAGTTCACTCAGACTCACTTCCATTGAGTCAGTGATGCCATCCAGCCATCTCATCCTCTGTCATCCCCTCTCCTCCTGCCCCCAATCCCTCCCAGCATCAGAGTCTTTTCCAATGAGTCAACACTTTGCATGATGTGGCCAAAGTACTGGAGTTTCAGCTTTAGCATCATTCCTTCCAAAGAAATCCCAGGGCTGATCTTCAGAATGGACTGGTTGGATGTCCTTGCAGTCCAAGGGGCTCTCGAGAGTCTTCTCCAACACCACAGTTCAAAAGGATCAATTCTTCGGTGCTCAGCCTTCTTCACAGTCCAACTCTCACATCCATACATGACCACTGGAAAAACCATAGCCTTGACTAGATGGACCTTTGTTGGCAAAGTAGTGTCTCTGCTTTTGAATAAGCTATCTAGGTTGGTCATAACTTTCCTTCCAAGGAATAAGCATCTTTTAATTTCATGTCTGCAGTCACCATCTGCAGTGATTTTAGAGCCCCAAAATATAAAGTCTGACACTGTTTCTACTGTTTCCCCATCTATTTCCCATGAAGTGATGGGACCAGATGCCATGATCTTCGTTTTCTGAATGTTGAGCTTTAAGCCAACTTTTTCACTCTCCACTTTCATCAAGAGGCTTTTTAGTTCCTCTTCACTTTCTGCCATGAGGGTGATGTCATCTGCACATCTGAGATTATTGATATTTCTCCCGGCAATCTTGATTCCAGCTTGTGCTTCTCCCAGCCCAGCGTTTCTCATGATGTACTCTGCATATAATTAAATAAGCAGGGTGACAGTATACAGCCTTGACGTACTCCTTTTCCTATTTGGAACCAGTCTGTTGTTCCATGTCCAGTTCTAACTGTTGCTTCCTGACCTGCATATAGGTTTCTCAAGAGGCAGATCAGGTGGTCTGGTATTCCCATCTGTTTCAGAATTTTCCACAGTTTATTGTGATCCACACAGTCAAAGGCTTTGGCATAGTCAGTACAGCAGAAATAGATGTTTTTATGGAACTCTCTTGCTTTTTCCGTGATCCAGCCAATGTTGGCAATTTGATCTCTGGTTCCTCTGCCTTTTCTAAAACCAGCTTGAATATCTGGAAGTTCATGGTTCACGTATTGCTGAAGCCTGGCTTGGAGAATTTTGAGCATTACTTTACTAGCGTGTGAGATGAGTGCAATTGTGTGGTAGTTTGAGCATTCTTGGGTATTGTCTTTCTTTGGGATTGGAATGAAAACTGACCTTTTCCAGTCCTGTGGCCACTGCTGAGTTTTCCAAATTTGCTGGCATATTGAGTGCAGCACTTTCACAGCATCATCTTTCAGGATTTGAAATAGCTCAACTGGAATTCCATCACCTCCACTAACTTTGTTCGTAGTGATGCTTCCTAAGGCCCACTTGACTTCACATTCCAGGATGTCTGGCTCTAGGTCAGTGATCACACCATCGTGATTATCTGGGTCGTGAAGATCTTTTTTGTACAATTCTCCTGTGTATTCTTGCCACCTCTTCTTAATATCTTCTGCTTCTGTTAGATCCATACCATTTCTGTCCTTTATCGAGCCCATCTTTGCATGAAATGTTCCCTTGGTATCTCTAATTTTCTTGAAGAGATCTCTAGTCTTTCCCATTCTGTTGTTTTCCTCTATTTCTTTGCATTGATCGCTGAGGAAGGCTTTCTTATCTCTTCTTGCTATTCTCTGGAACTCTGCATTCAAATGCTTGTATCTTTCCTTTTCTCCTTTGCTTTTCGCTTCTCTTCTTTTTACAGCTATTTGTAAGGCCTCCTCAGACAGCCATTTTGCTTTTCTGCATTTCTTTTCCATGGGGTTGGTCTTGATCCCTGTGTCCTGTACAATGTCACAAACCTCCATCCATAGTTCATCAGGCACTCTGTCTATCAGATCTAGGCCCTTAAATCTATTTCTCACTTCCACTGTATAATCATAAGGGATTTAATTTAGGTCATACCTGAATGGTCTAGTGGTTTTCCCTACTTTCTTCAATCTGAATTTGTCAATAAGGAGTATGATCATGATCTGAGCCACAGTCAGCTCCTGGTCTTGTTTTTGCTGACTGTATAGAGCTTCTCCATCTTTGGCTGCAAAGAATATAATCAGTCTGATTTCAGTGTTGACCATCTGGTAATGTCCATGTGTAGAGTCTTCTCTTGTGTTGGTGGAAGAGGGTGTTTGCTGTCACCAGTATATTTTCTTGCCAAAACTCTATTAGTCTTTGCCCTGCTTCATTCCGTATTCCAAGGCCAAATTTGCCTGTTCTCCAAGTGTTTCTTGACTTTGTACTTTTGCATTCCAGTCCCCTACAGTGAAAAGGACATCTTATTTGGGTGTTAGTTCTAAAAGGTCTTGTAGGTCTTCATAGAACCGTTCAACTTCAGCTTCTTCAGCGTT
>NW_011494943.1:2979652-2983172 GCF_000754665.1 Bison bison bison
TTCACCCATTCCAGTCCATTTTAGTTCCCTGATTCCTAGAATGTCGACGTTCACTCTTGCCATCTCCTGTTTGACCACTTCCAATTTGCCTTGATTCATGGACCTGACATTCCAAGTTCCTATGCAATATTGCTCTTTACAGCCTCGGACCTTGCTTCTATCACTAGTCACATCCACAGTCGGGTATTGTTTTTGCTTTGGCTCCATCCCTTCATTCTTTCTGGAGTTATTTCTCCATTGATCTCCAGTAGCATATTGGGCACCTACTGACCTGGGGAGTTCCTCTTTCAGTATCCTATCATTTTGCCTTTTCATACTGTTCATGGGGTTCTCAAGGCAAGAATACTGAAGTGGTTTGCCATTCCCTTCTCCAGCGGACCACATTCTGTCAGACCTCTCCACCATGACCCTCCCATCTTGGGTGACCCCACAGGCATGGCTTAGTTTCATTGAGTTAGACAAGGCTGTGGTTCTAGTGTGATTAGATTGGCTAGTTTTCTGTGAGTATGGTTTCAGTGTGTCTGCCCTCTGATGCCCTCTTGCAACACCTACCGTCTTACTTGGGTTTCTCTTACCTTGGACGTGGGGTATCTCTTCATGGCTGCTCCAGCAAAGCGCAGCTGCTGCTCCTTACCTTGGACGAGGGGTATCTCCTCACCGCCACCCCTTCTGATCTTGCATGTGGAATAGCTCCTCTAGGCCCTCCTGCACCCGCGCAGCCACTGCTCCTTGGATGTGGGGCTCTTCCTCCTGGCCACCGCCCCTGGCCTCGGGTGTGGGGTATTTCCTCTCGGCTGCTCCTGCGCTGTCGGAGCCTGGCAGTCTTGGCTGCTGCCCCTAACCTTGGACACGGGGTAGCTGCTCCCGGCCGCCGCTGTTATATGTGTTAGGAGTATTCTAAATGGTGTGCCAGCAAAAGTCAATGTAAATGGCCTACGAGAACATCGGGGTACATTCTTGTTTAGAGGAGGCAGGTGGTGAAACTGAAAGCTGATTTCTTACAGGAATTCACTAGACTCCTTTCCCCGGAAGTGTGGCAGCTACAGCACAAGGCACTGAACCTCTCTGTGGAGTTCCTAGTCCAAAGCCGCTCCCACATTTGGGACTTGGGTAATGGCCAGACCTCCTGGCCTGGAGCCTCTTCATCTGTAAAAGGTGAATAATAGTACCAGTCTCAATCTTTGGGTAATACATATCCATCATTCAATATTGAGCAACCAGTAGAAAAAGATACTTCAGTGGAAACTAAGCTTTATCAGGGCTTCCCAGGTGGCACTAGTAATAAAGAACCTGCCTGCCAAGGCAGGAGACTTAAGAGATATAGATAAGAGATGTGGGTTCGATCCCTGGGTCAGGAAGATCCCCTGGAGGAGGGCATGGCAACCTACTCCAATATTCTTGCCTGGAGAATCCCATGGACAGAGGAGCCTGGCGCGCTGCAAAGAGTTGGATATGACTGAGTGACTAAGCACACACATGCTCTTATTTACCAACCCTTGTTGGAATCATCATTAATCATGTCTATCAGAGAATTCTATTCAATAGTTCACTGCTGATTTGCAAATGGCCCTGTACACAGAGGGCAGAGAGAGGCCCGAGAGAGAGGCAGCCGCTCCAGATCCGTAGATGGTATGTTTAAGAAGGAAAGAAACTTCTATACAAGGTTTGTTTTGGTCGCTGCAAACAAGGAGACACACCTACCCACCAAATTATAGAAGTTTATATAGAGGCCTTAACTGGGTTCAGTCATGTATATCAGGGGTCCCCAACCTCTGGCATCTAAACCTGGGGATCTGAGTTGGATCTGATCTAATAATCCTAGAAATAAGATGCACGGTAAGTGTAAGGCCCTTGAATCACCCAGAAACCATCCCCTTCTGCCTGTGGAGGGGGGAAATTATCTTCCATGAAACCCGCCCCTGGTGCCAGAAAGCTGGGGACCACTGGTGTAGACCATCCACATGATCTCAACAACCCCTACCATTCCAAGGTTGTGCCCTTAGAACAGCTTCCACTATGGAAACAGTGGGCAGAATGGACATTCCAAGGATGGGGGGTGTGCTGAGGAGCCTCTGAACGCAGGGTCCAGGCCACAGGTCATCCACTGGTGAGGCTGTCTTGCTGACTTTATTCCTTCCTCCTCTGTTGCTATTGTTCAGTCACTCAGTTCAGTTCAGTCGCTCAGTTGTGTCTGACTCTTTGCGACCCCATGGACTGTAGCACATCAGGGTCCACTGTCCTTCACTGTCTCCCAGAGTTTGCTCAAACTCATGTCCATCAAGTTGGTGACGCCATCCAGCCATCTCACCCTGTCGCGCCCTTCTCCTCCTGCCTTCAGTCTTTCCCAGCATCAGGGTCTTTTTCAAATGAGTCTGCTCTTCGCATCAGGTGGCCAAAGTTTTAGAGCTTCAGCTTCAGTTCTTCCAGTGAGTATTCAGGGTTGATTTCCTTTAGGACTGACTCGTTTGATCTCCTTGCTGTCCAAGGGACTCTCAAGAGTCCTCTCCAACACCACAATTCGAAAGCTTAAGGAAACGGACAGGATTTTACTTCTTGCCTAGTGGAGGTAGCTTGGCCCAGTGAAGGGAAGTGACCCGACTCAGTTCTGCGTTGAGACTTCAATAGCCTCTTGTCATTGCGGCAGGGATGACAAAAGGCCGGGTCACGGTGATGCCAAGATGTCAACCCAAGTGTCATCTGGACAGACCACGTTGGGTAAAGCCGTTTTACCTAGTGCTTGTCATGTGACCTAAATGTACACTCTGGTTGTTAAGACACTAAGGCTTGGAGGAGGTTTGTAACCACAGCCCAGGCTCTCCTGAGACAGCCAGCCTGCTGCCAAATATATCGTAAGCTGTCAGCATCCTGCCAGTAACCCATTCTCAGCGGGGGAGGCCGCCTTCATCTGTAACACTGGGCGGCACTTACGGTGCAAATACTCCCACTGGGGCTGGTTTCAAGCTGCTGACACGACCACCCCTAACGTAGACTTGGGACAAGAGGGACAAATCCAGATCTGACAAGCCAGGAGGAGGCCGACTCCAGGGCACCACTGCCTCAGGATGCAAAGTCACCAGGGAAAGAGAGGACTTACTGGTCCTTTGAGCTTGCAGCCTGGAGAAGCAAGCCTAAATGGGAGAGTACAGAAGATTGCGGAGGTGCCCTATCCTATCCAAAATACAGTGACTAAAGTTAGGATCTCTTCTATCCTTAAGAACAAATCTTTCTTAACCTGGCATCCACCGAGAGGAAGGTGCTGAGACTGCTGCTGTATGACCTACTGACAACATCATCAATTCCAGACCCTAAGGTTCACTCCTGGGATAAGTACCAAGCCCAATTTTAGCTAGTGGCACTAGAAATAGACAGTGCCCAGATGCATACTGAAGCACTCATGTTTTCATGACACCAGATTCTCTTTTGGATCCAGTTGAACGATTGTATGGACCTAACAGAAGCAGAAGATATTAAGAAGAGGTGGCAAGAATACACAGAAGAACTGTACAAAAAAGATCTTCAT
>NW_011494943.1:2983410-2983761 GCF_000754665.1 Bison bison bison
GCAGGTCAGGAAGCAACAGTTAGAACTGGACATGGACCAACAGACTGGTTCCAAATAGGAAAAGGAATACGTCAAGGCTGTATATTGTCACTCTGCTTATTTAACTTATATCATGAGAAACGCTGGACTGGAAGAAACACAAGCTGGAATCAAGATGGCCAGGAAAAATATCAATAACCTCAGATAAACAGATGATACCACCCTTATGGCAGAAAGTGAAGAGGACCTAAAAAGCCTCTTGATGAAAGTGAAAGTGGAGAGTGAAAAAGCTGGCTTAAAGCTCAACATTCAGAAAACTAAGATCCTGGCATCTCGTCCCCACCACTGATGGGGAAACAGTGGAAACAGTGT
>NW_011494943.1:2984223-2997721 GCF_000754665.1 Bison bison bison
TCATGTATGGATGTGAGAGTTGGACTTTGAAGAAGCTGAGCGCCGAAGAATTGATGCTTTTGAACTGTGGTGTTGGAGAAGACTCTTGAGAGTCCCTTGGACTGCGAGGACATCCAACCAGTCCATTCTAAAGGAGATCAGCCCTGGGATTTCTTTGGCAGGAATGATGCTAAAGCTGAAACTCCAGTACTTTGGCCACCTCATGCGAAGAGCTGACTCATTGGAAAAGACTCTGATGCTGGGAGGGATTGGGGGCAAGAGGAGAAGGGGACGACAGAGGATGAGATGGCTGGATGGCATCACTGACTCGATGGATGTGAGTTTAAGTGAACTCCGGGAGTTGGTGATGGACAGCGAGGCCTGACGTGCTGCGATTCATGGGATTGCAAAGAGTTAGACACAACTGAGCAACTGAACTGAACTGAACCTCCCCTAGACACACTTTTCCAAATAATATGTTGAAATCACAGTGTTAGGACAGACAGAGAATATGTCAGGTCTTACACACATACAATGACTATGTCATCCTCTGCAGTAGAGACTGGATAGATAAACGCTTATTCACTTTATTTTATTTTTCTGGACACATTAGAAGAGTACGCTTTCTAACCTCTCTTGCACTAAGTTCGAGGTTAGGAAAGAAGAAGTGCAGGCCATGGCTGGATATGGCCCTACTTGACTTGCTGTCTGTTTGCTGGTTGCACAGCTGAAGGTAGGAGGTCCAGGAAAGGACTCCACAGAAACCCTGGAAGGGAATGGCAGCCACAGAAGAGAAGAGCCCGGGCTCCTGGGTCATTGGTGCAAGCCCAGTAACTAAATTCCAGCTGGACTTTCCACTGAGTTATTCTGTATTACTGTTGTAGTTAGTATTTATTACCCAGGGTGATATGTCTCTTATCTGGGAATCTTATTTGACTGGAACTAAAAGCTTAGCATGTCATTTTGGAATTTTATGTGGATGAAGAGCCTAGAATACAGACAATTACAATCAAACAAGTCGGGTAAGTGCTAACACAACTTAGATTATCTAAGGAGAAACAGAGGTAACTCAGAAAGGGTTAAGAATCTAATCTGGCTTGATTCAGAGAATTCATCATTACTGTGGGTAGAAATAAATAATTGCTTCATGCATTTTCCAAGTCAAAGAGTTGAGTTCTTTCACCCTCTTCATTAACTTTTAAAAGGTATCTGTGGAGCTTTAGAAGATGAAGTTAATTTTAGAAATATTTCTATTGTCAATGGTTAGAAGAACATGATGGCCTGTTGTTGAGACCAGCAAATGTTGAGATTAATCAAAATGTTCCAGTTTCTAAATGAAAAGTTACTGCTTAAAGACTCTTGATCAGTTCCTTGCAGGCTCACAAGATAAAGCAATTACTTGCTAAATCTTTGTAACAAAAGGATTCTTACGCATTAAATAACTAATATCCAATGGCAGGCAGTGTTGCACCACCCAGATGGCCCTTCAAGGAAGGACCTGCTGACTGGTTGAAGATGGTGTGGTCAGTCAAGTCCTCCACCCATGGGTTCCTGCAGTGGTAGCTGCAGACAGCTGCCTCGCCCATGGCTGGGCAACGCCTGAATGCCACCCATCCAATGACCCACAGTGGCTGAAGTGACCCAGAGCTCCCAGGGGGCTTGACTGAGGTTGTGTCCAGTCACATCCCACCTGTCTTCTCCCTCCGCCCAAGTCTGCCTTCTGCCTCTTTCAAAGAGGTGGACCCCTAACAGACATCATTCACCCCAAATTCCATCTCAGCATCACCATCTGGAGAACCCAACCTCTGACAGAGACTATGAGGAACTAGAGAACTGACCGGGAAATGTATACTTACAAATCCAAAGAAGAGGTGGGACAAATTAGAATAGCGTTGATATATATGTCTGTCTGCATCTTTAGTCGCTAAGTTGTGTCTGACTCTTTGTGACCCCAAGCAGCCAAGCCTCCCTGTCCTCCACTGTCTTCCGGAGTTTGCTCGGATTCCTGTCCAAAGAGTCAGTGATGCTATCTAACTATCTCATCGTGGGCCGCCCTCTTCTCTGTTTGCCCTCGATCTTTCCCAGCATCAGGGTCTTTCCCAGTGAGTTGGCTACCCTATGAGACACAGACAGCAGGTGGAAAGCCACTGCAGATCACCAGGAGCTCAGCTCAGCACTGTGACAACCTAGGGGGTAGGATGGGGGATGGGAGGGAAGTCCAAGAGACAGGGAGATGTGTGTACGTATAGTCGATTCATGCTGCTGTCCAGCAGAAATTAACAAGACATCGTAAAGCTGTTATACTCCAATAAAAAATAAATGGATAAGCAAAAGGAAACAGAATTGAAATTTAAACATAAATCCTGCTCCACAGAGGAGACACAGACCAGTCTCAGGCCTCCGCTGCTTGCTCTGGTCACTCTGGTCAACAGAGGATGAGAGGGCTGGATGGCATCAAGAGCTCAATGGGCATGAGTCTGGGCAAACTCCTGGAATGAGTGGAGGACAGAGGAGCCTGGCATGCTGCAGTCTGTGGGGTTGCAAAGAGTCGGACACGTCTTAGCAACTGAACAACTGGAATACAGGCTGGAGATTCTTAGTCTTATTTTAATATTTGAGTGACTTTTTCCCTTTACATTTCACAAACCAAAGTGTTAGAACATGTTTTGAAGAGGTTTCTAGCAAAGGATACTATTTTCTTCTCCTGTTCCAATGGAGGGAAGGAAAGTAGTTGACTGACTGACCGATTCAGCCCAGAGCCAGAGTCTATAGCTATAAATGGTATATTGGTATCTCATTTCTTTTTAATTAAAAAGACTTGAGCTTGTAGATGTTGATGAGAGTCATTTTTACTTAGATCTATGCTTTGGTTTAATTCTTTCTCCTTGTAATGATTGTACAAAAAAATATAAGGCAAGAGAGATCTATATATATCTTTAAGTATTTGTCTTTACCATGATTTTAAGCCTCTATTCATATAATGTCATATGATGGTTGCTCTTGAAATTACAACCACTGAAGCCTGACTTGGTTGTTTGTTCAATTAATCTTTTTATCCCAGTTTGTCACTACTGTGTATTTCTGGAGATTATGGCTGAGACCATTCTTCTACAGAGCTAAGAAATTTATCTATAACTTATGAAATGGAGAAAACTGTGAACTATCCCCTTTGCAAAAACAGTCTCTGAATTGTCAGTTATCAGCTCAGCTCAGTCACTCAGTCGTGTCCGACTCTTTGTGACCCCGTGGACTGCAGCACGCCAGGCTTCCCTTTCCATCACAAGCTCCCGGAGTTTACTCAAACTCATGTCCATTGAGTCGGTGATGCCGTCCAACCATCTCATCCTCTGTTGTCCCCTACTCCTCCTGCCCTCAATCTTTCCCAGCATCAGGGTCTTTTCAAATGAGTCAGCTCTTAGCATCAGGTGGCCAAACTATTGGAGTTTCAGCTTCAGCATCAGTCCTTCCAATGAACAGGCAGGACTGATCTCCTTTAGGATGGACTGGTTGGATCTCCTTGCAGTCCAAGGGACTCTCAAGAGTCTTCTCCAACACCACAGTTCAAAAGCATCAATTCTTCCGTGCTCAGCTTTCTTTATAGTCCAACTCTCACATCTGTATATGACTACTGGAAAAACCATAGCCTTGACTAGACAGACCTTTGTTGACAAAGTAATGGCTCTGTTTTTGAATATGCTATGTAGGTTGGTCATAACTTTCCTTCCAAAGAGTAAGCATATTTTAATTTCATGGCTGCAATCACCATCTGCAGCAATTTTGGAGCCCCCCAAAATAAAGTCAGCCAGTAGAATTATCAAATTATCTACTGTTGCCTTGGGAGGCTGGGAGATGGTAAAATAGGATTTAATTTGGATGGGGAGGAAAGAAAAGAGGGCAGGATGGATCTAGAATATAAACATCTCTGGAAAAGGGAGCTTGAACAGGTTTGAAGATGGAGCTTGAATAGGAACCACACTGAACAGGTTTCTTGGAGCCAGGAGGGAAAAATCATAAGAGACAGTGAATGTCTCGTGATGTAGGTGTGGAATTCATTCAATGCACAGAAGGCAAAAGCACTCTGCCTAGAAATGATTTTCATCCTGGCTCCTCTTTTCCAACACGGTTTCCGTTTCTTTCCATAGCCCTGAAGCACAGTGACAGTACGATGAGCCACCTCGGGTTCAAATATGTTTGAAATTCTGAATCTATAGAGTAATGTTATCTTAAAACAACAAAATCTATAAGTATTTACTTTCCCTACATGCGTACTAGAACTTGGGCATGCAAGTGACTTTCAATAGTTAGGTAATGGGAGGTTATTTAAATAGAGTTTGAATGGAGTCTGAGTCTACATTAGAGTATCGTTTCTAACCAAATTCAAAATGCAAGTTCTATGGATTTTGGTGTTTCCTTGTTCAATATACACTCCTTTACAAGTCATTCTGTAATTCTTTGAGTTTCAACACTAGATGAATCACATTTTACTGAGATCATGTGTTAACATTTCAGCACACTAGATCCTGAGAAATTGAAAGTATGTTTTTTCTTTTGATTTCAAAGAGAACCAAATCTCAAGACTATCAGGTGGGTTTTTATATCTCAGATCATCACTTACCTAAGGTATTCAGTTCCGCTTTCCTCAAAACATTTTTATGATTGAGCAAGTGCTTTATTAACTAGCTTTGCAGAGGGGGGCGCTTTTTGTAGGGGATGATTACACTGTTGATGTAAATTACTTTGAAGTTTGGCAGCTCTCTCTAGAGACAGGGACTCTTCCTGTTGTTCTTTTGCCAAAACCTGCCTGACTCTCTGATCTTTGTATTATAAAAACAAAATGCTTAAATTGAATCCTGACACGTCATAAGCTTGACAGTGTTAGATTACCTTTCAAAAGCTGCAAATGTTTCAGCCTGTCTTCTTTAGAAAAAAGGAATCTGTTCTAATTTCTTAACTGCTGAAAAAGAGCAGAGCTCACATCAAGTGTGACTCATGATAACAAATCTGATGGCTTTCTTCCTCCTCTCCCTGTCCCTTGAACATTGATCAAATACCCAGTCACTTTCTGACTATAGAGAAATTGTACAAAATTCTTGAGCAGGAGGGAAGGAATGTTTGGCTCAATTTTCATGATAATTCAGCCAATCAATCCAAGAATTGGGGGCGGGGAGGTAGTACAATCACTGTGTAATGATATTTCAAGGTGTATTCTGTTCATCTCCCATCAACTAATTGCTAAACAACCAGTTAGCTCTGAGATGGGTGTAAAGCCCATCTAAACTGTGGTTTAGTTTACCCCAGTTCCTGCTTTAAACTCAAGTCTCCAGGATAGAAATGCACACATGTGGCAAATAGTTAAACCAGCTTCTCTCCCTTCCCTTCAGCGATTCTGTCCAGAAACACTGACAGCTGTTCAGATGGACAGCTGCTCTTCTCTGAATCATGGGAACTGGTATGATGGTTTAGGAATAAAATTGTGTGTATGCTTCCGGCAGCTCTGGGATGGGTAATTCTGACAGGTAACCAAAGCTACTTTAGAGGTCTGCCTCTCCTGCACATAGGAATCTGTGTTTTAACTGACCTTTGATCAGGAAGCTGGTTATGGTAGATAAATATGCTCTTTCCATTTTAATGTCAACTTATCCACACTTTCATGCTGATGTATACTTAATGTAATTCCTATATTAAAATTTTAACCAGTACTTAGTATTTACAGTTTGACAGTTACTGGGCTGGACTTTATTGTTGTTCAGTTGCTAAGTTGTGTCTGACTCTTTGCAACTCCATGGACTGCAGTTCAAACTCTATTGATAAACGCATAAATGACGGGGATGTACTGACTCATAGAGTCAGATGCATCCTCAGCTTGAAGAATGTCCATGGATGTCCCTTCCAAAATCTACTGGATCTATCTAAGGGGCCATGAACAAGGAAAGGACTTTGTCTGTGTTGTGGGGGGCAACATGTGTCAGTGTCTAGGGGCATTTTGGACATTTTGTAACAGCTGGGGCAGGGTTAGTACCATGGACATCTAGAGGCACAGGCCATGGATGTGGCTAAACATCCTGCGATGCACAGGAATGTCCTCCCTAAGATGGAAAGATCTGGCCCCAAATGTCAGTAACAATGAGCTTGAGGAAACATGTCATAAAATCCCACAAACAGTAGGGGTAGTGTAAAGAACATCTGGCATTTCTCTAAATAAAGTTCTTTTGAAAGAAGGAAATAGTGATTGCTGACGGACAAAGGAGTGGACAACGGTGCAGAGCAGCCTGCCTTTCTCAGGTGTCTCACTGGCAAAGAATCCACCTGCCAATGCACGAGACATGGGTCTTCCTGATCCCTGGTCCAGGAAGATCCCCTGGAGGAGGAAAGGACAACCCACTTCAGTATTCTTGCCTGGGAAATGCCATAGATGGAGGAGCCTGGAGGGCTATAGTCCACAGGGTCACAACTTAGCAGCTGAACAACAACAGTACCTTGATTATCAATTCAGTTCAGTCACTCAGTCACGTCCTATTCTTTGCAACCCCATGGACTGCAGCACACCAGGCCTCCCTGTCCATCACCAACTCCCGGAGTTTACCCAAACTCATGTCCATCAAGTTGGTGATGCCGTCCAACCATCTCATCCTCTGTTTTCCCCTTCTCCTCCTGCCCTCAGTCTTTCCCAAAATCAGAATCTTTTCAAATGAGTCAGCTCTTCACATCAGGTGGCCAAAGTATTGGAGTTTCAGCTTCAAAGTTAGTCCTTCCAATGAACATTCAGGACTGATTTCCTTTAGGATGGACTGGTTGGATCTCCTTGCAGTCCAAGGGGCTCTCAAGAGTCTTCTCCAACACCAGAGTTCAAAAGCATCAATTCTTCGGCACTCAGCTTTCTTTATCATCCAACTCTCACATTCATACATGACTACTGGAAAAACCATAGCCTTGACTAGATGGACCTTTGTTGGCAAAGGAACGTCTCTGCCTTTTAATATGCTATCTAGATTGGACATAACTTTTCTCCCGAGGAGTAACCGTCTTTTAATTTCATGGTTGCAATCACCATCTGCAGTGATTTTAGAGCCCAGAAAAATAAAGTCTGACACTGTTTCCACTGTTTGTCCATCTATTTGCCATGAAGTGATGGGACCGGATGCCATGATCTTTGTTTTCTCAATGTTGAGCTTTAAGCCAACTTTTTCATTCTCATCTTTCACTTTCATCAAGAGGCTCTTTAGTTCTTCTTTGCTTTCTGCCATAAGGGTGGTATCATCTGCATATCTGAGATTATTGATATTTCTCCAAGCAATCTTTATTCCAGCTTGTGCTTCATCCAGGCAAGCGTTTCTCATGATGTACTCTGCATATAAGTTAAATAAGCAGGGTGACAATATACAGCCTTGACATACTCCTTTTCCTATTTGGAACCAGTCTGTTGTTCCATGTCCAGTTCTAACTGTTGCTTTCTGAACTGCATACAGGTTTCTCAAGAGGCAGGTCAGGTGGTCTGGTATTCCCTTCTCTTTCAGAATTTTCCAGTTTATTGTGATCAACATAGTCAAAGCCTTGAGTACAGCTGGCAAGATCCTTGGTATTTTCGCCATTTACATGCATAACCCGTGGTCCCGTCACTATTTCTCCATCATCCCGTCCACCTTAGTCTCTTTCTCAAACAGCTTAGCTTGCAGATCTCAAAACTCTTTCAACTTTCTCCCCAGGCAAAACCTTCCTACATTCCCCTGCAAATTCTAACCCTGGCAAAACCCAATTATGCCTATTCTGGGCCTGGACCCAAGAAGTCATACATGTCTGGAAAAACAAACATCCAGGCTATCTGTTTTCACTTTAAATATATGATAAAAATAATTCTCAAGGGAGGTTTAGCACAGTTGTAATGCAGTTCTCTGTTTTGGCAGCTCGGAGCTGGGTAAGAGTTGAGAGGGATACTCAAAGCCTCAGAAGGAGGCAGAATAAAATGGTAGCCAGATGGGATTCAGGAGTTGATTATTTCTGAGTCTAAGCCTGTCTCTGACATTTACTAATTGAGTGGCCTGGAGCAAGGTATCTACTCTCCTTGTTGCTTTGTTACCTTATCAAGAAAATAGTAAAGTTCAGTTCAGTTCAGTCACTCAGTCGTGTCCAACTCTTCACGACCCCATGAATTGCAGCACGCCAGGCCTCCCTGTCCATCACCAACTCCCGGAGTTCACTCAGACTCACGTCCATCGAGTCAGTGATGCCATCCAACCATCTCATCCTCTGTCGTCCCCTTCTCCTCCTGCCCCCAATCCCTCCCAGCATCAGAGTCTTTTCCAATGAGTCAACTCTTTGCATGAGGTGGCCAAAGTACTGGAGTTTCAGCTTTAGCATCATTCCTTCCAAAGAAATCCCAGGGCTGATCTCCTTCAGAATGGACTGGTTGGATCTCCTTGCAGTCCAAGGGACTCTCAAGAGTCTTCTCCAACACCACATTTCAAAAGCATCAATTCTTCGGCGCTCAGCCTTCTTCACAGTCCAACTCTCACATCCATACATGACCACAGGAAAAACTATAGCCTTGACTAGGCAAACTTTTGTTGGCAAAGTAATCTCTGCTTTTGAATATGCTATCTAGGTTGGTCATAACTTTCCTTCCAAGGAGTAAGCGTCTTTTAATTTCATGGCTGCAATCACCATCTGCAGTGATTTTGGAGCCCCAAAAAATAAAGTCTGACACTGTTTCCCCATCTATTTCCCATGAAGTGATGGGACCAGATACCATGCTCTTAGTTTTATGAATGTTGAGCTTTAAGCCAACATTTTCTCTCTCCACTTTCACTTTCATCAAGAGGCTTTCTAGTTCCTCTTCACTTTCTGCCATAAGGGTGGTGTCATCTGCATATCTGAGGTTATTGATATTTCTCCCGGCAATCTTGATTCCAGCTTGTGTTTCTTCCAGTCCAGCGTTTCTCATGATGTACTCTGCATATAATTAAATAAGCAGGGTGACAATATACACTCTTGATGTACTCCAGAAAATAGTAAAAAAAAAAAAAAAAATTTTTTTTTTTGGAGGTGTGAAGAATAAATGGTATAAAAACATATAAAGCACTTAGCATACTCAGATTCAGTCTCTAGGTCAGAAAGATCCCGTAGAGGAGGAAATGGCAACCCACTCCAGTATTCTTGCCTGGAGAGTCCCAGGGACAGAGGAGCCTGGCGGGCTATGGTCCGTGGGGTCACACAGAGCCAGACAGGACTGAGCACATGCATTCAATCAATTAAATAAGCACTTGGTAAAAACAGGCTGTTGTTGTCGGTTATGTCACTGAACTTAGAACCTGTACCTTGGGACTTCCCTGGGGGCCCAGTGGTGAAAATTCTGCGCTTCCCCTGCAGTGGGTACAGTTTTGATCCCATCAGGGAAGTTCTACATGCTTCGCTGTGTGGCCAGAAAAAAAGCCAGAATCCCTACCTTCATTTCTTACCAGGGCAGACTCAGTGTTGGAACTTTAAAGTCTTCACTAATTACGATCCTTCCTTATTTCTCATATTTCCAATATTGATTCCTGTAAATGGTGTCTCAGTGTTTATGGGTATTGTCACAGCACAAATCTAATTGGCTAAACAGAAGGATTCAGGTGCTTGAATGTTCTGTAGTTTGGAATAAATTTTACAAGTTGGTTTTTGGAGAGTCAGTGTCTCAGCACGTCTATGAATGCTTCTCCTGGGATGGTTAAATATTTCTCAAGCTCAACAATGCCTCCCCCACCGTCTTCTAACAGAGCAAAGTGACAACAATTTAGAGGAAGCAGTGATGCACAATAGGCCTTTCTTTACATGGTAGTAAATTCTCGTTTCCTTAACAACCATTAAGAGCTCCGTTCATGAAATGTAGTCACATCTTTACGAAAAGAGATAACAGGTGCAAAACCATTTCCAGAACCCTGCACCATCCACACAATCGGATGATGTAAGTCAGTTCGCAGGTGACGTATGAAAAGGGGGCGGTGGGGGATTAGGGACAGCTAAGAGTGGACAGACGTCTGGCAAGAATATTTTTTTAAATGATCAGGACCTGACATATATACACTGCTGTATTGAAAATGGATAGCCAACAAGGCCCTACTTTATAGGACAGGTAACTCTGCTCAATGTGTTGTGGCAGCCTGGATGGGAAGGGAGTTCGGGGGAGACTGGATACATGTATACATGTGACTGAGTCCCTTGCTGTCCACCTGAAACTATCACAACATTGTTAATTCGCTCTACTCCAGTAAGCATGTAAGCAGTAAGTTAAAAAAAATAAATTTAAAAAGTGATCAGGAGAAAAAGAGAACATGGAAGGACACTGCACAGGTCAAATTACAAAGGGTCACCGCTGGGAAATTCCCATTACTGATGGCAAGAGAAAGATGAGGAGGTAATGATTAGTGATAATGGCTACGGATTTACTAATGGCTTTTCTCCCATCTGTCCTCAATGCCAGGGAGCCACACTCATCTAATTATACTACATTTAATGCCTTGATTAAAAGCCCTTGTTTATTCCTTTGTTCTTTCAGAGAGCAAATATCTCACTTGGGCAAAGGTTATTATATAATAGAGACACTGTGGCTTGCTTTGTTAAGCAATAGGTTTTCTCAATAGATCTTGGGGAGTGGAGGAGGGGAAACAGCTGATAATTTTAATGAGGTTTAGAACATGACCATATCGTAATCTATAACTACAACATGAAAAATCCCTGCAATTTACAAATGCTTTCTCTAGTCACAAAACAAAAAAGAAATTAATATACCCAAGAAAAAATAAGGAGACTAACAAGAGAAAAGCAAATGAAGGAACCCCTGTGTTCAGGGCAAAGCATAGTTAAATTGACTGTAGAATAAACAACTTTTATATTGGTAAAATCATTTTTGTGATAGAAATATATTTCTTACTTAGTGTTACACATCGTTTTTATATTTTTCAAATGCCCTAAATATATTAAATCAATACAAAACTATATAAAAAAATAACCCAATCAAAAAAATGGGCAGAAGAGCTAAATAGACATTTTTCCAAAGAAGACATACAGATGGCCAAAGAACACAGGAAAAGATGCTCAACGTCACTAATTAACAGAGAAATGCAAATCACGTCTTTAATGAATTATCACCCCGCACCGGCCAGAATGACTATCATCAAAAATCTACAAACAGTACGTGCTAGAGAGGGTGTGGAGAAAAGGGAATCCTCCTACGCCGTTTGTGGGAACGTAAATGTTCTACTAGGGAGAACGATATGCAGGTTCCTTAAAAACCTAAAAATCGAACTCCCGTATGACTCAGCAATCCCACTCCTTGGCATATACCCGGAGAAAACCATGATTCAAAAAGAGACATGCACCCCAGTGTTCATTGTAGCACTATTTACAGTAGCCAGGACATGGAAGTAACCCAAATACACACTGAAATATGAATGGATAGAGAAGAGGTGGTGGTGTATGTACACAATGGAATATTACTCAGTCATAAGAAAGAACAGAATAATGTAATTTGCAACAACATGGATAGAGCTAGAGACGGTCATACTGAGTGAAGTCAGACGTAGAAAGACAAATATCGTATGATATCACTTATACGTGAAATCTTAAGGGGTGTAAAAATGAATTTATTTATAAAACAGAAGCAGAGTCACGGATGTAGAAAACTCATGATTACCATGGGGTAAGTGGGTGGGAGAAGGATAAATTAGAGATTGGAACTGACATGTAGCACTACTCTATATAAAAGAGGTAACTAATAAGGACCTACTATGTACAGCACAGGGACCCCTGCTTAGCACGTGGATAATGGCCTCCCTGGGAAAAGAGTCTAAAAACACAGTGGATATATGTGTATGTGTAGCTGATTCGCTTTGCTATACACCTGAAACGAACTCAACATTGTAAATCAACTATCGGTTCAGTTCAGTTGCTCAGTCGTGCCCAACTCTTTGTGATCCCATGGGCTGCAGCACGCCAGGCTTCCCAATCCCTGGAGTTTGCTCACACTCATGTCCATTGAGTCGGTGATGCCACCCAACCACCTTATGCTCTGTCATCCCCTTCGCCTCCTGAATCAACTCCAGTCCAATACAAATGAAAAAACAAAACTAGCAAGTAGCAGGACCACGGATATCTTTCGAAGTGTGTTCTTATGTCACTGGATGGTTGCAAGGATAACAAGTTAATATATGAAGGTGATTTGAACACTTGTGATATAAACTACCAGCAAACCAGTGAAGTCGCTCAGTCGTGTCCGACTCTTTGTGACCCCGTGGACTGTAGCCCACCAGGCTCCTCCATCCATGGAATTTTCCAGGCAAGAGTACTGGAGTGGGTAGCCATTTCCTCCTCCAGGGGATCTCCCCGACCCAGGGATCGAACCCAGGTCAACCACATTAAAGGCAGACGCTTTACCATCTGAGCCACCAGGGAAGCCCAATATATACTAAGTGGTCGATAAGTTATTTTTTTTAACAAGTTGCAATCTGAGCTTCATGATCATCATTGTTCACTGTGAACAATAAATATATCCTGCCTTGTCAGATAAACCAAACAATTACCATCTTTTAAAAGATTGTAAATGTATTTTCCCTTATGATGACATTTTTAAAAATTAAAGACATTTAAGGAGGTTCTGGTCTGCCAGGCAATAAATGGTATTAACAGAACTTGTGTGAGTGATAAGATAAACAAGCAGAAAAAAACAGATTATCCTACAGAGAGCTACTATCCACAACATAAATTCCTACTATTGTGAGCAATACTTTGAAGGAAAGGAAAGTATTTAGAGATATACCATCAATTTCTTTTCCAGGGTTTTTTCTTGTTTTTAACTGCAGTATAGAGCAGTTGCAGACAATTGCACAAAATCACAAATACGTTTGATGAAATTTTATAAGACCGTGAAATCATGACTCAGATTAAAATATAGAACATACTGGCACCTCAGAAATTTTCTAAGGATCTCTCTGTAATTACTTCTGCACAAAGATAATCACCATTTTACTTTGTAGTGCACATATTAATTTTACTTAAAAAAAAAATTCTTAGGCAAATGGGATCTTCTGAGTCAGACAACTTTTCTCAACATTGATCTTCATCATTTTTCATTTCCATTGTTATATAATTTATTTTATGTATATGGAGTAGCCATCATGGTCAACAAGAGTCCGAAATGCAGTACTTGGATGCAATCTCAAAAACAACGGAATGATCTCTGTTCGTTTCCAAGGCAAACCATTCAATATCACAGTAATCCAAGTCTATGGCCCAACCAGTAATGCTGAAGAAGCTGAAGTTGAACGGTTCTATGAGGACCTATAAGACCTTTTAGAACTAACACCCAAAAAAGATGTCCTTTTTATTATAGGGGACTGGAATGCAAAAGTAGGAAGTCAAGAAACACCTGGAGTAACAGGCAAATTTGGCCTTGGAATATGGAATGAAGCAGGGCAAAGGTTAATAGAGTTTTGGCAAGAAAATGCACTGGTCATAGCAAACACCCTCTTCCAACAACACAAGAGAAGAC
>NW_011494943.1:2997850-2998899 GCF_000754665.1 Bison bison bison
GATTTAAGGGCCTAGATCTGACAGATAGAGTGCCTGATGAACTATGGAATGAGGTTGGTGACATTGTACAGGAGACAGGGATCAAGACCATCCCCATGGAAAAGAAATGCAGAAAAGCAAAATGGTTGTCTGGGGAGGCCTTACAAATAGCTGTAAGAAGAAGAGAACTGAAAAGCAAAGGAGAAAAGGAAAGATATAAACATCTGAATGCAGAGTTCCAAAGAATAGCAAGAAGAGATAAGAAAGCCTTCCTCAGCGATCAATGCAAAGAAATAGAGGAAAACAACAGAATGGGAAAGACTAGAGATCTCTTCAAGAAAATCAGAGATACCAAAGGAACATTTCATGCAAAGATGGGCTTGATAAAGGACAGAAATGGACCTAACAGAAGATATTAAGAAGAGATGGCACTAATACACAGAAGAACTGTACAAAAAAGATCTTCACGACCCAGATAATCACGATGGTGTGATCACTCACCTAGAGCCAGACATCCTGGAACGTGAAAGTCAAGTGGGCCTTAGGAAGCATCACTACGAACAAAGCTAGTGGAGGTGATAGAATTCCAGTTGAGCTATTCCAAATCCTGAAAGATGATGCTGTGAAAGTGCTGCACTCAATATGCCAGCAAATTTGGAAAAGTCAGCAGTGGCCACAGGACTGGAAAGGTCAGTTTTCATTCCAATCCCAAAGAAAGGCAATGCCAAAGAATGCTCAAACTACCACACAATTGCACTCATCTCACATGCTAGTAAAGTAATGCTCAAAATTCTCCAAGCCAGGCTTCAGCAATATGTGAACCATGAACTTCCTGATGTTCAAGCTGGTTTTAGAAAAGGCAGAGGAACCAGAGATCAAATTGCCAACATCTGCTGGATCATGGAAAAAGCAAGAGAGTTCCAGAAAAACATCTATTTCTGCTTTATTGACTATGCCAAAGCCTTTGACTGTGTGGATCACAATAAACTGTGGAAAATTCTGAAAGAGATGGGAATACCAGACCACCTGACCTGCCTCTTGAGAAACCTATATGCAGGTCAGGAAGCAAC
>NW_011494943.1:2998999-3011978 GCF_000754665.1 Bison bison bison
AAACCTATATGCAGGTCAGGAAGCAACAGTTAGAACTGGACATGGACCAACAGACTGGTTCCAAATAGGAAAAGGAATACGTCAAGGCTGTATATTGTCACTCTGCTTATTTAACTTATATCATGAGAAACGCTGGACTGGAAGAAACACAAGCTGGAATCAAGATTGCCAGGAGAAATATCAATAACCTCGGATAAACAGATGACACCACCCTTATGGCAGAAAGTGAAGAGGAACTAAAAAGCCTCTTGATGAAAGTGAAAGTGGAGAGTGAAAAAGTTGGTTTCAAGCTCAACATTCAGAAAATGAAGATCATTGCATCCGGTCCCATCACTTCATGGGAAATAGATGGGGAAACAGTGGAAACAGTGTCAGACTTTATTTTTCTGGGCTCCAAAATCACTACAGATGGTGACTGCAGCCATGAAATTAAAAGACACTTACTCCTTGGAAGGAAAGTTATGACCAACCTAGATAGCATATTCAGAAGCAGAGACATTAGTTTGCCAACAAAGGTTCGTCTAGTTAAGGCTATGGTTTTTCCTGCGGTCATGTATGGATGTGAGAATTGGACTGTGAAGGCTGAGCGCTGAAGAATTGATGCTTTTGAACTGTGGTGTTGGAGAAGACTCTTGAGAGTCCCTTGGACTGCAAGGAGATCCAACCAGTCCATTCTGAAGGAGATCAGCCCTGGGATTTCTTTGGAAGGAGTCATGCTAAAGCTGAAACTCCAATACTTTGGCCACCTCATTCGAAGAGTTGACTCATTGGAAAAGACTGATGCTGGGAGGGATTGGGGGCAAGAGGAGAAGGGGACAACAGAGGATGAGATGCCTGGATGGCATCACTGACTCGATGGACGTGAGTCTGGGTGAACTCCGGGAGCTGGTGATGGACAGGGAGGCCTGGCATGCTGCGATTCATGGGGTCACAAAGAGTCGGACACGACTGAGCGACTGATCCCATCTGATCTGATATGCCTAATTTGATTATCCATTATCACTGATGGATTGCTTCCAGGTTTTCAACATTACATTTACAGTTTGGAGTATTATTTATTTATTTTGTTGCTGTTAATGTATTGCTGTTCAGTTGCTAAGTTGTGTCCAACTCTTTGTCATCCTGTGACCTGCAGCACGCCAGGCTTCCCTATCCTTCACCATTTCCTGGAGTTTGCTCAAACTTACGTGCATTGAGTCGGTGATGCCATGCAGCCATCTAATCCTCTGTTGCCCTCTTCTCCTTTTGCCTTCAATTTTCCCCAGCATCAGAGTCTTTTCCAATGAGTCAGTTCTTCCCATCAGGTGGCCAAAGTATTAGAGCTTCAGCATCAGTACTTCCAATAAATATTCAGGGTTGATTTCCTTTAGGATGGACTGGTTTGATCCCCCCTTGCTGTCCAAGGGACTCTCCAGCACCACAATTCAAAAGCATGGGTTCTTCGGCTCTCACCCTTCCTTATGGTCCAACTCTCACACCCATACACATGAGTACTGGAAAAATCATAGCCTTGACGATATGGACCTTTGTCGGCAAAGTGATGTCTCTGCTTTTAAATACACTGTTTAGGTTTGTCATAGCCTTTCTCCCAAGGAGCAAGCTTCTTTTAATTTTATGGCTGCGCTGCAGTCACCAGTGATTTTGGAGCCCAAGAAGATAAAATCTGTCACTGTTCAACATATAGTTGCCATGCTTTGCTTTGCTTTTAGTGATCAAATACTTCTTTCTTTTCCTCCTCTATTAGCTTGTTAACTGTATGTAATTCTACCACTCTGTTAATTTTCGGAGTACAACCTGCGTCTATAACAAAGAATTAGTGCTCCTCACTTTTTGGGCAATGCAAGGACTTCGGGATCCTGTTCATTATTTCTCTTCCTTTTTGTTCAATGTTATTTCATTACATGTTTTTAAGTATATCTTGGCTCCCATGTGTCATTATTTATTTACACTTATCCAATTACTCTTCTTTTGTGCTTTATTTTTTAATCGTAGTGCTTCCAACTTGGATTCTATTCCTGCCAAGAACCCCTATTCATCTTGTTTGGAGTTGGCTAAATTTTTTTTTTTTTTTTTAATTGGAGCATGCTGCTGCTGCTGTGTTGCTTTAGTCGTGTCCAACTCTGTGCGACCCCATAGATGGCAGCCCACCAGGCTTCCCGTCCCTTGGATTCTCCAGGCAAGAACACTGGAGTGGGTTGCCATTTCCTTCTCCAATGCATGAAAGTGAAAAGTGAAAGTGAAGTCGCTCAGTCGTGTCCAACTCTTAGGGACCCCATGGACATAGTTGATGTATAATAGTATGAGTTATAGGTGTACGGTGTAAGTAATTCGTTTTTAAAGGTTTTGCTCCATTTATAGCTATTATAAAATACTGGTTATGTTCCCTATGTTGTACAACATATCCTGGTAGCTTATTTTATACATAATGGTTTGTGCATCTTAACTCCTAGCCCTGGTTGCCCCTCCCGCATGTTCCTCTTGTCCACTGGTAGCTGCTAATTCGTTCTATGAGTCTGTTCTTTTTTGTTATGTTCACTGGTTTGTTGTTTTTTTGTGTGTGCCCACATGTCAGTGATATCACACAGCATTTGTCTTTTTGTCTGATTTGTTTCACTTAGCATAATACCCTCTAGATCCATCCGTGTTGTTGCGAATGACAAAAGGTCATGAAATGGCTAAGTAGTGTTCCACTGCATACAGATGCACATCTTCCTTATCCATTCATCTGCTGATAGATACCTGGGTTGCTTCCGTGTCTTGACGATTAAAAATAATGCCGCTGAACTACTGAATATGTGGATTAATGTATTTAATCATTTTAGGGAAATTATCAGCCAGTATTTCTTCAAATGCCGTTTCTGACTCATTCTCTTTCCTCTATTATTCTTGGAATATATTGGACTTTTCCACCTCTTATCTCTTTTGCCCTTTTCTGTATTTTCTCTTTCTGAGTTTGTCTGATATTTTACTTATCTTAAAATTGAATCATTCTCTTCCCTTCTATCTAATTTATCACAGTCTATTGGGTTCAATTACATTTTTTTCAGTTCAGGGACTTCTGTTTGATTTTTAAAGTAAGTTCCAGCTAATTTTGAAATTGTCTAGCCTGATATATAGCGTTCTAAATATCATTTTAAGATATTTAACATGATATTGCCCTTTGGAAGCACCAATGACTGTATCATCTGTTTTCTGTAACCTTTTTCTGATCCTGTTTTATGGCATGGCTCTTGGATTTTATTTTTTTATTGGATATCAGCTATTGTGTACGAGCAATTACTGAAGCTTTGGAAGACATTCTCCTTCTATAGAACATATTTACTTCTCTTATGTCCGCCTAAGTTTTTAGAGGTTATGAGAGCCATCTATTTCCAGAGGGTCTGTTCTCTTCATGTGTAGACCTTTAGTGGATTCACCACTGAAAGCCTGGCTTAAACCCAGATTATTATTTCATGTGGTGACATGACTACCAACGTCGGCGCTGTGGAGCCTGAAACTGCTGCTTTATGCTTGGTTTTTCAGGCTCTCCACCTGCCATATGTGATGTAAGCGAATGCCAAAAAGGAATATCTGTGCAGAACGTTGGCTTTAGATGGCTGTGACCCTTTTTTCTGGAATCTGGGTCCCTCACGTCCTTGCTGCCTTGGTAGCCCTGATCTTTGGCTCCTGTTATAAGACTTCTGAAAGTTCTAAGCCTCCCCTGCTCATGGATGAGCCTCGGATGGAAAAGTACCAGAGAATGTCTGACTCACCTCAGTGTGTGTGAACCTTGAGTTCTTTCTGCACTGCTCGCTTCCCGAGCACTTCCCAGAGCTTTGTTGTGTTGTTAAATGTTGTACAGCTTTTGTAGTTGCTCTGGATTCTGATCAGTGAGTAGGAATGATTTTGCTGTGTCAGTGTATACCTACCTACTCTCAGGGTGATGCCTCTTACATCTGTCAGGCCACAGGAAAAGCACATGTTTACTACAAGAATTTTGAATCCTAAGCAACTAATATGAATAATAGTTTTACTCAGAGGGCATAATGCCCTAGGAAAACTATGTGAAGTGAATGAACTATGTGAAGTGTGGCGTTAAAGACCCTACAAATGTCAGTGTTATAGCAGCAACTGCTGTAAATGTGCCCAAGTGTTGATTGCAGTCTTTCAATGCCTTTAATTGTGCCAAGATAAATTCAGCTCTTCAAGAAAGCACCAGAAAATGAGCGAGTATCCAAGAATGAGTGTCTGTTTTAAATCAGTGTCACAATGTAAGAGTGTATATGAATAAAGGAAATGTCAGACAGCAGGAAAGGATTATTTTATACAGCATTCTCGGACAGTTCATTTAGTGTTGGGGGGCCTTAAAAAGATGTGGAAATACTATACTCTATACCAAGATAAAGTTGAAATAAAGAATAAGATATCTAAACTTAGTCATAGACTTTTTAAGATAATTATTTATAAAATTACTGTGGCAAGGATTACTTTCTGCACTTAAAGGATTTTGTTTTGTTGTTGAGTCACTAAGTCATGTCTGACCCTTGTGGAACCCCGTGGACTGGAGACCACCAGGTTCCTCTGTCCATGGAATTCTCCAGGTAAGGATACTGGCGTGCGTTGCCGTTTCCTTCTCCAAGGGCTATTCCTAACCCAAGCATCAAGCCCGTGTCTCCCGCACTGGCAGGCAGATTCTTTACCACTGAGCCACCAGGGAAACACAAAAGAAAGGGTGGATCCCCTGAAGTCGTAAACAAACGGGACCTTGTTTTTCTGGCCTTGTATAGGGCAAAGAGAAATATTTGCAATATGCAGAGAATTCATACAAGCTTACAATAAAAACATTCAATGGGTAATAAGATAGCACTGTAGACAGATCTATTTTTACATAGATATGATCATTCCATAATTTGTGAATTGCCGTCAAAATCAACACATCTTCACCATTGTTAATTTAAGCTCATTAGTGGCCAATCCAGGGCTTCCAAAATTCCAGTTTTCTCGCAAAAGCTCAAATTTTATCACTGGCAGCAAATACTGTCAGTTTAGTTCCTTGAACTGACAGTCTTACTTTTTTCATTTTCAAGAAAATTTCTGCCAAATACCAAAGTCTGAATAACCATAGCTGTCTGTCAGCTGTTCTTTCAAGTAAAAATAGCGTTTCTTACAAAAAAAAAAAAAAAGGAGGTAGTTCAGCTCGTCACTCAATTGCATAAGCCAAAGACAACCACTGTACTTTAGTAGGCAGATGATGTATTTCAGAAATGTTTCCAATTGCCCTTACACATATAATTTAAAATATATATACTGAGCAGTGGGAATTTAATGAAATTAAGTGTATTGCTTATACTCAAGGATGTCCCTAAGTGAAACTGTTTCTTGTTTTTGTTTTTTTTTCAATTGGGAGTATAGTTGTTTTACACTGCTGTCAGTTTCCGTTGTACAGCAAAATGAATCAGCTGTATGGACACACGTGTCCCCTCCTTTTTGGATTTGCTCCCCACTGGGGCCACACACAGCGCTGAGGAGGTCCCCTGCTACCCAGCGTGCTCCCAGCGGCTCTCTGTTCTACGCGCACTATCTGTAGTGTCCGTACGTCAATCCCAAGCCCCCGGTGCATCCCGCCTGCCCTCTTCTCCCTTGGTGTCCATACGTTTGTTCTCTATGTCCGTGTCTCTGTTTCTGCTTTGAAAAAAGATCACCTCTACCATTTTCCTAGATTCCACATATGCGCATTAATACGTTTTTCTCTTTCTGACTGACTTCACCCCGTTAGTCTCTAGATCATCCACTTCTCTGCAAATGACACAGTCTCATCCCTTTTGGTGGCTGAGTAATATTGCATGTGCCTGCGTGGCCATGCAATGGCAGTGACTCCAAATACAGTGCAGGGCCCCTGCCCCACGTTTCACACCCGCAGCTTCAGCCCTTGTTGTTTTCCTACCATCAGGAAAGACATGTAACATCTTAGTATTATCATAAAAATATTTTGACTTCTTGGACTTCACGAAATGGCCTTGGGGATGCCCAGGATTGGGCAAATCAAACTTTGAAAACTGTTGAAATAATTCACTGAGTTCTATAATAACAACATCCCTGTTTAACAGATGAGGAAAGGGTCACGGAGGAGGGTTAATACGCACCCCACGTCACAACGGAGTGCCCTAGTGTTAATAATATGGTGCCCTGCACCCCAAAATATAAAACAGTCACTCTCATGTTCAGTGTCCATCTCTCTCTTCCTCTGCCTCTCTCTCACACACACACAGACACACATGGACATAACCCAGGGAAACTCGGGGCCATGTTGGGTATGTCTATTACCTTGACCATAGTGATGGTGTCCTAGGTGGGGCCATGGTAATGGACCCGGCTGCCAATGTAGGAGACCCAGGAGATGCAGTATTGAGCCCTGGGTTGGGAAGATCCCCATCCCCCAGTAGGAAATGGCAACCCACTCCAGTATGCTTGCCTAGAAAGTCCCATGGGCAGAGGAGCCTGGCAGGCTACAGTCCATGGGACTGCAAAGTCAGACACGACTGAGCAACTGAGCGCACCACAAGTGATGGTATCACGGCATTTTTTGCACATGTCCAGAACTCATCAAGTTGTGCTCATTAGATATTAAGTATGCCTCTAAGTATAAAGAAAAAACAAGACTTTAAACCAGGAAGCCTGGCACCACTGTTAGCTACTGTACTATATGACCACTCATCGCTCAGTTAGTAAAGAATCTGCCTGCAATGCAGGAGACCCCAGTTCGATTCCTGGGTCAGGAAGATCCCCTGGAGAAGGGATAGGCTACCCATTCCTGTATTCTTGGGCTTCCCTGGTGGCTCAGAAAATAAAGAATCTGCCTGCAATGTGGGAGACCTGGGTTTGATCCCAGGGTTAGGAAGATCCCCTGGAGAAGGGAAAGGCTACCCACTCCAGTATTCTGGCCTGGAGAATTCCATGGACTGTATAGTCCATGGGGTCGCAAAGAGCTGGACGTGACCAAGCGACTTCCACTTCACTTTCACTTTCATGACCACTAAGAGCTGGAGGTTCTAAGACCGAGTTAAGGAACTGAGTTTTGGGTACAGCTCATGGCCATGATTCTCAGAGATAACGTAGATGGTGACGAGAGGACTTGGCCTGAAAGGAAAATAGGAGCTAAATGTGGAAACCGTGGAGGAAGATGAATATGTGTCTTGGGGCCTGGCTTTTCCCAATCATCAAATGTTTGAAGAAATTATAGACTTCACAGGAAGGCATGTGATTGAGCTGGGGCCAGGGAACAATTATTCACAAGTGGGAATAGGACCGGGGGCTGAGCTTTTCTCCCCAGAAGATCAGAGGGGCAATAAAAAATAACTGGAGAGAATTGTACAGGAGATTTTCTTTGGAGACGGTTGTCTCAGGTGAAAGAGTTGTGAGAAAGGTCCTGGGCACGGGATTTGCACATTATTAGAACAGGATATAAATTACAGTGGTTCCATATGTTGTATATTATGGTAACGGTGTATATATAAGAATGCATATTGTATATTATAGTAACACTTGTATGCACAGCATACAGGAATAGCGTGTGTGTGTTGGAATTTTCCCTTCACTGGACATACTTCTTCTGAAGAGAGTTGACCAACCGTCTACATGTAGCCTCTCCCCTCTAACATTTGATGGAAGATTTTTGGTTTAAGAGTAAATAAGCAGAAAATAGCCTCAAGGAAGAGAATTTACATAAGACTTTCAGTATCTTGAAACCTGTGCTTATTGGGACTAAACAGCTGGTAAACCAGTTCTCTTAATTATATACAAACTAGCTCATAATTATACACCAGCCTAATCCCTGGTAATCTTAGTAGATGTTTTTGCTTATGGAAGGTATACTACACAAAGGTACTGCTTTTTTTTTTTTTTTAAAGAAAAAAAATGATAAAAAAGTTTGGAAAGTCTCAGTGATCTCCTTGTTCCCTCATTTATTTTTCCACAAGCTCTGTCTAAACTCACAGTTATCAATTTACCATTTGATGATATGGTCACTTAAACGTACCACAGTCCTAACAAATAGTCCTTCATTTCAGCTTGTGCTATACATAGTTTCCGACAACGTTCTTTCCATGCCCTGATGTTTCCAATATTGAGATTTTGCGCCATTTGGACTCCAGCTAAGTGTTATAGGACTATCTCCACTATGATTGGGATTCTTTTCCCCCAGATTTATTTCTTTTTAATTCTATTTCCATTGTCTAATGGCAGCTCAAAACCTAGAGTAAGTTCTGTTTATTAACTTGTAAGATTTTAAGTTTTCCATTGGGCTTTTAATATCTGCCATAATTTTCCATTATGGAAATAAAAATATCAGCTATGTCTTTTGTGAGCTTTTTTAAAAACTTAATTCGTGCCAACATCCTCCCTTTATCCTTCTCGGCGGCCCACAGATATGTCCTGCCTCTCTGGGGGCGTATTTTTCTCCCATCATGTCTCGATTGCAGCATCTTCATTTTGCTTCTCTTTCTGATCAAATCCTCATTTTCTCCTTCACTCTTGGAACTGTTTCACCTAGCATCATTGGTGACAATTTTGAGACTTCACAGTTTAAGGGTATGCTGTGCTCTTCATTTTTACTTCCTACATTAAAAAAAAAAACAAAAAAAAAACTTTTTATTAAGTATAGTTGATTTGCAATGTTATATTAATTTCTGCTATACAGCAAAGTGATTCCTATATGTATATATATATATATTTTAATATATTTTCCCCATTAAGGTTTATCACAGGTTATTGAATGTAGTTCCCTTTGCTACACAGTAGGACCTTGTTATTTATTTCATACATTTTAAAACTTGCCTTTAGGGTGTGCCCCATGTGGTCATGGAGTGTCTATCTTCCTGTTGGAGGATCTGTCCATCCCTTATCCCTTTCTCTCCCATCTTTGTCCCTACAGGGCCCAGGTCCCTATTAGTCATAATACACTATCTGTTATACTCTCTAGCCATGGTTGCCTGGATTGTAGTCAACCCTTGGTCAAGACCAGGCCGATCAGATACTCTCCTTGAAAAATCTGGATATGTATATATTATATTGGGCTTACCTGAGAGGTCAGACAGTAAAGAATCCACCTGCAGTGCAAGAGACACAGGTTGGATCCCTGGGTTGGAAAGATCCCTTGAAGAAGGAAATGGCAACCTATTCCAGTATTCTTGACTGGAGAATTCCATGGACAGAGGAGATTGGTGGGCTATCAAATTGATAATAACCTGCCTAGAAAAGAGTCCTTGCTTTTTAAACTTGGCCACAAGTATTTTTTCCCAGAATGGAAATTATAATAATTAGCTTTGTTTCATATGTCTATTAAGTAAAAAGTGGTGTACCCATTTCAATTTTTAAAATCTACCTTATAGTCACTTGGTAGCTTATGTTAGCTGGTATTAATTACTTCCATGGTTAACCTTATCTATGCCAAAAGTAATGGCTAAAATGAGTTTTTGGACAGCATCTGTCCCTTTTAAAAAAATTTTAAAGTAAAGATACTGAATGATGAGTGAATTAAAATAGTTTGAGCCTGTAGCTGAGAAAAGAATGATGAAAAAGCAAATCGTGCATAGGAAGGGATGGTAACAGTAATAAATTAGTATAAACAGATATAGAAAAATGTAGTTGATGCCAAAAATACAGATGGGAGTGAAACCATTATTTTCAATGGTCTAGAGCCAAAATACCATATAAAACAGACTCCCAGATTGGCAGATTTATGAGAGAATCATAAAAACTAGTGATCATAAAGTTGTTAGAGGGGAAAAAAAATCTAAACACCGTCTACTTTGATTAGATTCAGGGTTGAACTGAACTAAATCTCAGAGGAAAAGAGGAATTTCGCGGTCTAGTAAATGTCTCCGTATTATTCACAGGCTGTACCAGCCTTTCTGAGAAAGACAGCCAGAGGAGATGTCAATTTATCAGCTACTTCCTTAACATGGGAGTAACTAAGAGCTGATACTTACCGAGTGTGAATTTCAGGCCAGGCTCTCTTGTGTCAGTTCTCTGTGTGTATCCCCACCTTGCACTGGACCCCTATCATCCCTGGCTTAAATTACTTAGCTTTCAACATGTTCCCTGCTTCTGGTCTATTATCAACAAAACAACCAGAGGAATTATTGAAAACCATAAATCATGCCTTTGCTAGAACCTCGTGATTGTTTTGTACTTCGCTTGGAGTGAAATAAAAGTCCTCTCCCAGGAAAGGGGAGCAGAATACATGAGTCCAAAATGTGCCACTTGGGCAGGTGGATTGTTCTGACCTGAAGGCAAGCTAGACCCAGCAGACTTGAGAAGAACTTTCACCTCTCCCTTAACTACCTAGAGAATTTAGATTTGGGGCCTGTCTCAGAGAGCTGATACCAGAGATGACGTTTACCTGAATGACCTCTCTACATGGCAGGGCAAACATCTAACCACCAAACACCTGCTGTTATTGCCCTGCGAATTGCCCTCCTCCTCTTTGAAGTCCCAGGCCCCATTGCATTCTTTGTATAAGGCTTATGATCCAATGCATCCTTGGGGCTCATATTTTTATGGGGTGCCATGCATAACGAATTTGTTTTTCTCTTGTGAACCTGTTTTATGTCAATTATCAGACCAGCCAAAGAACCTAGCTGGATAGAAGGATAAGATTTCCTACCCAACAATGGCCTTTGAGGTCTTTCCGACCTGACCCTTCCTTAATTCTTTGATTAGATCTTCTACGGCTCTCTCTCTTGGCTCCAAAGACCTTGGCTTCATTGCTGTTCCTCAAACAATGGGAGCTTATTAACTTAGATCTTTAGTTGTCTTCACCTGGAACACACTTCCTCCAGACACCTTTACTATTAACTCTCTGACCTTCAATTGGTTTCGCTCAAATGTCACCTTTTCAAAGAGGACCATAGCTATTAATAACTAATAGGCTAAATAGTTACGTAACTGAGCAAGTGTTACCCCAAAACTGGGTTTGCCTCTTGGTATGTGCCAAACCAACGGACTCAACCAAGCCAAAGACTGGGAGAGGAAAGGGTTTATTATTACTCATGGCAAGTGAAGAGAACGCCAGGGATCTTTCCCAAAGGTGTGGCTCCCAGAGCAGCAAAATTAGGGAACTTTTCAGCAAAAAGCATATGTATGTTCATGAAGGGCTTGAGCAGAGGAGAATTCAGGCTAGAATTGGGGCAAAGGTGGGCAGAGTCCAATTTCTAGTTGGCTGCAGTCTTGAGGGTCAACATCATTCTGTCCTCCACCTGGCTGGGGGCCCAAGTTCCTGTAGAACTCAAAGGTACATTATTAGCTGATTCCGTCGAGGAGGAACTAGGACTGTGCTTTATCACTTAGCTGTTGTTTGACTGCCCTTTCTCGGTTCCTGCATTCCTTGGTTCCCTTACGATCATGGATCACTGAGACTGTTCAAGAGAAAACACTGAGGTCAGGCTTAGGTCACAAAGCTGCACAGGCCAAGATGGGTTTTCATGTCAAGGAATCCGTGCCTGTGTCCCTTTGTCTGGGGCCCCCTGTCCTCTCTGCTTACACAAGGTTTCTCATGTGTGAGGTTCAGAAAGCCTTGCTCTGACAAAGGGTGTTTGCAGCAATTAAGGGTTTGTTTGTAAGGTGCCAAGCAAGGGGAATGGGTGGCTCATGCTCATAAGACCTGAACTCCCCATGACTTTTTAGGCAAGAGTGTTTGAAGATAGTGTCATGGAAGAGCATCACAGGTCAGCCCCTAGACCTTCTTCTGATTGGCTGGTGGTGAGATACCATAATGCTTCAGGAATCTCCATCACCAGCCTTCTGGTTCCAGTCCAACCAGTCTGGGCTTTATGAGCTTATGGTCCGCTTATAGTAACCATCCTCCACCAGGTGGGGGCTGGTCTCAGGTGTTTTTAAAATGTAGTTTTGATTGGAAGATAATTGCTTTGCAATATTGTGTTGGTTTCTGCCATACATCAGAATGAATCAGCCATAGGTATACACATGTTCCCTCCCTCTTGAGCCTCCTCCCACCTCCTGCCCCTCTAGATTGTTACAGCACTGGATTTCCACTCCCCGCGTCATATAGCAAGCTCCCTCTGACTGTCTATTTTACACATGGTAATGTATATGTTTAATGCTACTCTCTCAATCTGTCCCACCCTCCCCTTCCACCACTGTGTTGACAAGTCTGTTCTCTATTTCTGCATCTCCACGGCTGCCCTGCAAATAGGTTCATCAGGATTATCTTTCTAGATTCTATATATATGTGTTAAGATACAGTATTTGTTTTTCTAGCTTACTTCACTCTGTATAATAGACTCTAGGTTCATCCACCTCATTAGAACTGACTCAATTGTGGTTCCTTTTTATAGCTGAGTAATATTCCATTGGATATATGTACCACAACTTCTTTATCCATTCATCTCTTGGTGGAATTACTAGAGCTAACCAATTAATATAGTAAAGTTATAGGATATAACATTAATATACAGAAATCCCTTGCACTCTTATACACTAACAATGAAAAATCAGAAAGAGAAATTAAAGAGACAATCACATTCACCACTGCAACAGAAAGAGTAAAATACATAGGAATTTATTTACCTAAAGGGGGTCTTAGTTTTGCAGAAGAGTGCCTGATGAACTATGGAATGAGGTTTGTGACATTGTACAGGAGACATGGATCAAGACCATCCCCATGGAAAAGAATGCAAAAAAGCAAAATGGCTGTCTGGGGAGGCCTTAAAAATAGCTGTGAAGAGAAGCAAAAAGCAAAGGAGAAAAGGAAAAATATAAGCACCTGAATGCAGAGTTCCAAAGAATAGCAAGAAGAGATAAGAAAGCCTTCCTCAGCGATCAATGCAAAGAAATAGAGGAAAACAACAGAATAGGAAAGACTAGAGATCTCTTGAAGAAAATTAGAGATACCAAGGGAACATTTAATGCAAAGATGGGCTTGATAAAGGACAGAAATGGTATGGATCTAACAGAAGCAGAAGATATTAAGAAGAGGTGGCAA
>NW_011494943.1:3012078-3012747 GCF_000754665.1 Bison bison bison
ATGGAAGTACTGTACAAAAAAGATCTTCATGACCCAGATAATCACGATGGTGTGATCACTCACCTAGAGCCAGACATCCTGGAATGTGAAGTCAAGTGGGCTTTAGAAAGCACCACTATGAACAAAGCTAGTGGAGGTGATGGAATTCCAGTTGAGCTATTTCACCTGAAAGATGATGCTGTGAAAGTGCTGCACTCAATATGCCAGCAAATTTGGAAAACTCAGCAGTGGCCACAGGACTGGAAAAGGTCAGTTTTCATTCCAATCCCAAAGAAAGGCAATGCCAAAGAATGTTCAAACTACCGCACAATTGCACTCATCTCATATGCTAGTTAAATAATGCTCAAAATTCTCCAAGCCAGGCTTCAGCAATATGTGAACCATGAACTTCCTGATGTTCAAGCTGGTTTTAGAAAAGGCAGAGGAACCAGAGATAAAATTTGCAACATCTGCTGGATCATGGAAAAAGCAAGAGAGTTCCAGAAAAACATCTATTTTTGCTTTATTGACTATGCAAAAGCCTTTGACTGTGAGGATCACAATAAACTGTGGAAAATTCTGAAAGAGAAGGGAATACCAGACCACCTGACCTGCCTCTTGAGAAATCTGTATGCAGGTCAGGAAGCAACAGTTAAAACTGGACATGGAACAACAGACAGGTTCCAAATA
>NW_011494943.1:3012847-3013203 GCF_000754665.1 Bison bison bison
ATGAGAAATGCTGGGCTGGAAGAAACACAAGCTGGAATCAAGATTGCCAGGAGAAATATCAATAACCTGAGATATGCAGATGATACCACCCTTATGGCAGAAAGTGAAGAGGAATTAAAAAGCCTCTTGATGAAAGTTGATGAGGAGAGTGAAAAAGTTGGCTTAAGCTCAACATTCAGAAAACTAAGCTCATGGCATCTGGTCCCATCACTTCATGGGAAATAGATGGGGAAACAGTGGAAACAGTGTTCAGACTTTTTTGGGGGCTCCAAAATCACTGCAGATGGTGATTGCAGCCGTGAGATTAAAAGATGTTTACTCCTTGGAAGGAAAGTTATGACCAACCTAGATAGCAT
>NW_011494943.1:3013303-3016946 GCF_000754665.1 Bison bison bison
TCTCTGGAAAGAATGATGCTAAAGCTGAAACTCCAGTACTTTGGCCACCTCATGCGAAGAGTTGACCCATTGGAAAAGACTCTGATGCTGGGAGGGATTGAGGGCAGGAGGAGAAGGGGACGACAGAGGATGAGATGCCTGGATGGCATCACTGACTTGATGAACATGAGTCTGAGTGAACTCGAGAGTTGGTGATGGACAGGGAGGCCTGGTGTGCTGCGATTCATGGGGTTGCAAAGAGTTGGACACGACTGAGTGACTGAACTGAACGGAACTGAATGCCATTATTACTTCCATGCCTATGGGAGGAACAAGGGATCCTGTAGTTCTCTTGTCCTGATCATTAAAAGCTTGACTCCTGCTTTGGAACTCAGGGAAGGCCTAGGAGACTGAAACCTTTTTTTCTATGAACAAGAAATGGGGGACACAGATCGAATTTTGTTCCCAGGAAGGTCCCCCAGGGTCCTGCTTAGCTTTAGTTACTTTTACTTAGGAGATTTCTTTGGGAGGTTCTAGTAATATTATGCAAAAAGGCAAATGGTTGTCTGAGGAGGTCTTACAAATAGTTGAGAAAAGAAGAGAAGCTAAAGGCAAAGGAGAAAAGAAAAGATACACCCATTTGGATGCAGAGTTCCGAAGAATAGCAAGAAGAGATAAGAAAGCCTTCCTCAGTGATCAGTTCAAAGAAATAGAGGGAAACAATAGAATGGTAACGACTAGAGATCTCTTCAAGAAAATTAGAGATACCAAGGGAACATTTCATGCAAAGATGGTCACAATAAAGGATAGAAATGGTATGGACCTAACAGAAGCAGAAGATATTAAGAAGAGGTGGCAAGAATACACAGAAGAACTATACAAAACGATCTTCATGACCCAGATAATCACGATGGTGTCATCACTCACCTAGAGCCAGACATCCTGGAATGTGAAGTCAAGTGGGCCTTTGGAAGTATCACTTTGAACAAAGTTAATGGAGGTGACGGAATTTCAGTTGACCTATTTCAAATGCTAAAAGATGATGCTGTGAAAATGCTGCACTCAATATGCCAGTAAATTTGGAAAACTCATCAGTGGCCACAGGACTGGAAAAGGTCAGTGTTCACTCCAATCCCAAAGAAAGGCAATGCCAAAGAATGTTCAAACTACTGCACAATCACACTCATCTCATACACTAGCAAAGTAATGCTCAGAATTCTCCAAGCCAGGCTTGAAAAAGTATATGAATGGTGAACTTCCAGATGTTCAAGCTGGACTTAGGAAAGGCAGAGGAACCGGAGATCAAATTGCCAACATCCACTGGATCATTGAAAAAGCATGAGATTTCCAGAAAAACATCTACTTCTGCTTTATCCCACTACACCAAAATTTTTGATAGTGTGAATCACAACAAACTATGGAAAATTCTTAAAGATATGGGAATATCAGACCACCTGACCTGCCTCTTGAGAAATTTGTATGCAGGCCAAGAAGCAGCAGTTAGAACTGGGCATGGAACAACAGACTGGTTCCAAATCGGGAAAGGAGTATATCAAGGCTGTATATTGTCACCTTGCTTATTTAACTTATATGCAGAGCACATCATGTGAAATGCCAGGCTGGATGAAGCACAAGCTGGTTTCCAAATTGCCAGAAGAAGTATCAATAACCTCAGATATGCAGATGACACCACCCTTATGGCAGAAAGTGAAGAACTAAAGAGCCTCTTGATGAAAGTTGATGAGAGTAAAAAAGTTGGCTTAAAGCTCAACATTCAGAAAACTAAAATCATTGCATCTGATGCCATCACTTCATGGCAAATAGATGGGGAAACAATGGAAACAGTGAGAGACTTTATTTTGGGGGGGCTCCAAAATCACTGCAGATGGTGATTGCAGCCATGAAATTAAAAGACATTTGCTCCTTGGAAGAAAAGCTATGATCAATCTAGACAGCTACTTTGCCAAAAAAGGTTTGTCTAATCAAAACTGTGGTATTTCCAATAGTCATGTATGGATGTGAGAGCTGGACTATAAGGAAAGCTGAGTGCCAAAGAATTGATGCTTTTGAACTGTGGTATTGGAGAAGACTCTTGAAAGTCCCTTGGACTAAAAGGAGATCCAACCAGTCCATCCTAAAGGAAATCAGTCCTGAATATTCATTGGAAGAACTGATGCTAAAACTGAAACACCAATACTTTGGCCACTTGATGCGAAGAAATGACTCACTAGAAAAGACCCTGATGCTGGTAAAGACTGAAGGCAGGGGGAGAAGGGGACGACAGAGGATAAGATGGTTGGATGGCATCACTGACTCGACGGACATGAGTTTGAGTAAGCTCTGGGAGTTGGTGATGGACAGGAAAGCCTGGCTTGCTGCAGTCCATGGGGTCGCAAAGAGTCAGACATGACTGAGTAACTGAACTGAACTGAATAATATTATATCACATATGGTTTAGAACTTGTAATTAGGGTTCCTGACTTCTCAATGATTTTCAAGTAAACGCAATGTAAAATTCACCCCCATGACAAACTATTTCTATAACGTAGTTTTTCCGAGAAGAATTTGGATGCATTGAAGGAAATGTTTCCACACAGGAGATAGCTGGATTACTTAATTAATTTTTTTCCGCAAGCAGATTGTAAAATTTCTGAAGCTAGGATACAGTCTTTTATTGACATTTTTGCTTTGAAAATCTTAATACCATGATGAAAATTCCTTGCAGAAGATGATAATACATCTTCCACTTCTGTTTACCTCTGAGAATTCCAATTCCTCACTTCCACTAAAGCTCCTAACTGGGCTTCCAGCGCACTCTGTCCCAGCTGCAGGGGGAAGCTGCCTGCAGCATTTCATTACCGAGGCAGAGGGCTGGCAATAGGCATCTTCTACAGCCTGCACTTCTGCCAGGAAAGGGCTTTGCTCCTTTGTCTAGCTAATGGTGTTCCAGGCTCCTAATTGTCCTACATCAGAGATCTCCAAATACTTTAGTGTCCTCATCAGAAAAACAAAAGCAACCACAATTTCAGGCTCACAGCTCCGTCACATGTTCCAGAATGAGGAAACTTGCCTGCCTTGGCAGGCTACCCCAGGGAAACGAGGAAGCATCGTAGAGTTTGCGTCACCCCGGGGGGAGTCTCTACCTGAGCACAGGACCTGACTCCCCTCCCCACTTTCTTTTCCCTTCTCATTCTTTCCATGGTACTTAAAGCTTTTGTGGCTGGCTAAATTTGTATGCAGGTCAGGAAGCAACAGTTAGAATTGGACATAGAACAACAGACTGGTTCCAAATAGGAAAAGGAGTTCATCAAGGCTGTATATTGTCACCCTGCTTATTTAACTTCTATGCAGAGTACATCATGAGAAACGCTGGACTGGAAGAAGCACAAGCTGGAATCAAGATGGCCAGGAGAAATATCAATAACCTCAGATATGCAGATGACACCACCCTTATGGCAGAAAATGAAGAGGAATTAAAAAGCCTCTTGATGAAAGTGAAAGAGGAGAGTGAAAAAGTTGGCTTAAAGCTCAACATTCAGAAAACGAAGATCATGGCATCTGGTCCCATCACTTCATGGGAAATAGATGGGGAAACAGTGGAAACAGTGTCAGACTTTATTTTTCTGGGCTCCAAAATCACTACAGATGGTGACTGCAGCCATGA
>NW_011494943.1:3017046-3017269 GCF_000754665.1 Bison bison bison
GTAGGGATGTGAGAGTTGGACTGTGAAGAAGGCTGAGCACCGAAGAATTGATGCTTTTGAACTGTGGTGTTGGAGAAGACTCTTGAGAGTCCCTTGGACTGCAAGGAGGTCCAGCCAGTCCATTCTGAAGGAGATCAGCCCTGGGATTTCTCTGGAAAGAATGATGCTAAAGCTGAAACTCCAGTACTTTGGCCACCTCATGCAAAGAGTTGACTCATTGGAA
>NW_011494943.1:3017369-3020243 GCF_000754665.1 Bison bison bison
TTGTCACCCTGCTTATTTAACTTCTATGCAGAGTACATCATGAGAAACGCTGGACTGGAAGAAGCACAAGCTGGAATCAAGATGGCCAGGAGAAATATCAATAACCTCAGATATGCAGATGACACCACCCTTATGGCAGAAAATGAAGAGGAATTAAAAAGCCTCTTGATGAAAGTGAAAGAGGAGAGTGAAAAAGTTGGCTTAAAGCTCAACATTCAGAAAACGAAGATCATGGCATCTGGTCCCATCACTTCATGGGAAATAGATGGGGAAACAGTGGAAACAGTGTCAGACTTTATTTTTCTGGGCTCCAAAATCACTACAGATGGTGACTGCAGCCATGAAATTAAAAGACGCTTACTCCTTGGAAGGAAAGTTATGACCAACCTAGATAGCATATTCAAAAGCAGAGACATTACTTTGCCAACAAAGGTCCGTCTTGTCAAGGCTATGGTTTTCCCTCTGGTCATGTAGGGATGTGAGAGTTGGACTGTGAAGAAGGCTGAGCACCGAAGAATTGATGCTTTTGAACTGTGGTGTTGGAGAAGACTCTTGCGAGTCCCTTGGACTGCAAGGAGATCCAACCAGTCTGTCCTAAAAGAGATCAGTCCTGGGTGTTCATTGGAAGGACTGATGTTGAAGCTGAAACTCCAATACTTGGCTACCTCGAAGAGCTGACTCATTTGAAAAGATCCTGATGCTCAGAAAGATTGGGGGCAGGAGGAGAAGGGGACGACAGAGGATGAGATGGTTGGATGGCATCACTGAGTCAGTGGGCATGATTTGGGTAGACCCTGGGAGTTGGTGATGGACAGGGAGGCCTGGCGTGGTGCGGTTCATGGGGTTGCAAAGAGTCAGACACAACTGAGCAACTGAACCGAATACTATCAATGCTACATAAACTATTGGTGTTATGCGGAAAATTCACGTTTTGCTTTTTGAAACTTTCTTGAATTAAGGCTTTTTTCTACTTGCAGCTGGGTTGAAACTTCAAATGTAGAACTCGTGGATACGGATCTCTGACTGTAGACATACTGTTACTAGTATTGAACACCAATTGTGTGCTAGGAGTTTGATTAACTCTTATTTCACTCTTTCAATAATCCTATACAGGCTTCATATATGCCTCATTTCGTATACCTATATACCTCATTTCGTTATACTTTATTGCACTTTGCAGATATTGCTTTTTTTTTTTTTTTTTTAACAATTTGAGGGTTTGTGGCAACCCTATGTTGAGCAAATTTGTCAGTTCTGTTTCTCCAACAGTATTTGCTCACTTCTATTCTCTGTGTCACACTTTTGATGTTTCTTTCTATATTTCCAACTTTCGTTAGCATGGTGATCTGTGATCAGTAATGTTTGTTTCTATGATGACTCTCTGAAAGCTCAGACAATGGTTAGCGTTTTAAAAATAGAGTATTTTTAAATGATGGTACATAAATTGTTTTTAAAGACATAATGCTATTGCACACTGAATAGACTACAGTATAGTATAAACCTATTTTATATGCAGAGAAACCAAAACAGTCATGTGACTAGCTTTATTGCAATATTTGCTTTATCGTGTGTGTTAAGTCACTTTAGTTGTGTCCTACTCTTTGCAAACCCATGGACTATAACCTGCCAGGCTCCTCTGTCCATGGGATTCTCCAGCAAGAATACTGGAGTAGGTAGTCATTTACTCCTCCAGGTGAATCTTCCCAGCCCAGGGATTGAACCCACATCTCACAACCCATTGAATAGCACCACCTGGGAAGCCCTGCTTTACTGTGGGTGTCTGGCACTGACCCCACAATATCTCTGAGGAATGCCTGTAATCTAGGCGCATTTTTTTCTTCTTATAATTTTACAGCTGAGAGAATTGAGACTCACATCCTTATATATCAGGAGCTCGTCCATGGTCATTCCACAAGATGGAAAGGGGGCCCACTGCTGTAGTCACATGTCTGTACATTACAGATCTGAGCCACCAATGCATTCTTGTTTGGTTCAGAAATAAAAATATTTCTGTTTCAACACTTTGAGTCAGAATCTGTATTCTTCACTTGGATGCCCTCATGGTCACTTCCTACTGTGCTGCCTTTCATCATTTTTGTTTTACTTATCCTGCCTGTCTTTTCAACAAATATTTATGGAGGACCTCTTGTGTGGAGGGGCTACTGTAAGGATGGAGGTTAGAGTTTTTAACACAATAGAAAAATATGTATGTTTTTAAGGAGTTTGCAAAACTTTGCTGCAGTGCATGATCATTTCGCAGCAGGGATATAGGCTGGCAAATATTTAACAAATAAAGACAACATTAAATATGTTACCTTTCCAATTTAAAATTAGAGCCTGGTATATCTGAGTTTCTCAACAGCTCCTCTGAAAGTAAAAGCACAGTTGGCAGCCTGAGGTCTAATTTGGGATGCATCAGATAATTTTTGTCCTTAAATAGCTTCTGGACTTACTTGTAAAGCTCTAAAAATCACCACTTCTAAAACATTTCTTTGGGCTAATGCAGTCTCCCTCTGCTAATGCCATGCTAAAATGAACATTTGTGAAAAATGTTCACATTGATGCAGTGACCATGTTTTCTATGCAGAGTTAATAGATATGGATAGATACAGTCTAGTGTCAGACTTTATTTTTTTGGGCTCCAAAATCACTGCAGATGGTGACTGCAGCCATGAAATTAAAAGACATTTATTCCTTGGAAGGAAAGTTATGACCACCCTAGATAGCGTATTAAAAAGCAGAGACATTACTTTGCCAAAAAAGGTCCGTCTAGTCAAGGCTTTGGTTTTTCCAGTAGTCATGTATGGATGTGACAGTTGGACTGTGAAGAAAGCTGAGCACTGAAGAATTGATGCTTTTGAACTGTGGTGTTGT
>NW_011494943.1:3020343-3026969 GCF_000754665.1 Bison bison bison
AGTCAAGGCTATGGTTTTTCCTGTGGTCATGTATGGATGTGACAGTTGGACTGTGAAGAAAGCTGAGCACCAAAGAATTGATGCTTTTGAACTGTGGTGTTGGAGAAGACTCTTGAGAGTCCCTTGGACTGCAAGGAGGTCCAACCAGTCCATCCTAAAGGAGATCAGTCCTGGGTGTTCTTTGGAAGGACTGATGCTGAAGCTGAAACTCTAATACTTTGACCACCTCATGTGAAGAGTTGACTCATTGGAAAAGACCCTGATGCTGGGAGGGATTGGGGGCAGGAGGAGAAGGGGATGACAGAGGATGAGATGGCTGGATGGTGTCACCGACCCAATGGACATGGGTTTGGGTGAACTCCGGGAGTTGGTGATGGACAGGGAGGCCTGGTGTGCTGCGGTTCATGGGGTTGCATAGAGTCAGACACAACTGAGCGACTGAACTGGACTGAAGGGTTTAATAGGTGCACAGTAACTACGATCAATTTATGACCATGGGGTTTTTATTTGCAAAACGCATGTTGATGGCAGAATGAGATGAGAAAATCACAGGTTGAAGTTGGGGAAGCAGAGCAGTTGAGAGCACCTGTGGGGGTTATCAATGGTACCAGGACCAGCTATAGAAGGGGAACTGGAGCAGGTATGGTTGGTGTTTCTTTCCTCTGTTATAGGAATAGGATTGGTGGTGACTAAAGTTCGGGATTTAAGTGGTACTTAAATGGACATCAGCCATTGACTGTGGAATGGGTTTTGCAGGTTCCTTTTATTGCAGTCACATGGTTTTTGTTGGGAAAATGGATGTTGAGGAGGAAATCTGGTAGATAGGCTGATGGCTTCCTTTGGTGGCCAAGATTCATTTCTTCTCAGGGCATACCTTGCTCTGAGCCTCTTCCAAAGGTTACAGCTCTTGTCAGTTAGCTTTACCCCATATTTCCCTCTGATTTTCTGGGCCTACTCCCTCATCTCGGGATGGTAACAATCTAATAATCCCAGGGTACTTCAGCATCCCTGATGGTTTCCCTTAACCTCATATATTTTCATAAATATCCCCTCTTTTTTAAAAAACTTTCATTCATTTCCCCATTTGTTTTCAGACTTGTCCCTGAATGATTTATACACTATTAACAAAATCAGCTATTCCTGACACTTGTTCCGTTGCCCAGTCATGTCTGATTCTTTGTAACCCCATGGACTGCAGCAGGCCAGCCTCCTCTGTTCTCCACTGTCTCTGAGTGTGCTCAATTTGATGTCCATTGAGTCAGTGACTCATTAAAACCGTCTCATCCTCTTACCGCCTTCTCCTCCTGTCCTCAGTCTTTCCCAGCATTAGGGTCTTTTCCAACAAGTAGGCTCTTCGCATCAGGTGGCCAAAGTATTGGAGCTTCAGCATGAGTCCTTCGATGGATATTCAGGGTTGACTTCCTTTAGGATGGACTGGTTTGATTCCTTACACTGGCGTACTTCTGACATTAGCTAATACTGATGGAGAAAATGCAGTTTGATATCTATGCATTATCTTTCCCTAACATTGCTACTTATGCGTTGCCTCATTTCACTCTGAGAACAGCTGACAAAAACACATTTTGTTTAGTTTTACCACTTTCCATCTGAATGAACAGAAGCAAATTAAATAATCTACCCAACGGGAAGCAGATTGCTGGGTGCAAAGGGAGAAATCCAAGTTTTATTTCAAATCCACAGTGATTGGTAGAAGACCTCATAGTTGGAGGGGAGGTAATAACTCTGAAAACAAGACAGAAAATTAAGGGACCAAGGCCAGCAAGTGGTGACCAGAAGGAACAGGAGTCTAAATTTATAAGACAAATGAAGAGTACTCAACACCCTGCCTGGATAGGAAAATCCATAAATGCATTAGGATGAAAAACTAAACTGTGCTCAAGTGCCAAGTGGTTCTGGAGCAAAGCCATCTCAGAGCTGAGACACAATTGTTTGCAAAGTGCACAGTTTCCAAAAAGAAATCTGAGTTATTCCAGGATTAAAATCTTGTCTGAGTGGTGTCTTCACACTCTTGCTCTCTTTAAAAATGTCCTCTTAAATTCTCTGCTTATCCCGAAACATAATCTCTCTGCCTAATGAGACTAGCAGAAAATTTAAAAGGAAATAGCAATATTTCCAGATTCAACTCAGATTTAAATCATCTTTTATTTCTCTTATTTTTAGTGATCTAACGTAAAACAGATTTTACCCAATTTTCCATCATAAAAGGAAGTAATCCAATGGACTATCTGTGCCTTTGAATAAGATGTGATACAATCAGAATTGCCAGACAAATGAAACTTTCTGTTTCACAAGAATTAAACAGTTCTGCCTCCTTGTCTTGAAAATTATTTACAGTTATTTATAAATGATTCTATCTCCTTTTCAGTATGATAAATATAATATTATTTGTAAAAAAAGATAAGTAGTTTGAATTTTCATTGTTATAAGCAAGGCAATAGATATAAATTCTCTAAAACATAGAAATAAGCTCTAAAAATACATGCCAAATGTCATTGGAGATTTTTGTTTTATTGTGTGCAGATTTAAATGATCATTGAAACCCAGAATTTCCTGTATGCAAACTTCTTTACATTAGTTAATAAATACAATAACAAACCATAACTTTATAGTTTTGTATTAAATTTAATTTGTATGTTACCTCATATAAGGTGAGAAATACTTTCATGTATATTCGTTTTCTCTTTTGTGAAAGTGAAAAAGTGAAAGTCACTCAGTTGTGTCCAACTCTTTGTGACCCAGGCCAGAATACTGGAGTGGGGAGCCTTTCCCATCTCCAGGGAATCTTCCCAACCCAGGTCTCCCGCATTGCAGGTGGATTCTTTACCAGCTGAGCCACAAGGGAAGCCCAAGAATACAGGAGTGGGTAGCCTATCCCTTCTCCAGTGGATCTTCCCAATTCAGGAATCAAACCGGAGTCTGCTGCATTGCAGGAGGATTTTTTTACCAACTGAGCTATCACAGAAGCCCTCTCTTTTGTAAAGGCTGACAGTTAAGCAAGCACATGAGAATTTTGTTTCTCTCTAGGTTCTTGTACAATTTCTCCCCTCTCCCCCCTGCTCTCCAGGTTTGTCTTTTCTTTTCTTGTTTTCTCTACATGTGATGGTGGTGGTGGTGATTTAGTCGCTCAGTCAGATCTGACTCTTGTGACCCCACAGACTACAGCCTGCCAGGCTCCTCTGTCTGTGGGATTCTCTAGGCAAGAATGCTGGAGTGGGTTGCCATTTCTTTCTCCAGAGGATCTCCCCGACCCACAAGCTAATTCTAGCTAAATGGGCATCCTCTCCTGTTTCAATTCCACATTCTCTGCCTAGAGAAATGGACAGACTCAGTTTGGGTTGAGAAGTTGCACACAATCTTCTCAATTATGGTCAAGTCACAGTATGAAGAACCACCAAGGAAGGGCCACCTCTTATGAAAAAGGTACATAACAGGAAAAGGAATCCTGGGGGCCCGTGGGAAGACACAGATCTTTATACCAGCCTGGTCGTTAATGGTTTCTGAATTCAACCATCAACTGTTATTTTAAGTGTTCTGCTTTAAATATGTTTTATTGCCAGTCATTTAAAATTGCTTTTGAAAATAAGTGGACCATAAACCTTTTAAAAGCCAAGGTTAAATGAGATCACCTTAGATTTGGAGCTGAAATATTTGAGGAACTAGATCTTAAGTGGGGGCTAGTTGGGAAGGTGAATATTTCTATGGCTGATTAATATCAATTATAGTAATTTATTGTAGTTTATATAAATGCTCTATTACCTCACATTTAAGATGGTTTTCTTTTCTCACTGCACTACTTAACACTGAAGTAACACATTTTATATAACACTTTCTCTGTAGCTTTTTTTTTTGGTCTTGATCAAAAGTATACATGCTGGATCGAAACTATCAATGCCTTTAGTGAAAAATTCCAAAAATATTTCCATTAAGTTTTCAGCTATCATGCACAAGTGTCTGTTTTCCTACACCGAATGGCATAAGGGTATTATGGCTTTTTCCCAAAGGCTGCGAAATAATAAATTAAAATTTCACATTTTAATTTGCACATCTATTTTTAACAGGTCATAACTGGATCATGGTTTACTAATTTTATTCCTGAATCTGCAAATTTTATAACTTTACCTGTGTGTTTTGGATAAGTCACGAGGGGCTGGGTCATGCAGTGATAATGCACTAACCTCAAAATAGTAGTGTCTTCACTTGTCAGTGTTCATTTTTCTCAGTTACAGAAAACCATTTTGGATCCAACCGATGTCTTGGGCACTTTGATTCAAGCAGGCTATGGAGCAGGCTGCTTCCAGCTTGCAGGTCTAAGATTTGGAAGCCATGAGTCCCAGGGTTGCAGTCAGGGGAAGAGATCCTCCCCACGGGCTTTACTGCCTTGGTCTGGAAGGAACGGGCTTCTGGCACTCTTACAGTCCATGGCAGGATTCACTGAGCAGCTCCACCCAGATGAAGAGCACAGAGAGGCACTTGGTGTCTCTGAATACCAGAACCCCTGACAGACGCAGTCTGTTCTCCATCCTCTCCTAAAGGGCAACTGCGGATGCCCAGCCTTATGGAAACATAAGTCACTGACCCGCCTTTGCTGCAGATCTAAGTATGTTGTGTTGCCTTTTTAATTTATATTCTCTTCTGAGTTTGCCAAGAGAGCTTTCTGTCACAAGAACCGAACTGCTTAGGGCAGGTCAGTAAATGTCATTATAATATTTGTAAGGAAAATACATATCAAAAAAATAATAATAAGCAGGTCAAAGTTTCAGGGAGGGTTTCTTTAAAGTACTGCCTGGATTAAGTCCTTAAGGAGGTGGAGGATCTACCCAGGAAGGGCTGATGGAGGGATCGGGGGAAAGGAGAAAAGTGCATAAAAAACCGGAGGGCAAGATCAACCTTTTCACAAGCGGGTATATGACTCGGAAATGAGCAGCTCAAGGGCTTCACTGTTCTGGTTGGTTCTGGAAGGTGCTTTGCTTTCATTACAGCTGAAATATTCCCTGGAGATCATTTGGATTCTGTCTTCACAGAAAAAAAAAAAAGAGCACCCACACAAGTGAATTAAAATCTCAGCTAAATTCAGCTTTGTTCAAATGTGCCTCCACACCGAGTCTCCTCTGCTCCTCAACCTCCACCCCACCCACACCCCCAGGAAGAAAGAAAGACAATATGAACTTATTCGTGCTTAAAAGTAAAGCGAGCTATGCAATACGTGTGCCTCCTTGATATCTTTACTGACTACTGAGAATAATGATTGCATTGAAACATGAATGCCGATTTAAACTCCTCAATAGCCATCTCTCTACAACACAAAAGATTTGATGCAAACATTATTTTTGTATCCTACAGATTAGCTTTGCTAAGATACTTCCCTGAGCTTTTCTTCCGTTCCTTTTTTTTCTTCCTAGTTCCTTACAACAAACATGAAATTTAACATGTCATCTCCCTGCAAGATTTATGATGCAGTTCAAAGTCACATGCCATTTTTTAAAGGAAAATAGCAATTTCAGATGAAATAGCTCCATGCATTTAGCCTGAGCTATTTCATTGCAGATTTTTGACCTAGAACATTTTTGATTAATTTGAATTTAGATTGAACACTTTGTTTCTGAAATTGCTTCCTTGTCCTTTTTAAAGTCATCTTTCTCTTGATTTCCATCACCTCTGTGGGTTCATTAGCTACCGATTCTTTCTTAATTTCATTTGTTTCATTTCTTTTCTTTATTATAGTAGGTTCTCATTACTTACCTACTTTATCCATAGTATCAATAGTGTATATGAAGCAATATCTTCCAATTCTCCCCACCCCCATTTCCCCTTTGGTATTCATGTGCTACTGATTATATAGAGTAACCAAGGATCAAAAATCTCTCCCCTGCTTCCAAATGCAGCTCATCACTGACTCAGTTTTGCTAAAGGAATGATTAAGTAGGAAAAAAGGAATAAAAGCTCAACAAGGCAGTGACTCACACGAGTTAGTACCAACTTTTACCCAGCAGTGAGCTGATTAAAGTCAGACTTGTTATCTCCTAGTAGGACGTGTAGGCACAAAGAAGGCAGTTGCCCTAATGCAATAGAAGGTATTAGGTAGCTGAGTCTTACGGAGTCTATTCTCCTGAAATATGCTCTCTGCATTCACAATATTAAAGGGAGAGTGCCCAGTGATATTCCAACTGAAGACAATCAAAGTTAAATCTCAAATGCCTAAAAAGACTAAAGAGGAAAAATCTGGGGATATTCTGTTTTCAGAAAAAGGAGACATTTTTCCTATGAAGTGAGTCATGGGTGACTATGGCTGATTTTGTTATAAATTAATATTAGGCCACTCATTGTCATGAACATAGCGATACTAGGCAGTGTTTAATATATGAAAAACTACCAGAAGGACAAGTAAACCTTCACCTCATTGGATAACACGGTTCTAGAAAGATAGGTCACAGACTTGCAGTTCACATAGATTAGGTCAAGGAAGCTCGTTAAGATCTAGGATCCTAGTCGGAAGAGTAAGAAAATGGAAGTTTGTAAACTTGCCAAATTCCTAAGTGTTTTTAGCTCTTTGGTGGCAAAGGGGAAGAGAGTTTTGTTCACAAACATATGGCCAAAGGTGATAAGAT
>NW_011494943.1:3027069-3032531 GCF_000754665.1 Bison bison bison
CTAATTATATGTTTGCAGCTGTTTCGAATCTGTAAATACCTGAAGTTGGTCAACATTATCGAGGCATGACAAAAGCAGTATAAATAAAGGAAATCAGCTAAAAACTGAAACAACAACAACAATTCCTTTTGAAGGGAGGAAATTGGGGGCTGAGCTTTCTAAGTGTGACTTAAACAGGATAAAGATGGGAACAACATTGCTCTATGTGCATAAAAAGTTTCTGCCTTCCTGACAGTTCTGGGACCAATTTTTGTATACTGGCAAATCTCCGACAAAAATCTCATCAGTTTGGATACAGTTTTAGCAAATATATTTTATTTGTGCTACTAAAGGACTCCTTTGGGCATTTGGATAATTTATATGAATCCATTAGTTACGGTATAATTCAAGGCGTTAGTCTCAGAATGTAAGTCACATCAAGCTACTTGTGGGAGACAGGGTGGCTCCCCATCTTTGTGGCTCTGCAAAGATGTGTGCACCCCAAAAGAGAGACTTTGAATATGTGATTAACACTAAAAAACTTTAGACAAAGAGATTATCTGGTTTATCCACATGAGCCCAGTTTCATCCCAAGAGTCTTCAAGGTGGAGAGCCTTGTCGTAGAGATGTGATGATGGAAGAAGGTCAGAGAGGGGTCACGGGAAGGACTAGACTTGATTGGACTTGACCTGTCCATGTTGATGGCTTTGGCAGTGGAGGGAGGGTCCATATGTCAAGGCCTGCAGTCATTTCTAGAATCTGGGAGTGGTCCTCAGTTGACAGCCATCAAGAAAACCAATTTATCCCTCCCCCCGCCCCTCCCCCACCCCGAGGGATACTCTGTGATGGATTATATGGAGTGTTGATTGTGCAACTTGAAAGTTGTGAGTTAGGATTTATCCTATGGGAATGTTAGGACTCGAGCCTGGGAGACAGCATCTCAGGTGACCCCCAGAGAGCTGACTCTGAGGAGGCGGGGAGGAGCCAGGCCATATACAAGCCTGCAGCGAGGGGCAGGAAATCTGAATAATGAGATTCCTGTTGACACGAGAAAACTAAACCTCTCATATGAAGAGATTTAGTGGTCTTCTACATATGGGAAGATGCAAGCATCCGGGTTTGCTGGAATCATCTCTTCCCTACCCATCTAGCTATCTGGGGCCAGCCCCCTTTCTTTATTGTTCACGTGCTAATCCCTTCTTTACCTTAAGAGATGGTGGATGTGGCTGAGCTGCCTCTCACCTCCCCCCCAGCTCCTCAGCACTTACTGGGGAGGAAGTAGCTGATGACTTCCAAATAGCTGGCTGTGTTTCACCTGGGCTCAGAAACTTGTGTTTGGAAAAGGCTTGTTCACTGGTAGGGCATACAGCGGAGCACATTTCAGTTTACAGAGGAAAGGGTCTTAAAAAGAGGAGATGTATGTACACGAATCCCATGGAAAGAGGAGCCTGGCAGGCTGCAGTCCACGGGGTTGCAGGAGTCAGACACGACTTGGCGACTACACCCCCACCACATGGACACGTACGGCTGATTCACTTTGTTGTGAACAGAAACGGACACAAGTAGATCAATAATACTCCAAAAATTAAAAAAGAAACTGGCATGTTCATCCTAAAAGCACAAGAAACAGATGAAGTCTATGATCTGCCATTAGCAGATAGGAGAGAGCCGGCACATGCCAATTGGTAAATAGAGGGTATATACGCACATGTATGTATGTATGTATGATATGCATATCTATGCACATGTGTGCACACGTGTGCATGTTTCAGGGAGGAGGAAGAAAATGAATGTCATTTACATATATATATATTTTTTTGGCTGTGCCACGTGGCATCTTTCCTGACTGGGAATTAAGCCTATGCCCCCTGCATTGGGAGCACAGAGTCTTAAGTACTTGACCACTAGGGAAGTCCTCCACGGCATATTTTTAAACCTTAATTTTATATATATATATATATATATATATATGTAAGATATATCATGTCCATAAGATTTTATCAACTGAACACATTAAAGGCCCAAAGAAATGTCAATACCTTCTATTAAACATGTAATCCATATTCTCTAAGTGTAAAACACCTAGAAATTAATAAACTGGTTACAACTTTGCCTCCAATTTTGGGAAGCGAGAAAGTACTTGTAGATAACTGCAGATCACTGAGAGAACTAAAACTCCAATTGCAGTCTATTTAGTGATTAGCAGCAGTCAGAGTACCATGGGCTTCAGCCAAGGTTCACACTCACAGTATCACAAAGTGAACAAATCAATAGGTGTTTGTCTGTAAACATGTAAACACCAGGATGAAAACAATGTGAGCAGTGTAGAAAGAAACCCATAAATATAAAACCAGAAATTCATGGTTTAGGTAATATAAAAAGTGGACTTGGTAAGGAAATCCTTTTTCCCCCACTTTTAGTACAAAAAATTTATAAAATTTTAGGAACAAGGACGATGGTGAAATGCATAACAGGCATGAGGAACAACGAGTAACTTCATTGGAAAATGCGGTTGCACAGGATTAATGCCCAGAAAAATGTGTTATAGAAATTACACAACTGTCTCATTAAAAATACAAAATGATATTAAACACAGAAAATAATAAAACAACAGGGGAAAAAATCAACAGAAGGAAAAGTAGCAGATACCAGATCTATTTTCCTCTGAAGGAATTAGCCTCAGTTTAACTGATAATGAAGTTGTATTTAGACCAGGGACTGTATGGCTTCTATATTATTTAAAAATTCTGTGCTTGGGAAATCAGACAGTAATCAAGTCCTGACCTCTCAAAGACAGAGTTCTTCACGGATATGTTGACATTTGAAAGATGGCTAAAATCCCTTTCAACTAATTTTTATCTCCGTTCACTAGTTTTTTTTTCCCCTCCCAGATACCATCACCACCCATGCCCAGATAAAACAGGAGGTGACAGGGCAGCACTCAGATATGTGAAGGAAACCAACTCAGTAAAGAAAGCAAGATTTTTACCCTTGACTCTGAAAAGTCATATCTTGGCCTTTAGTATTGAGTCAACATTCATTCACTGAATAACTACTGAAGTGTCTATAATGAACAGACCCTGTTTTCAGCGCTAGAGATGGGTAATCGCCAAAGAGAACTAACTGGAACAGTCTTTACATTGCATATAATTCTTCCAATAGAGAGTTGGTTCTCTGTTGTTTTTGGTTTTTGTTTTTTTGATATTTATTTATTTGACCATGCCGGGTCTTAATTGCAGCACACAGGATCTTTCATTGCTGCATGTGGATCTAGCTCCCTGACAAGGGATTGAACCTGGGCTCCCTGCTTTGGGCATGCAGAGTCTTAGCCACTGGACCACCAGGGAAGACCCAATTCTCTATTCTCAAACTAAGTTTCTGCAGAACCCTTACGTGCTGTGATTTAGGACATGGGGTTGTAGGCTCGAAAACTGAATGATAACGGTCAAGGCCATACTAATGGCAGTAGAAAGTATGTAATAATAACAAGAATCGCAGTCTCCTGTTAGTACATGCAGTTGAGGTCACTGGGAGAGTTTACCATGGCAGAAGGAGCTGTTTGCAAAGATGGGAGTTGAGCTTAGAAGAAGGAGCTAGAGGTGCTGAAGTCCTCAGAGGGCGTCAGGGGTCTGTTGTTCAGTCCCCGTGCCACGTCCGGTTGTCTGGGATCCCATGCACTGGAGCACGCCAGACTCCTCTGCCCTTAACTGTCTCCCAGTATTTGCTCAAACTCATGTGCGTTGAGTCGGTGATTCCAACCAACCATCTCATCCTCTGCTGCCCCCTCCTCCTTTTGCCTTCAGTCTTTGCCTGCGTCAGGGTCCCTTCCAGTCCCTCAGCGATAAAGGGTCAGAGGAGGGAGTGAGAACCAGAATGAGAGTCCAGAGGAGCAAGGTGAGGCTCCTGAATGAAGCTGTGGATGCAGCCCCCTGTAGGAACAGGCCAGGCAGAGAGCAACGGACCCTACTCCCTCCCGCTCTTACCTCCAGCAACATCAAAACCCCCAGAAGCCCGACGGCAGTGGGCAGCCCACCTGGGTCCACCTCCCAGGGTGTACAGCAAGTTGGGCAAAGAAGTAGAGAATAGATCTACTGCAACAGTCTGTCCAAAACAGAATTACTGGAATTTTTTGCCCAAAATGTGGAACCAGCCATTACCAGTATATTAAAATACCAAGGAATCTTTCTACTTCAACAAAAGCTAAATTAGCCTAAAATAAGTTATATAACATAGTTAATATTGAAGTATTCCTTTAAAGACTGTTATGCCCTCCATTGCTTGGCCAAGGGACATAAAGAACTGGCTTATATGTTTCTAAGTATTGGTCCTTAGACATAAGCTGTAGAATATGTCTTTGATGAGCTTCCCTGGTGGCTCAGTGTTAAAGAATCCACCTGCCAATGCAGGAGACACAGGTTTGATCCCTGGTCCAGGAAGATCCCCTGGAGAAGGAAATGGTGAGCTACTCTAGTATTTTTATCTGGGAAATCACATGGACAGAGGAACCTGGTCAGCTATAGTCCAGGGAGTTTGAAAAAGATAAGGACCTGACTTAGCGACTAAACAACTACTAATGTCTTTGACACTAAGCCCGTTTCTGACACTTGCAAGGTCTGGGGCAAAAGTGAAACGTGAGACCTGCATTCGCTATGTCAAATGTTACAGTTACATATCAAGGTTCAGTTCAGTTCAGTCGCTCAGTAGTTGCTGACTCTTTGTGACCCCATGAATCACAGCACGCCAGGCCTCCCTGTCCATCACCAACTCTCGGAGTTCACCCAAACTCTTGTCCATTGAGTCAGTGATGCCATCCAGCCATCTCATCCTCTGTCGTCCCCTTCTCCTCCTGCCCCCAATCCCTCCCAGCATCAGAGTCTTTTCCAATGAGTCAACTCTTCGCATGAGGTGGCCAAAGTATTGGAGTTTCAGCTTTAGCATCAGTCCTTCCAAAGAAATCCCAGGGATGATCTCCTTCAGAATGGACTGGTTGGATCTCCTTGCAGTCCAAGGGACGCTCAAGAGTCTTCTCCAACACCACAGTTCAAAAGCATCAATTCTTCAGCGCTCAGCTTTCTTCACAGTCTAACTCTCACATCCATACATGACCACTGGAAAAACCATAGCCTTGACTAGATGGACCTTTGTTGGCAAAGTAATGTCTCTGATTTTTAATATGCTATCTAGGTTGGTCATAACTTTCCTTCCAAGGAGTAAGCATCTTTTAATTTCATGGCTGCAATCACCATCTGCAGTGATTTTGGAGCCCCCAAAAATAAAGTCTGACACTGTTTCCACTGTTTTCCCATCTATTTCCCATGAAGTGATGGGACCAGATGCCATGAGCTTAGTTTTCTGAATATTGAGCCTTAAGCCAACTTTTTCACTCTCCTCTTTCACTTTCATCAAGAGGCTTTTTAGTTCCTCTTCACTTTCTGCCATAAGGGTGCTGTCATCTGCATATCTGAGGTTATTGATATTTCTCC
>NW_011494943.1:3032653-3060397 GCF_000754665.1 Bison bison bison
ATGATCCAGCGGATGTTGGCAATTTGATCTCTGGTTCCTCTGCCTTTTCTAAAACTAGCTTGGACATCTGGAAGTTCACGGTTCACGTATTGCTGAAGCCTGGCTTGGAGAATTTTGAGCATTACTTTACTAGCATGTGAGATGAGTGCAATTATGCAGTAGTTTGAGCATTCTTTGGCATTGCCTTTCTTTGGGATTGGAATGAAAACTGACCTTTTCCAGTCCTGTGGCCACTGCTGAGTTTTCCAAATTTGCTGGCATATTCAGTTCAGCACTTTCACAGCATCATCCATCTTTCAGGATTTGGAATAGCTCAACTGGAATTCTATCACCTCCACTAGCTTTGTTTGTAGTGATGCTTCCTAAGGCCCACTTGACTTCACATTCCAGGATGTCTGGCTCTAGGTGAGTGATCACACCATCGTGATTATCTGGGTCATGAAGATCTTTTTTGTACAGTTCTTCTGTGTATTCTTGCCACCTCTTCTTAATATGTTCTGCTTCTGTTAGGTCAATACCATTTCTGTCCTTTATCAAGCCCATCTTTTCATGAAATGTTCCTTTGGTATCTCTAATTTTCTTGATGAGATCTCTAGTCTTTCCCATTCTGTTGTTTTCCTCTATTTCTTTGCATTGATCGCAGAGGAAGGCTTTCTTACATATCAAGGTAACAAACTGCTAAATATAATCTGTCCTATTCTTGCCAAATATATCTTCATAATTTTAAAATTGAAAGATATGTTTAAGGGTTTCGTTTTTATATGATTGAAAGTTGGCAAAGTACCAAAAATGAGTATATTCACTTATTATTGTGCATGCCTGGGGCTCTCATATGCCAGTAACTTTCAAATGAGTAATGAAATAAAGATATACACAATTCATAACTGATTCTACATTTTAATAACATTCACTTTTATTGTCCTCATCCTAGTAGAATCAGTTATTACATAATCATTATTTTCACCTAATTGGTATACTGTTGACTGATATGCTTTAAAATTTTAAAAGTAAATATAGACATAGTGAAAGTATATAAAATTATAGATATACACATAACTAACAACCATTTTAGTAATGATAACTTTATATAACATAATCAAAACATTTTAAAGTTAATTTTCTTACAATTTCCAAGTAATTTTTCTTCTACAATATCCAAAAGTATCTATTAAAATTAAAAAGACTACGGCAAATATCACTATTTAAATCAGAAAAGTTCAAACAAAGATGAAATTCAAGTTTATATTTCAAAAATTTAATCATGTTAAATTTGTTTTATAATGCTAATTAGGAATTTAGCATTCAATGTCTACTTGATAAAGTAAAAAATCTGTCTAATTGCATAACTGCATACGAGATGTAGATGTTTAGAGGTTCAAAGGTATTCAGCTTTATGACATTATGACTTATTTCCAGGACTATGAATTGGAAAACATGAAAAACAAGAAAATGAAGTCTAATCACTCGTGAGGAATAAATGCTTTATATATTTCAATTTTTTTAAATTACAGGTTATAAATACAAACACTTTAGTTTTAGTAAGCGTCCAACACTTTAAAAAAAATTGGTAATTTCCTGAACTTGAAATAAAACTATAGTCTTTCATCTTTTCTATCAACTACAGAAAAGAACACAGACTAATTACTTCTTTAAAGAAATACAAGATATTCCATTAAACAGCAATTTTATGTATACGTAAAATAATCAGATCCTTAGTTATGGAGAGGAATTTGCTTAATCTGGAATCCCACATATGAGTAGTTAAAAATATATGTATATTTGGTTTAGAAGGTCATTTAGGGATTTGGGGTTGACCCAAATTTCCCATTAAAACTGTCCCCTTTCTCTGCTTTTACTCCTTTTTTTATGAGAAAAATTAAGCTAAAGGAAAACAGAACCAAACTGATGTAAATTGCAATCTATAAATCTTAGCCTTTTTGGTAGTGGTGGCACCGAGCATAAATCACACTCACGAATGGAGACAGCGGGAACAAAAGTTCAGAGTAGTTTTATTGCACAGAGTTCATGACCAAGAGCTGTTCACGGCCCTGGATTATGTAATGGATGTGGGACAGAGAAGAGAGGAGAGAAAGAAGTCTTCCTTTGGGCTTCCTTACTGACAATCAGCTGTCCTAACTCCCAGGCATTTAACAGGTAGAGAACACTGCTGCTAGTGACACGGACACCTGATGCTGAACACAGATGGCAGGGTCCAAGATGCAGCATGTGGTGCTTGACAGTGACCAGCCAGGCTCCTTATCAGCAGCTGGGCGTGTGTGGTTCCAACGGACACTGACATTTAGAGTGAACCAAGTTTGAATCTAAGAATTACCATTCTGCTGACTGTGGTAGGTTTTTCGTTGGTGTGTAGGGTTTCTATGGTTTCTTTTCCATGTTAATCCTTCACAAGTGGTATTTGCTCTAAGTTTTGAAAACTGGTAATCTACTGGCCAAATTTGTCCAGTATTCCAATTTCGTTTGGTTGTTATTCAGCTTTAAAAAAAAGTGAATTCAAATTCCTTTAGATAGTGCTGCAGTTCTTATTTTACGATAGCATTGTTATTGGTTATTTCTAGTATTGGTTTTTTTGAATTGATGAGTTTCTTCCTCTGTTTTTATGAAATGTATTATCTATGCTTCTCTTTCATGTTTTGAATGGCACTATTTTAATCCCCTTTTAAGGGTTAATTGATTTATTGTTTAAAAAAATGTATTGAAATATAGTTGATTTAAAATGTGTGAGTTTCAGGTGCATGGCAAAGTGATTCGGCGACTTTATATATATATACACACACACAATGTTTTCAGGTTTATTTCCCTTATATTTCATTCTAAAATATTGAGTAAACTTCCCCGTGCTATACAGTTGGTCCTTGATGGTCCTCCGGGGTAATGTATATATGTTAATCCCAAACTCCTAAGTCATCCCACCCTCTTCCCCGTTGCTAACCATACGTTTTCCTGTGTCCGTGAGTCCATTTCTGTTCTGTGCACAAGCTCACTTGTGTCCTATTTTAGATTCCATACATAAGTGGTATCACATGATATTGTCTTTCTCTGGCTTACTTCACTTAGCATGATGACGTCCACATTCATCTGTGGTGCTGCAAATGGTATTTCATTCCTTTCTATGGCAGAGTAATTATCCATTATATATATGTACCACATCTTTAGGGCTTCCCTGGTGGCTCAGATGGTAAAGCGCCTGTCTGCAATGCAGGAGACCTGGGTTTGATCCCTGGGTTGGGAACATCCCCTGGAGAAGGCAATGGCAGCCCGCTCCAGTAGTCTTGCCTGGAAAATCCCATGGACGGAGGAGCCTGGTAGGCTACAGTCCATGGGGTTGCAAAGAGTCGGACACGACTGAGAAACTCCGCTTTCACTTTTCATCACGTCTTTACCCATCCCTCTGTCAATGGACAGGTTGCTTCCATGTCTTGGTTTATTGCATATTTATTCCTAGGTATTCTGTTCTTTGTTTCCTTAATTTCTTTTCCTGGTTTTCTTTGTTAGTGTATAAGAATGTAAATAGTGCTTCAAGGAACACTGGGATGCATGTCTCTTTTCCAGTTAGTTTCCCAGGAGTTGGATTGCTGGGGCATAGGGTAACTCTGTTTCTGTTTAAAAAAATACTTTTTACCTCTTGTGCATTGTGGGTGAAATTATCTGGGCCATCCTTCAATTCTTTGACTTTTCTCTTTGAAAATATGTTTCAGAGAATGGCATCCAATGAATCTTGTGTTTAATGACTACAGTTTTTATCTTTATATTTTTAAATTGGTTATTTTTATAGAGTCTAGTCAAGGCTGTGGTTTTTCCAGTGGTCATGTATGGATGTGAGAGTTGGACTGTGAAGAAGGCTGAGCGCCGAAGAATTGATGCTTTTGAACTGTGGTGTTGGAGAAGACTCTTGAGAGGCCCTTGGACTGCAAAGAGATCCAACCAGTCCATTCTGAAGGAGATCAGCCCTGGGATTTCTTTGGAAGGAATGATGCTAAAGCTGAAACTCCAGTACTTTGGCCACCTCATGCGAAGAGTTGACTCATTGGAAAAGACTTTGATGCTGGGAGGGATTGGGGGCAGGAGGAGAAGGGGACGACAGAGGATGAGATGGCTGGATGGCATCACTGACTCAATGGACGTGAGTCTGGGTGAACTCCGGGAGTTGGTGATGGACAGGGAGGCCTGGCGTGCTGCAATTCATGGGGTCGCAAAGAGTCCGACACAACTGAGCAACTGAACTGAACTGATAGAGCCCTCTTCTTGTTCCATTTATGCCCTATTTTTCTACTGTTCATGGTTATTATTTTACTTCATCTCTATAATAATCCTGTATTGTTTGTGTTGGACTCATTGGATCCTGGGTTTATACCAAAGGCTGAGCTGCATCACTACTGTGATAATAGACTTATTACAGGCTGTGTGGATAAACCAGCAGAGAATTGGGCCCAGAAGACTGAGTCTGAGGCATTTCCAGTTTTGCTCCTAAATATACTGCATTGTATATATTCTAAGTCTTACATAGAACATGTTTAGTTTGTGCTTATACTACAGGCTTTGAAGGTCCCAACAGCTTTTGCCTTGAAGCTCACTTCCTGCTCCTTGTATTGGGTTGAACCAACATTTTTGGCCAACCCAATACATGTTAACTCAGCAAATATTTGCAGATCACAGCTCTTCTACTTCACCTTTTCTTGAAGTCCTTGCTAGTTTTTTACATTTTTCTCTGTGTGGTAATTTCTGGTCCAACTGGTCTCCTTTAGAACCATTTTAGTATATATATTGTTGATTCCAGAAACTTTATACATGGATTCCCCCCCAAAAAAATTTGTCTTGGCAAATATGAGGCGTTACCATAAATACTATATTGGTAAAATGTGATAGAACAAACACCATGTTAATAAAATATTCCGGGTGTGGTTTAATTGATAATAGTGTTGGATGTTGATTAGAAGGAGATTTAGCGTTAGTGGTAAAGAATCCTCCACCAGTGCAGGAACCTTAAAGAGATGCAGGTTCCATCCCTGGGTTGGGAAGATCCCCTGGAGAAGGAAATGGCAACCCACTCCAGTATTCTTGCCTGGAGGATCCCATGGACAGAGGAGCCTGGTGGGCTACAGTCCATGGGGTCACAAAGAGCTGGACACAACAGAGCGGCTGAGCACACACAGATAAATACTGTATTTGTAAGACGCAATGGAACATACATCATATTAGTAAAGTATTCCAGGTGTTGTTTAATTGATGAAAGTATTGGATGTTAATTAGAAGGAGCCTCAGCACAGGCTAAACTTAGTACCTGTGACCTTGGGCTTCATGATAGGTGAGCAGAACTGATGACACTGACAATCAGAAATTTCAGCACCCTCCGCATTTCATTCTACAGATGAACAAACCTGAACTTCAAACCAGTTCATTAGTGACAAGGCCAGAATCAAAACGGATGCCTACTGAATTTGAATCATTGTTTAATTCAGAAGACCAAACTACATGTAATACTATATATTCCAATATAATGTCTGTTCTTCACAGATTTCTAAGCACATTATGACAAAACATGCTACTTGATGTTGGACTTTCTAAAGTTTTGTATCTTTTCCATGTCACCCACAACATGATTTAGATTTTCTTCCATTAACAAATAATGTTTGAAATCGGTATCTTCATTCAGTGTCTAATATTCGCCCTGGAGTTATTCTTAAATATCAGAAATGAGAGATGGAGTAGAAATTGGAGATGGCTTGACAGAACTATCAATTTGTGTTGGTGTTAACTGTTCATCATACATAAAGTGTAAATGGTAAAGGTCTTGAAGTAGGATGTCAAAAATAGAGTCAATATAAAAAGTGTTTTATCATTGTGCCATGTCTGTGACATATAAAGTATGTCAAGATAACATTAAAAATTAAAATATTAATAAATCACCAAATACATTTTAAACATAATGGAACTGATTCATTATGGAAATCCAAATTAATATCACCATGTGATTCCACTGTGCATACCTTCCAGAATGTCTAAAATGAAAAAAAAAATGAGAAGTTTAGATAAAATTCCCCTGTGGAAGAATGGAAATATGACTAGAAAGAGAAAAAGACCTATCATATTTCTGGGCAGTGAAACACTGGTGTATGTGTTTCTTGAGTAGATAACAATGCTGACCAAAAACCTTTGGAGGTGAGATTCTGTAGATGAAATTGTAACAATGGCATTTACAATGCACTAAAAGTACAGTCTATCCCACCGCTAAGACTTTAGTTGAAAATTTACACATATAAACATGTCTACCTAAAATATGACTGAGGAGTCATAGTTCTTTGCATGCGTGTGCTCAGTCATGTCTGGCTCTTTGCAACCCCACAGACTGTAGCCCACCAGCTCACTGTAGCTCCTCTGTCCATGGGATTTTCCAGGCAAGCAAACTGGAGGGGGTGGCCGTTTCCTACTCCACATAGTTCTTTAAAAATTACTTAAATTGATAGTTGAGCAAATAGTTTCAGCGGCGTTTACAGTCCGGGCGATGTCGCCTGTGAAACCTTGGCTCACTGAGACGCTGGCCTCCTCCTTAATCATGCCCGCATCAACAACCCCAGTCTATGAGCTGTCTGTCTGCACCATGTGGGCAGCTGCTCTTGAATTCCGGAAGAGGCCTCCTTGGTTTTTTTATTGGCAATAACTCAAAGCTTATTAAAACCCAGATGGAGAGGAACCTGTAGCATACTTAAGCCCATATGCCCGACTGGGCACTGCGCTGTTTAATTGCTTTCATTTAAACCGTAATTCCTTTCTCTTGTTCTACTCTGATTTTCTCCAAAGCATTTATATCATCTTTCAGTGGATGCCTCCCCATATTATATTAAAAAACTGGTTCTGGTATTCATCCATACAGCACTTAGGTTAAATTCTATATTTGATATTTTTACTATTTTTCTATTGGTGTCAAATGAACACTGAGCCATGAAGAGGCAATTGGGTGAGTCATTTGTGACTCTTTCTATGTAGCTCTATTAAATTAAAAATGTCTGGTCTTTAATCCAATAATATTTCCCTAAACAAATTAAGGCTATTATGTACACATGGCATGCCATCTCGGTAGTTTGGATAAATTATTGTTGCTGTTTTTCAGTCGCTAAGTTGTATCCGACTCTTTGCGACCCCATGGACTGCAGCATGCCAGGATTCCGTCCTTCACCATCTCCCAGAGTTTGTTCAAAGTCATGTCCATTGAGTCAGAGATGCCATCCAATCATCTTCTCTGTCACCCCTTCTCCTGCCCTCAATCTTCAGCATCAGGGTCTTTTCCAATGAGTTGTTTCTTCATATCAGGTGGCCAAAGTACTGGAGCTTCAGCATCAGTCTTTCCAATGAATATTCAGGGTTGACTTCCTTTAGGATTGACTGGTTTGATCTCTTTGCTGTCCAAGGGATAAATTTCGGATAATTGTGGGGAAAGACCCTTACGGGGATTCTGTCATGGCAAATAGTGTGCCCATTAACTGATACCAACACCATAGCTCATATTAGGTTCGTCAAGCCAGTAGTGACAGTTGTAGTTTTAAAAGCAGGAAATGGAAGTAATTATAAATAAAAACAACTCATCCTGTCCCAATGACCAGAAACTGAGCCCTCATAAATCAGTACAGTCATTGGCCTTCCTGCCCTCATCTGTGGCCCACTGGGTCAGTCCCCAGTTTCTTAAAAACAACCTCCTCTTTAAAATTTCCCCCATAAGCGGACTTTCCTTTCTATCAACACCTATTACATTGAAAGGGTCTGAGCACTCTTTTCACAGTTAATCTCGCACTGTCCTGAGTTAGCTGTTGCTTTCCAATTTCGTCTTATCGCCCACTGCTGGAAGCCTCTGTTCTTCTGCAGCCCGCACGGAGCCTGTGTGTTCTGTGCATTATGAGCTGTGTACGAAGGTGCTGCCTTGAATGCATTTCAGAGCACCAGATCTGCTCCTGGAATAGCTCGTGCTATGTGCTAATGTATTTGTCCATTCACTACTTGGCAATGCTCATATGCTGGCATATTTTTTGAAAGCAGACTCTGTGTGTGTGTATATATGTGTGTGTGTGTGTGTGTGCAAATTTGTTTTTTACTATTATATCACTAGGCCTTAACCCCAGAGCTAGAACTATGAGCCACAGGGATCTCTCAGACACTTACTGAGTGGAAGAATGTAGGTGGCAATATCTCTTCTGAGTCTCCCTGACACCCTGGGAAGTCGTGTTTTATCCGTGATCTGGGCACCCTTTGGTCCCATCCCATTGAAATCACCACAGAGTACTATTCTTACCAACCCTGTTTTATGAATATGGAAACAGCAGGGTAGATTGGTTTAGATATTCACCCAAGTCTACAAAGCTGGTTGGCAGTTTTGGCCATTTTAACTGAGGCTGCCTGTCTCCACTCTGCCTCTCAGCCACCTTCCTGAGGCCGATGCAGGGGTCTTTGTTTCTCTAGAAACACAGCCCTTGTTTTTTTCCTTGGAGCAGGTGGTGTTTTTAGACCCATTCCACTGTATTCAGGACCCCTGTTTTCTGTGTATCTTTGAGCCCATGAAACATTCTTGAAGCAAAAGCTTTCTCTCATTGCCATAGTCTGTTCGACTAGAGAAACCTGAGCAGGTGGGTCCCTGAACTCAGGCAGCGGCTCCCATCCGGACAGCCTTTCGAGAGCCTGGTGTTTCTGGTATATGTGTGTTATAAACCACCGGCTGGCCTCACCTTTCTGAACATTCTGGGCCTTGAAAGGGTGTCTCCCTGCTAGTCTTTCTCGGTGGTGGTTTTTTATGTTCTTTTCTGTTTAGTCATGAGCCAAACTAGGCAGTTTTCTTCTTTAAATCATTTTTTTTTCTCTCTTGGGGAGCTCTCAAGAAGTAGAGAGTGGCCCAAAATATTTAACATAAATGCCTCTTGTAAAAAAAACAAAAACTGTATTTTTTTTTGTTTGTTTACAATGTGTATTTGTATTTATAGAGAGATATATTGGTTAAGATGCCTGATTCCAAATGCCAAAAGGAAGCAGGGTGGGTAGCTGCAAGGTGTTGCTAAGTTCAAGGTTTTTCTTTTAATACTAGAAAAACGAGAATAAGAGCAAATGAAAGTGAATCAGTGGGCAGAGGAAGGCTGGTCACACAACCGAGAGAAGAGAAAACCAGTAAAATAAAGTTCCTAAGAAGATGAGGGGCTTCCCTTGTGGCTCAGGGGTGAGGAATCCCCTCCAGACGCAGGAGATGTAAGAGACATAGGTTTGAGCCCGGGGTCAGAAAGGTCCCCTGGAGGAGAAAATTGCAACCCACTCTAGTCTTCTTGCCTGGGAAATCCCATGGACAGAGGAACCTAGCGGGCTACAGTCCACGGGGTCACACAGACTCGGACACAACTTACTGACTAAGCAGCAACAGAAGTGAGGGTTGAGGGTGGCAGAGAAAAGTGAATTCAGCTCTTCTGCTTGTCAGAAGTGGAGAAGGGGATGAGGGAGGCCCAGGGCCAATTCACATTGTGTGCGGATTCATGTAGCAGATGGAGGAGAGACAAGAGGTTTGCCACCCTAGGGCTTCTGCTCTGTCTGTAAAGCAACAAGTGACATCGCTCATCCAGGAAAGAGAGCAGGGCTGGCAGAATTGGGAAGTATCACAGAGTTTAACAAAAAATCCGTTTCAGCCCCAGCGAGTGAGTTAACCTGAGAAACCCAATTGGAATTGATCACGAAAATATTCAAATATGCATGCGGAGCATGTGGACTATTATGTAACTTGTACTCGCTATTGGATTGAGTTTTAATTAACTTTATCACCAGTTTTCAATGAATTATCTATCGGTTCTTCATCTTTTTATGCTATCTTGTGTTTCTTTGATAGCAGAAGCTGGGGATCTATTAGGAGATCATTCTGGAATATTAAATTCTGTGGGTCAATAGAACTAATTATCTTGGAAAAAAGGCAGCATACCCAGAGAGGATTATACCGGTGGCTAAAGCCATCAGTCTAGGGCAGTGAGAAAGTATTCTTTGCGTTTGCAGAAAATCTTTCCCTTTCCCTTCTTTCTCTCTCAAAGTTCATTTCAGTTGAAGAGAGTCAGCCCTGTATAGCTGAGAACTGATCCATTAGTTTGTGGGTCTCTGGTTTTAACTTGAGGAGCCACATCTATACCTAATTAGTGGCTATTACTCAGCTCCTGGGCAAGCTTTAGCTAAGTTCTGAAAAACAGGGCTCTTTGATTTTGTTTTAAATCTGAAAGTCAATATTAATTTATTATCATAAGTCCCTTAGCGAATTACATTGGCAGGTAAGAAGATATGGTTTAATATTATCTATTTGACTATTCCATAGCCTATGTGCAGATTATAAAGCAGTTTGTGGTTGCTAAATTCTTATTTCAGTCATAATTACTTCATACTGAATTACATATAGTGACTTTTCAATGGGAAATCATAGCATAACTCACCAAAATTATCTTTACTACACTGTTGTATGCAAAACACTTCTTACATGTAAACTCTGTTTTATGGAATAATAAAATCCAAATATTTTAACAGGTTTAGGGGGGAAAAGTCAATCTCCTGGTCACCCCTATTGATTCCTACTTCTCTGGCCCCGTGGGAAATTGATAACTACCTGAAAAAACGTTTTTAAAGAACAACACAGAGAAACACCCAGTGGGCAGGGGCGGGAGGGTCTTGCCTTTCTGCCAGTTGCCTTGACTGCCTGAGAATCAAGCCCAGTGGACCAGGAGCTGAAAATATTATAACTTCAATTTGCCAGCTCCCCGGGCAGGGTCTTGCTTTCCATCCACAACCTGTACAATGAGGATGTCACCCTGAGCTGTGCTTTCTAACAGTTCAGGCTGCTCTCCTTTTAAGGGGAAGTTGGGGAGGGAATGAGGCGGAGGTGGGGCAGGGAAGAAAAACCCCAATACGTCATCTAACAGGTGAAGCCTAAAAATTTCACTGGAAAAAGTTATGGAAGAGGTAACAGCTGCAGGCCTGTTTGGAGGGACTCAGCAGAGTAGTTTCCATTTGGCGTTTGTTTTATCTACAGAAGAAACCTTTTTTTTTTTTAATAAGGCTTGAGCAGAAAGCCCACTTTTTTTTAGGAGATGTTAAGACCCGGGATACCAAGGGCTTTGCGAACTGCCAGCACACCCAGCCCCTCACTCATCTCCCACCAGCCCATCACCATGTTGCTCAATGGAAAAATAACAGCCAGAGATTCAAATAGCTCTAGTGCAAGGTGACAGAGAAGGCAATGGCACCCCACTCCAGTACTCTTGCCTGGAAAATCCCATGGATGGAGGAGCCTGGTAGGCTGCAGTCCCTGGGGTCCCTAAGAGTCAGACACAACTGAGCGACTTCACTTTCACTTTCCACTTTCGTGCATTGGAGAAGGAAATGGCAACCCACTCCAGTGTTCTTGCCCGGAGAATCCCAGGGACGGGGGAGCCTGGTGGGCTGGCGTCTATGGGGTCACACAGAGTCGGACATGGCTGAAGTGACTTAGCAGCAGCAGCAGCACAAGGTGAAAATCTTCAAGTCACACATGCCCTCTATCCTCCTCCATGAGAAGCATCAGCCCAAGATGCATCAGATTAGATTGGAAAGGTGTCAGAGTTCACCTTTGCAGGCAACACACAGCCGCGTCCACAGTAGACGTTCAGTCAGCTTCTGTGCTTGAGAATAAATAAATAAAAAACAACGGACAAACCCTCTATTTTGTATGACTAGGAAGAAAGAGCCAAGCCATTTTGCAAGAGTAAGCCAATATGCTGGGGCTTTGGGATAGTGCTGCTTTGAATGCAAAAAGTGATGGAGCAGCACGTTGGATGGTCTCTTCGAAAAGAGAAAGTCACTGAAGAATAACCAGGCTTCAAAATTCCATACATAGAAACCACTTCAAGCCTGATGCAGTAAGGGTTCATCAGAACAAAATCAAAACAGGCCACAAAAAGAACAGGAACATACTTAAAGAATTCAAGCCTATCTGAGAAAAATCTTCTACCCTATAATTTTCAGGATCAATGAAAGGAAAAATATATCTCATTAACTTAGGTACCATAGAGAAATGTAGATATCTTTTTTTTTTTTTAATATAAGTGAAGTAGCTGTTATGATTATCTTCAATCAACTTTAAAATTTCTCACTGACTATCTGAGGAAGCACAATGACAAATGGCTTACTGGGCCTTTGTTAGACACACATAATATTTATTGCTAAAACCATGGGGAGATATACCAGTAAAAGGGTAAGTTTCATCAGAGATAATGCCATCAGATATATTATGATATCTACTTTGACTTAGAATATCCAAAATCATTATTTCTTCTTGAAAAACTGAATAAGAATTGACTTACCATCATCTTAAGCTTCTCAACAAGATTCTCTACCCTAGGGATATCAGAAATACCATTGTCACATTCTTCGTCTACCACTAATATATTTATACTTGGCACAGCTCAAACTTAGGGTCATCAAGCCAAGATGCTCCGTAGCTTTAATCAGCAGAACAAGATAAACTCACTCCTTTGGACTGCTTCTAAATCTATAATATGTCTTCCTTGCTTTGCTAGGATCATAAATCTGGGTGGAAATGAGTAAGACTCAGAAGAAAAATGAATGACCAGTAGTTCTTCCTTTATTCAGTATTGGGCTTCCCTGGTGGCTCAGATGGTAAAGAATCTGTCTGCAATGCAGGAGACACAGGTGTGATCCCTGGGTCAGGAAGATCCCCTGGAGAAGGGAATGGCAACCCACTCCAGTATTGTTGCCTGGAGAATCCCATGAACAGAGGAGCCTGGTGGGGTACAGTCCATGGGGTCACAAGAGTTGGACATAACTGAGCGACTATTTCCCTTTCAAGGGTCTAAAGCAGGCTTATCGGATGGTAATGCTAAATATCAGACGGAAAACAATTCTTCAGAACTCCTGAGAAAAATATTTGTTTGGAATGGTGTTTTGGTAAGTTGTCTAGAGCTGTGAGCAAGACTGCAATTGTATACTAAAACAAAGCAAAAAACATCAGAGAAATATTCAAAGGAGAGCAATGATCCTTCCTCTGTCTGTGTGGCCACCCTATTCCGCACACAGAGGCTTGCTTCTCAGACCTCACAGTGTAGAGGAAACACATGGGCGCTGGTCACAGCACGCATGCGCATTCTGACTCAGTACGGCTGTCCCGGACCCCGGAACCTTAGTTTCTAAAAAGGTCCCGATGACGCTTATGGTCACCAGATAATCACTTTGCAGAAAGCATTGATCTCGCTGTCTCTGTGCAGTTTGGGATAGACGTTGAAAGGGAGTTGCCGTCCTGTGTAACAGAGAACCTGTTCTGCGTACTAGAACTGAGTCAGAATTACTTGGGTGATGCCCGTCGTAACAGAATGATTGCCAAGGCACCGCTGGGCGACAGAGGTCACTACATTGTTGACGCTATATGTTAACTATTTTCTCCTGCAGCTTTTTTCCAATCAGTGCTACATACAGTGTTACAGTGTCGCTCTGAAGTATGCAATGGAAAGTCCTCCATGGCTTTACAGTCAGGCTGGGTAGGGAAGATCCCCTGGAGAAGGGAAAGGCTACCCGCTCCAGTGTTCTGGCCTGGAGAATCCCATGGACTGTAGTCGCAAAGAGTCGGACACGACTGAGCGACTTCCACTTCACTTTCTAACTCTTACCTACAGAGCCCAGCAGCTATATTCCTCGACTCTAGAGCTGACATATGTTCATTTTAAACTTGAATGAGGGAAAAGTCAGTCTTTCCTCCCCTCTCTCTCCCCTCCTATCCCACCCTTCATGTCTCTCTCTCCCTCCTGATCATATATATAAGAGGAAAGTGCTCTAAGAATTCCTGAGAACTGCTTTTAAATTTCTGTTTCCTCTCTGTATATAACATCTTGACGTTCTTCATCTTGTTTACCGTCACACCTTCAAACTGTATTAACACACCTTCGCGCTGAGTTAACTTGTACTTTCAGCAAGTTACAAGGCTCTTAAAGTGAAATGAAAGTGATCATCAAGGAATTACAGCGAGTCTTATAGATGAATATCTTTAAAAAAAAATTGCACCTACCACTCAGAGGAGTAAATGGAACACTACCAAGAGCTGTGAAACTCCAAAACACTCTTCTCTGAAAGGGGGCTGCTATCCTGAATTTCACATTCATCAGCCTGTCCTTTTTCTGTGTACCTCGAAAATAAATCTGCATGGCCCTAAAAGAGGGAGTTTGCATATTTGAATTGTACATAAATGACACTGTATTAAATATTTTCTCCTGTAGCTTTTTTCCAATCAGCGTTGCATTTGTCAAATTTGCTGATATTGACTTGTATTGTTGGAGCCCATTTTTTCACCACTGAGTAACAAGGTATTGTGTGACTATAACACCAGTCCTACGGTGACTGGTCCACTTGCTGTCAGAGGACCTGACTTGTTTCTGGATTGTTCTGCTTTTGCTGTTACAGTTTTTTTCCCTTAAATTTATGAGTGCTACAACCTTATCTTCTCTCTACTTTCCATGTTGTATCTACTCCCACCTGCCTTTAGTTTGAGTTCTCTTTTTTTGGCTACATCAGAGAATCACCTGGGGGATGTTTTAAAAACCCATATGCCCACTGGATATGGCATATGGACCGCTTGTGTCAGCATCTCTGGGGGGTGGGACTCAGGCCTTAGGTTTTCCAGGTGTGCTGATGTGCGGACAAGGTTGCATAACATTGTATTAATTCCACATCACTTGGATGGAAAAGCTACTGCAGTCAATACAACTCCCCAACAACCTGTTCTAAAATCAGGAGCTAAAATGCCCTACCACAAACACAGAAAACAGTCCTTATTAGCTGGGTTTTCTTCCCCAGTTCCATGGTTTGCATGACCATCTATTTGCTTATGTCAGATGTTCCCAGGGGTGACATAACAGCCTTACAAACCTCTAAGCGCTGGCTTCTTGAGGAAGCCTTGTTGATTCATGGTAAGCCCTGGGTAACTGCAAGACAGTGTTCTTATTTACTCAGGGCCCAAAGGTTAAAATCCAAAATTCAACCTAATCCTTTAAAAATCTGCTTTGGGAAAAAAAAATAAAATCCCAGCGTTTTGCTCTGAAGTCAAGAATGATTAAACCAGAGTCATGTGATCTGCCCCAAGCCTTTGCACACCACCCCCATACCATCCTTTTCCAGGAAATACATTCTTCTGGACACCAGCCATTTCTTAAAGCAGAACCCTTGGCGGAGGATGAGTCAATAGGGCAAATGGTGACTCAGGCTCCAAGGAAAACAGAGAACGAGTTGATTTAATGCCTTGAAGTAGCTTGTTACCCAATTATGCAAAATGTAGCTTGATATCCAAGAAAACCATTATCTGGCATGATCCATGGGTTGGAGCTAAGCTCTTCATTACCCCAGTGGGACAGCATTAAATAAAGAGCTGTTGTTCATTCTTTAGAGAGTTGATGATAACAGCACAGAGGTAATCTGGAGTGGTAAGAAACCGGGATGTTCTAGCAGCAGCCCACAGCACCGAAATCAGCTGCCTAACCCCCTCCCAGCGGCGTGGGTGTGTCACTGACGCTCCTTGACAACCATGCCATGTATTTTCCGAGAAGGCTGAGAATCCTTGGTACTGAGAATTCTTCTTCTCCTTTCTAGCTGTCCAAACTCTTCTTGACTTCCATGCCACTCTTTTTAAAATCAATTTTTATACTCTATTTCCTCCAAGAATAAAAATTATTGGAAAAAGAACCTGCTGAAAAATGTAATTAAGACCTAATTGATATCTACATAGCTCTATTACGGTTCTGTGAAGTTTACAGAATATCTGTGCTGTAATGAATCTCACATCCAGCCAAGGAGCTTCTCCAGGCATCAGATTTTATGCAGTTGATTATTATTTAATGCTAAGGAAACCGTAATTTGACTTCTTGGCCAAGTGACTGGTTTTTTTTGCCCATTAAATTCTCTCAGATATGGAGGTTTGCAGAGATCAGATAAAGGATGCATATAATTTTTCTAATCTCTACAATCAGAATGGAGCATTGCCTTTGCCTGTTTTCTCTGTGGTGCTATTTGTATCATGAGAAACTTAGTTAAACCTATAGATGATGATCATCGCCAACAGCTGCCACCCCAGTCTACTAGGGACGGAGGCCGTGGCTCAGAACTGTTTATCTCAATTGGCCATTTAACTTTAAAAGACTGGTTAATGATGCCAATGTATGGTAAAACCTTTAGAGAGAAAGGAGAATGTTTTGTGGACACTTTGTTCTATCTGTGACAGTTTTATTAATTTTAAAAATCAGTACTTTTTAATAAAAACGACCAAAAATCTGTCATAGAATTTAAGATCCATTAAAAAAAAAAGCTTAATGAGGAAAGAAGCCCAAAGAAACTTAAATAAGCCTAGTTTAAAGGCACACTTACAGGCACAGATGCATTCATTCTTGGATAGCAGCGTTTTCAACCATTTATTCACACTTCAAAATATTAATCCTTAGTGACTAGACACTGAGAAGAAAAATAGAAAAATAAGAAGAAAAATAAAAATAACCTGGAAGGGGTAAGGCTGAGGGGTTTTGTTCACCTACTTGTTTTTCTATGATGAAAATTAGATAGATTATGAACATCCTGGTGTTATAAGAAACACTGGTGGGTATCACAGTTTTTCTTCTTTCTTATACAGCTGAATGCCTCAGAAGTTTGAAGAAAGATTCAGCATAATTGCCCATGTGTTTCCTATACTTGGATGAAGGATAATAAGAAAAAGCCATGTATTAGATGCATAATATTAATATGATTTAGTTATCCACTAGATGGTATGTAGACTTATGTATGCTGTAGTATCTTAGGGTCATTTATCCACACAGAAAGTAAATCATTGAAATATATATAAAGAGATATATTTATACATATACATAAAAGGCCATAGAAAGAAAACATTTGAATAAAGGAAGAAGGACAATCTCCATTCATTAATTTTTCTTTCTTTTTTTTCAATATACTGCCTTATTAATTTTAAGTATTTTCTGGTTTAAACTGTTGGTAGAGAATATAAGAATATTCTAGTCCCTTGGAAATTTATTTATATGTATTAAGACTAAAGAAAGGCCTACTCACATTTTTATCTGGAGGCTTTAGGATTTAAGCTTCTACCCCTGCACATCTCTGTGTAAAATGAGCAGAACAGCAAGTCACAGGTGTGTTCAGGCTTTTTCCATTCAGGGTTTCTGGACGTCTGCCTCTCTGCTGCCATTCATAGGAGCTGTGAGTACTCATGCATTAAACATTGGCTTTCATCACTTCACTGATACCTTGTTTACTACACGCTTGCTATGTGGTCTAAACTCTGTTGGGAAGATGAATAATAAGTCAGGGGTATTATTACAGATTCAACTTCCTATTTTGAAGATTAGCTATTGTTAAATCGTATATTTACTGATGTAGTTGAATAACAGATACAAATTACAGCAAGTCAGATTACTGTCTCAGGGAACTAGGAGAACACACATGGAGCATTAGGTTGCAGGTTCGATCCACATATTTGCTCCAAATGTTGCTCTCTCACCCCTGCTGGACGCCTCTCAGATGTAGCTCTTTTGTTCCCTTGGAGGGTTCCGTGAATGTAGATGAGGCAGCACACACACAGACAGACACACACGCTCCCCTTAAATTAGGTGTATCATCTGACGGCTGATCAGAGTTACATCCATCCGTGTATGATGGCCCGATTAGTATGCATCGTGCACCACGGCTTTGATTTAATCACCACACTACCTTAAAAATAAAATTCAGCCAATCCTTGCAACTTGCCATCCTCACACATGTGACACACCTTATGGAAACCTGGACATATTCTTTAAAAACAAAATAAAATGGAAAATGGAGACTGATTCCAGCAAAATAGGTCAATTCTGGGGCCAGCACGTATGCGTATGTTCCTCTGAGGTTTTGCTAATATCATGATCCAGAGTGAGGGCGCTTCCTTCTTTCTTCCTTTTCTCTTATCTCTCATTTTCTCTTTTTCCCATGATGTTAAAGAAACCTAGAATGAACTCTTTGGCCAACCTAATACTTACTGCTAGTGGTTATTAACAGTAGCAACACTTTATTTACTATGTTTCAGGCATTGTTCTGAGGCTGTTCATATATTGTGATGAAAGAGCCTCGTAACACCATCTGTAAGTAGGTAGTATTATAATCTCAACAGATTGGAAGGATAGGTCCCGACAAAGTAATATTCTTAATGTTTGACTGCTAGCTACTGTTGGAGCTTGAATTTGAACCCATGCCATCTGATTTTGTCTGGAACCCTTGCTCCTAATCCTTACATTTTCCTGGATAAACAGATTAGGCAGAAGCACAGAAAGTATATTTCTAGTTAATTTAACAGTTGGAATAAAATTCCTGCTTGAATTGCTGACACAGGTATGTTTTAAATTATGTGTGTTTTTATACTGTTATTTAAAAAACATGCAGTCATTTCTAACTTTACTATATTAAATAGAGTAATAGCTAAAAGTGTTATCTGCTAGGCATACTTTGCTGTGCTTAACTGCTCAGTTATGTTCAAGTCTGCGACCCACCAGGCTCCTCTCTGTCCATGGGGATTCTCCAGGCAATAACACTGGAGTGGGTTGCCATGCCCTCCTCCAAGGGATCTTCCCCACCCAGGGATGAGCTTCCCGGGTGGCTCAAACAGTAAATGCATACTTTGATAATTTTAATACAATATTCTTTCTGGTATGTCAATAGGTATTATTAACACAGACTTTAAAAGCTAAGAAGACTTATTGGTAGAGATTAAATATCTCCCTGCCATCTGTGTCCTAACTTCCATTGAAGAATGTTCCCCTGGAACTCCCTGGTGTTCTAGCGGTTAAGATTTTGCCTTCCAGTGCAGAGGATGTGGGTTCCAGCCCTGACAGGGGGACTAAGATCCCACATGCCACAGAGCAACCAAGCCCATGTGCCACAACTGAGACCCAACACAGCCCCAAACTAAATAAATAATAAATAAATATACAAAAAATGAAAACATTCCCTCCACATAGAGTACAACAGTAAATATTAACCTCACCTTTCTGAATTTTCATAACTTCTTAATTAGTAAGATCCAAATAAATGAGACTTAATTTGTAATTTTGCCACTAATGCTTTGGGGAAATCAAAATACATCAGACAAATTATAAAATTCAACAGTCTTAGGTATCTGGAGAAGCATGTATATATTGAGGTTTAATGAGTTCTAGGGAGACTTAATATTTGTGTGGTTTTTAGTGCTGCTCTGCATCATCTGTGATACGTGATAAAGCTGTATGCTTTATAGGTGGTGGGCAGGCAGAACTGTTAAAGGATTCCTTATTGCATCTACATAATGAAATGTGATGGCCATTTACAGCAACATTCTTTTTTTTTTATCCAGAAGTTAAAAGTATAATATGTAATGAAACGTTTTCATTCCTTTCGAGCATGCATCTTGGAGTCACAAAACCACTTATTACCAGAGAGGCGTTGGTCTTTGAAGTCCATATAATTACAGGAGAAGTTTAATGCTCTCAACTTTGGTTGGTTGTACGCATGGTAGCAGAAGATAATTATAATTCTCTTTAATTAGAGTGAAAAAAGTAGTTTGGAGAATATTTTCTGGTCTTTGCTTAGGGACCGTTGTCAGTGTTCCAGCATGGTAGCTGAATGTCCCTTGAAATGTGATATACCAAAATGATCAAGCAGCATGACGAGCGGAAAGTTTTATACAAAGGCCGGTACCAAACTGATCATGTTCACTCCATGACAATGAAAGCGAGTACACTTGAATAGTGCTCAGTAGTTTTTGTCTTAGGCATAATGAAACAGGTGCCCCAGCGTAATTCATCTTGTTTATACCTGAGTCGTGTAATTGAAATCACCCTGCCATCTGTATTTTTTATTGGAGTTTCATTTATTTCATAAAGCTTTGGAGGGAAAGAGAGAGACTTACCACACACACAACCATGCCAGCCTCTCTGCATAGCCTTGAATTGCCAAAGTACCTCCATGGGTTCCAAATACACTCCCTGGGCAATATCTCCCCTTGAGTCCAATTAGAGACCATTCTGTGTATTTACAAACAGGAAGCAACCAGGCTGTGACCTCATGGTCACCACTCAGGGCCTCCTCAATTAGCAGGAGGCACTGGTTATATCTGGGAAAGGACATTGGGGTGATCGGAAATTCATATGTGACCAAGGGGAAAAGACTTATATTTTTTCTACCTTAAAGACGACAGTCATTATTCTGTTTTCATATCATTAACTTGACAAATAGAGACACTTTCCAGAAATGTTAATAACCTGATGTCAACAGTGTTGAGAAATGGGCAGCCAATAGTTGGGAATTATAATTCGGTAAATACCTTAAGTAAACTTGGCTAAGAAACTGACACACAATGGCATAGCCAAGATCCCATTACATAAAGATGGATGTGGACCCAGGTAACAAGTTATAAAAGCATGGCACCTTTTAAAGGAGGAACAGGGGCTTCCCTGGTGGTCCAGTGGCTGACAGTCTGCCTTCCAGTGCCGGGGATGCAGATTCAATCCCTAGTCCCGGAACACGATCCCATGTGCTGTGAGGTGACTAAGCCGGCACACCACAGCTACCGAACCCACACTGCACAGCTGGTCCACGTGGCACAAGGGAGACTCGGAACAGCCAAAAGGAATGAATGAATGGGTGCTTAGTTGGGTGGATGGAGAGATGAAGAAAGCAGTGGCCATGTATAAGTTAATATCACTTCACAGTTTTTTGAAAATGCTTATGTGCATGAATAACAGAAATCCCAAGGTGATTCTAGAGAACAGAAAAGCTTTTTCCATTGTTTAATGCAGACTCAGTTCAGTTTAGCCACTCAGTCGTGTCCGACCCCATGGACTGCAGCACGCCAGGCCTCCCTGTCCATCACCAACTCCTGGAGCTTACTCAAACTCATGTCCATTGAGTCAGTGATGCCATCCAACCATCTGGTCCTCTGTTGTCCCCTTCTCCTCCCGCCTTCAGTCTTTCCCAGCATCAGGGTCTTTTCAAATGAGTCAGTTCTTGTCTTAATGTAGACTAGTTCTAGTTTAACAGTGCCAACTCCCATTGTTTACCACCTAAAACATTAAAGCAACTCTGATTTAACTGGCAGAAATGTTATCATTACTTTTCAAAATTTTTTTCTTTTAGGCCATAGCTTATCTAGATACTTTTTGGAGAATATGTTTGTATTGGGGAAGTATTAACAAGGATATATACTATTGATGCAAAGAAAAGCCTGAATCAGCACTACTATTAATGACTATTGATTATACTTTAAAATAGCCATTTAAATATCAATAGTATTTATGCTGCATTACTAATTGTATCCCTAATAATGGACTTCAAGGCTCCTTAGCAGGATATTCTTTCTGTTTCACCCAAAGTAGAACAAATAGTAACAAACCTTTTCCAACTCAAACATTACAAGTTGGCAGTGGTTTGCCTCTCATTTAAAAAACCTAAACACCTCTCTAGGTTGGATTTGGTTACTGAAAGTGATGCTGTAGATACAATGTTCTTCAAAAATATTGCTGAAAATTAGCAAGTTAAACACTTTGTAAATGTCAAACTTATTCTTTTCCCAGTTGTGCTTGTTGAATTTCCACAATCCCTGAGAAGGTCAGCTCATGAATTTCTTGTTAGTGAATCAACTGAATATTCAAAAACAAAATTGCTCTGACTTTTAGCAGCTTTAGGTACATGTGACACAGAAAAGAAACCTTGGATTATTTATCTTTGGTTGCAGGAAAAGTCTGCTATTGCAAACACATGGGCCAGATCTACATATTTTCTTTATACATTACACATGATTGGTACATAGAGATGCTTAATAGATTTTAAGTTGAAGTTGCTGATGAAGATAAAGTACCATTTCCCAGTATTTCTCAATGGACATGAGTTTGAGCAAACTCTGGGAGATAGTGAAGGATAGGGAAGCCTGGCATGCTGCTGTCCGTGGGGTCTCAAAGAGTCAGACATGACTGAGCGACTGAACAAGGACAGTATTTCTATGACTTCTAAATACTACATAATTACTAAAAACAATAAGGGTATATTATGGGCTGGAACTATGCTAAATTCTTTGCACGGGTTTTCTCTTTTTCACCGTTGAGAATGGTCACTACAGTTAACCTTGCTTTAGCCATGGAGAAGCTAAATTATAGAGAGAAGAAATAGCAGGCTTCAGGTCACACAGCTAGGAAGATGCAGAACCAGACCTGCACTCAAACACGCCCCTCTCATTTTCTGATCACTGTGTTGTACTGATTGCTAAATCTGATTGCTCATCTATGCACTTGACTATTACCTGACGTTCTATGAGGTTTACAGAATGATCTTTACGAAAGGCCAAAAAAACTCAGGCCGTACAAAACCAGAGAAAGAGGAGGGAGTTCCCATTGTGGATAGACTTTAAAATGACGCGAGGACAGCTGATGTTGCATGCAATAGATGGGCATAGAGAACTGCAAATCAGAAGGAAGGTCAGTGCTTTGGAAATCCAACCGCACTACAGATAAATAGACATCCATGTAGCTATAGATAAAACAGCCACTCGAAAGTTTGGAGGCTCAGATGGGAGTTTTAATGGTGGTGTTGGATCCAGAGAAAGGTGATGAAGAATTTGGGATAATGAAGATTGTTCCCTGGAGTGACAGGGGAAGGACAGAGGTCACAACAATTCGGTTACTACCTTTACAGAAATGAGCTTCTCTCAGCATTTTCCTAAATTATTGAAAGATGGGCGAATAGATACATACTATCTAATCTGCTTAACGTCAACTGAACTATTCCCCTTAGAATTGAGCCAAACTGGATATAAAGGTTATGATTATTTGAGATACACTTCTATAATCATCAGAATTTGGACGCTGTCCATTTTAGGGTATTATTAGTAAAAAATACATGTACATTAAACTCCCGGATGGCTTCATTTTTAAAATTCAGGATCTCTAAAGCAAAGGCTTGTTGGAAACCCTGTTCATCCTGTGATGGGTGAGTGAAAGTATAAATGAGATCGTGACATTTCTGGAAAGCATACAATCCAGAGAGCCAATTCATGAAAATGACTCACTGATACTATTTTCTGTTTATTTTGGATTATCTTTTAGGATTTGGAGGACTTCGTGCTATATTAAGACTAGTGCCATTCCACTGGAAGGGCTGGAGAAATTTTTCTCTGTTTTTGTTTTGGGCAATCTTACTGGTCTGCTCACCTCAGTTACTCACCTACTCACCACTGACCTTTGTATTATGAAGTATATAACATTTTGAGTGGTGCATTTATCTATTTACTAATAGTTCTATCTGATAATTTGTTATGTGAGAGGGTATTATGAGACTGAGACCTTTTTGGTTTGGTCTGCTTCTCTCAAATAAGAAATAACTAGTAACATTTTACATCAAGTTTATAAAATGTGAATTTTTCCTCCATGGACGCAACTAATTTTTATAAGCAAATACTTGGTTTTATGAGCTTCCCCAGTGGCTCAGCAGTAAAGAATCCACCTGCAATGCGGGAGATGCAGAAACCTGGATTTGATCCCTGGGTAGATACCTCTGGACTCCTAGAGATGAGAGTTTTTAACACTGTAAAGGGTTAAATAACCTAAGTGAGATTTCTAGAGTTTTAGTACATCACATTAACTTTTTAATGAGCATTTTGTTTATTTTGAACGTTTTATGTGGTTTGGGGGAATAGCTGGTTAACAGTGTTGTGACAGTTTCAGGTGGATGATGGAGAGACCCAGCCACACACACACATGTACCCACTCTCCGCCCACACTCCCCTCCCATCCAGGCTGCCACATAACACCGAGCAGGGTTCCCTGTGCTGTATAGAAGGTCCTTGTTGGTTATCCATTTTAAATACAACAGTGAGGAACATCATATTAACTTCTAAGGCAGCATCTGAATACAGCTTTGGAAACTGACGTTAATGTTGAAAGTCTGAGGAATTCCCTGGTGGTCCAGTGGTTTAGAGATCACCTTCCCAATACAAAGGATGCAGGTTTGATCCCTGGTCAGGGAGTTAAAATCCCACATGCCTCAAGGCCAAACCGCCCCCCCCACCCAAATAAGAAGCAATAGTGTAACAAATTCAATAAAGATTTTACAAATGGAAAAAAAAAATAAACACTTAAAAAAGAAAAAAGCACTGAACGTCTAGAGCAGGTTCTTTCTCTAGCCACTTCCCCAGGTGAGTCTGAGGTAATACATGAGATCACAGTGGAGGAAGGATGTTGTTGTTCAGTCGTGTCTGACTCTTTCTGACCCCATGGACCACAGCACACCAGGCTTCCCAGTCCTTCATGATCTCCTGGAGTTTGCTCAAACTCATGTCCATTGAGTCAGTGATGCCATCCAGCCATCTCATCCTCTGTCATCCCCTTCTCCTCCTGCCCTCAATCTTTTCCATCTTCAGTCTTTTCCAATGAGTTGGCTCTTTGCATCACAGGGCCAAAGTCTTGGAACTTCAGCTTCAGCCATTCCAATGAATATTCAGGACTGATCTCCTTTAGGATGGACTGGTTGGACCTCCTTGCTGTCCAAGGGTCTCTCAGGAGTCTTCTCTAGCACCACAGTTCAAAAGCACCACATTCTAGCACCACATTTTTGGCACTCAGCATTCCTCATGGTCCAGCTCTCATATCCATGCATGACTACTGGAAAAACCATAACTTTAACTATATGGACATTTGTAGGCAAAGTAATATAGCTTTTTAATACACTGTCTAGGTTTGTCAGAGCTTTTCTTTCAAGGAGCGTCTTTTGATTTCATGGCTGCAGTCACCATCTTCAGTGATTTTGGAGCCCAAGAAAATAAAGTCTCTCACTGTCTCCATTGTTCCCCCATCTATTTGCCATGAAGTTGTGGGACTGGATGCCCTGATCTTAGTCTTTTGAATGTTGAGTTTTAAGCCAACTTTTCACTCTCCTCTTTCACTTTCATCAAGAGGCTCTTCAGTTCCTCTTCACTTTCTGCTATAAGGGTGGTGTCATCTGCATATCTAAGTTATTGATATTTTTCTCAGCAATCTTGATTCTGGCCTGTGAGTCATCCAGCCTGGCATTTCGTATGAGGTACTCTGCATATAAGTTAAATAAGCAGGGTGACAATATACAGCCTTGACGTACTCCGTTCCCAATTTGGACCCAGTCTGTTGTTCCACATCCAGTTCTCACTGTTGCTTCCCGACCTGCATAAGGCTTCACCGGAGGCAGGTAATCTTGTGCTGGCATTCCCAACTCTTAAAGAATTTTCCACAGATTGTTGTGATCTACACAGTCAAAGGTTTTAGTGTAATCAACGAAGCAGATGTTTTTCGGGAATTCTCTAGTTTTTTCTGTGATCCATCAGAGGAGGAAGGATGGTGAGATTCCAATCTAAAGAGTCCTTATAGATGTCAGAAGGGGGAAAGCATAAGGAAATAACTCATAGACATAGAGAAAACATACATGTTGATTTTTTTTCTTCATACAAAGAAAATCCTATGTCAGTACCTGGGCAAATTATAGACACTGTTTTAAGAGGAAACGGGAAAAAAATTGGAAGAGTAAAGGAAATGTGCTAGTATGACTCTAGGAAGGATTTATGGACACTTGATATTGAGATAATGTTGGATTTTATTTATACTGTTTGTAAATCCGAGCCTTACTGGCTCCAGTGGCCTTTGCCTGGTTAGGGGAAAAAAAAAATCATTTCAAAATACTCCGTTTTAACCTCTAAGGTTAACACTATGATTGATAGGAGTTTTTTTAGTATTAAAAAATAACAACATCAACAACAACTAACCTTTCCCAGGCTTATTTTAAGTGAATTGAAGCCATCAGTGAAAGAGAACACAGAAAAAGAGAAAGCCATATGTATGACCTGGTGGATATTTCCAGTTGAAGATTTCCTTATAACACTGGATGTAACATAAAACTCACCTACAAGACTGCAGATTCCCATGGACAGAGGAGCCTCTGGGCTACAGTCCATGGGGTCGCAAGGGTCGGACACGACTGAGCAACTAAACCACCAGCATCACAATCGGGTACACTTTATTCAATGAACTAATCCCTCTTCCATTCTTCATCCTGGAAAACACCAATTTAAGCAAAGTATTCTTACTTACACCTCCTGCTTGTCTATTATCAGCCCCTGATTGAGTCGAGCCTTGTAGTTTAAAGTGAAAACATTTTTAAAGTGGCTATAAGAAACTGACTCTGAAACCTAGTTGAAAAATCTAGACAAGAGATCTGTCTGCAGATTATACTGAATAGTCAGGAAGTGGGCTCAACTGAAGTTTAAAAACCCAGCCCAAAGTTTGAATGGCAGTTCTCCATTTTACAAATTACTTGTCCTGTTAGGTGATTTAACTTCTTTAAGGAGCAGGTAAAAAATGCATATACACAGTGTTACAGCCTCTGATCTTTGGTGAGTCACTTAATATTTTGGAGCCTCAACCCCCTCATCTGTAAAATATGAGAAAATCATAGTTCTCATCCTGCAGATTTATGTGGATTAAGTGAAAGTTTTCCATAATGTGAAACTATCAGTATTGACGGTATCATGGTGCCATGATTAAACACTACGAAAATAGTTCCATTTAGTCGCTCAGTCATGTCTGACTCCTTGAGACTCCATGGACTGCAGCACACCAGGCTTCCCTGTCCATCACCAACTCCTGGAACTCACCCAAACTCATGTCCATTGAGTCAGTGATGCCATCCAACCATCTCATCCTCTGTCATCCCTTTCTCCTCCTGCCTTCAATCTTTCCCAGCATCAGGGTCTTTTCAAATGAGTCAGCCCTTCACATCAGGTGGCCAAAGTATTGGAGTTTCAGCATCAGTCAGCATCAGAATATTCCAATGACTATTCAGGACTGATTTCTTTTAGGAAGGACTGCTTGGAACTCCTTGCAGTCCAAGGGACTCTCAAGAGTCTTCTCCAACACCACAGTCCAAAAGCATCAATTCTTCATTGCTCAGCTTTCTTATAGTCCAACTCTCACATCCATGCATGACTACTGGAAATACCATAGGTTTGACTAGATGGACCTTTGTTGGCAAAGCAATGTCTCTGCTTTTTAATATGCTGTCTAGGTTGGTCATAACTTTTCTTCCAAGGAGTAAGTGTCTTTTAATTTCATGGAGGCAGTCACCATCTGCAGTGATTTTGGAGCCCCCCAAAGTAAAGTCTCTCACTGTTTCCATTGTTTCCCCATCTATTTGCTGTGAAGTGATGGGACCAGATGCCATGATCTTCATTTTCTGAATGTTGAGCTTTAAGCCAAATTTTTCACTCTCCTCTTTCACTTTCATCAAGAAGCTCTTCAGTTCCTCTTCACTTTCTGCTATAAGGGTGGTGTCATCTGTTTATCTGAGGTTATTGATATTTCTCCTAGCAATCTTGATTCCAGCTTGTGCTTCATCCAGCCCAGCGTTTCTCATGATGTACTCTGCATAGAAGTTAAATAAGCAGGGTGACAGTATACAGCCTTGACATACTCCTTTTCCTATTTGGAACCAGTCTGTTGTTCCATGTCCAGTTCTAACTGTTGCTTCCTGACCTGCATACAGATTTCTCAAGAGGTAGGTCAGGTGGTCTGGTACTTCCGTCTCTTTACGAATTTTCCACAGTTTTTTGCAATCCACACAAAGGCTTTGGCATAGTCAATAAAGCAGAAATAGATGTTTTTCCGGAGCTCTCTT
>NW_011494943.1:3060497-3089775 GCF_000754665.1 Bison bison bison
GGAGCTTTTTTTTTTTTTTTTTTTTTGGCCCTGAAAAGGGCCTTTGGTTGAAATCAAGCTCCTGAGAGCAAACTGGAAAGCTTAACCGCCAAAGCCGTAGAGAGTACGGCCCTGGCGCTTGAGAGCGTAGACCACGTCCATAGCGGTGACCGTCTTCCGCTTGGCATGCTCGGTGTAGGTGACCGCGTCCCGGATCACGTTCTCCAGAAACACTTTCAGGACCCCGCGGGTCTCTTCGTAGATGAGCCCAGAGATGCGCTTCACACCACCACGACGAGCCAGGCGGCGGATAGCAGGTTTAGTGATGCCCTGGATGTTGTCGCGCAGAACCTTACCGTGGCGCTTAGCGCCGCCTTTCCCCAGACCTTTGCCGCCTTTGCCACGTCCAGACATGGTTTCACGAAAAGTAAACCAACAGCAACTGGAGCTCTCTTGCTTTTTCGATGATCCAGCAGATGTTGGCAATTTGATCTCTGGTTCCTCTGCCTTTTCTAAAACCAGCTTGGACATCCGGAAGTTCACGGTTCACATATTGCTGAAGCCTGGCTTGGAGAATTTTGAGCTTCACTAGCGTGTGAGATGAGTACAGTTGTGCGGTAGTTTGAGCATTCTTTGGCATTGCCTTTCTTTGGGATTGGAATGAAAACTGACATTTTCTAGTTGTGTGGCCACTGCTGAGTTTTCTAAATTTGCTGGCATATTACATGCAGCACTTTCACAACATCACTTTTACAATTTGAAAGAGCTCAACTGGAATTCCATCACCTCCAGTAGCTTTGTTCCTAGTGATGCTTCCTAAGGCCCACTTGACTTCTCATTCCAAGATGTCTGGCTAGGTGAGTGATCATACTATCATGATTATCTTGATCATGAAGATCTTTCTTGTACAGTTCTTGTGTGTATTTTTGCCACCTCTTCTTAATATCTTCTGCTTCTGTTAGGTCCATACCATTTCTGTCCTTTATCGAGCCCATCTTTGCATGAAATGTTCCCTTGGTATTTCTAATTTTCTTGAAGAGATCTCTAGTCTTTCCCATTCTGTTGTTTTCCTCTATTTCTTTGCACAGATCACTGAGGAAGGCTTTCTTATCTCTCCCTTCTATTCTTTGGAATTCTGCATTCAAATGGGTATATCATTCTTTTTCTCCTTTGCTTTTCACTTCTTTTCACAGCTATTTGTAAGGCCTCCTCAGACAGCCCTTTTTCTTTTTTGCATTTCTTTTTCTTGGAGATGGTCTTGATCCCTGTCTCCTGTACAATGTCACAAACTTCCATCCATAGTTCTTCAGGCACTCTGTCTATCAGATCTAGTCCCTTGAATCTATTTCTCACTTCCACTGTATAATCGTAAGGGATTTGGTTTAGGTCATACTTGGATGGTCTAGTGGTTTTCCCTAATTTCTTCAATTTAAGTCTGAATTTGGCAATAAGGAGTTCATGATCTGAGCTGCAGTGAGCTCCCAGTCTTGTTTTTGCTGACTGTATAGAGTGTCTCCACCTTTGGCTGCAAAGAATATAATCAATCTGATTTTGGTGTTGACCATCTGGTGATGTCCATATGTAGAGTCTTCTCTTGTGTTGTTGGAAGAAGGTGTTTGCTATGACCAGTGTGTTCTCTTGGCAAAACTCTAATAGCCTTTATCCTACTTCATTCTGTTCTCCAAGGCTAAATTTGCCTGTTACTCCAGGTATTTCTTGACTTCTCACTTTTGCATTCCAGTCCCTATAATGAAAAGGACATCTTTTTCGGGTGTTAGTTCTAGAAGGTCTTGTAAGTCTTCAGCTTCAGCTTCTTTAGCATTACTGGTTGGGGCATAGACTTGGATTACCGTGATATTGAATGGTTTGCCTTGGAAATGAGATCATTCTGTCGTTTTTGAGATTGTATCCATGTACTGCAGTTTGGACTCTTTTGTTGACTATGATGGCTACTCCATTTCTTCTAAAGGATTCTTGCCCACAGTAGTAGATACAATGGTCATCTGAGTTAAATTCACCCATTCCAGTCCATTTTAGCTCGCTGATTCCTACAATGTTGGCATTTACTCTTGTCATCTCCTGTTTGCTGCTGCTGCTAAGTCACTTCAGTCATGGCTGACTCTGTGTGACCCCATAGACAGCAGCCTACCAGGCTCCTCCATCCATGGGATTTTCCAGGCAAGAGTACTGGAGTGGGTTGCCATTGCCTTCTCTGATCTCCTGTTTGACCACTTCCAATTTGCCTTGATTCATGGACCTAACATTCTAGGTTCCTATGCAATATTGCTCTTTACAGCATTGGACATTGCTTCCATCACCAGTTACATTCTCAACTGGGTGTTGTTTTGCTTTGGCTCCATCTTCATTCTTTCTGGAGTTATTTCTCCACTCATCTCCAGTAGCATATTGGGCACCTACTCTGTTGGGGAGCTCCTCTTTCAGTGTCCTATCTTTTGCCTTTTCATACTGTTTATCGGGTTCTCAAGGCAAGAATACCGATGTGGTTTGCCATTCTCTTCTCCAGTGCGTCTTAGGTGTGTTTTCCAAGAATCTTTCCAAGACAAAGGTTTTTCTATTCCTGGGTATCCCCAGGAGCACATATGGAAGAGAGAGAACTGGAAAAAAAGACAGTCAACCATGTTATTAAGCCTCTTCCCATTTTGGACAAGTAGATTCAATCTTGCTGGGAACACTGATCAACCATAACCACAGGAAATCTGCCTTCCAGGTCACCCAGCTGTAGCAAGGAACTGGAGCTACTCAGCCAATTGTCTGCTTATCAGCTGCTTTAGGGAACTTCCAGCTTGCCTTGGGCAAAGGCAGATCATGTTTCTTGCATCAGAAATAAAACCTCAGACCATAATTCAGTTGTTTACAGTAAATGATCTTTGATGAATAAAGGTAAATTCTGAGAGTAGAGGAAGGTATCTACAGTTTTTAATGAAAAGAAGTAACACACGCATTTTCTATGTATTTTACTTATCTGGCAAATAATTTTCATTCAATTCCTATAAACTGTAAATTAAGCCCTTGGGATCAGCAAAGGGAAATTGACCTAACACCAAAAGAGCAATGTTTCTAACAATGCCTCTCTCAAGGGAGAAAAATCACAGTCATACAAAATAAAGAACAAGAGCAGCAGGAAAAGTCGCCTAGTACCATGGTGACTCAGCAGTAAAGAATCCACCTGCCTATGAAGGAGATGTGGGTTTGATCCTTGGGTCTGGAAGATCCCCTGGAGGAGGAAATGGCAACCCACTGCACTATTACCTGGAGAATCCCGTGGACAGAGGAACCTGGCGCGCTACAGTCCAGGGGGTCGCAAAGAGTCAGACATGACTGAGCAGCTAACACAGAGAGAATCTATAGCCAAAGAGTTACTTCTTCTGAAGGATGTAAACTAGCCTGTGTCAAAGAAATCACAGAAAACCTGCTAACATCTAACACTTTCCAGGAAAGGGGTCAGAACTGGGGCCAGAGGATTTCCTTCCAAACATGTGACACATACAAACAATGAAAAGCAGTCTTGAGACCTTTATTTGAATTTTAGAAGCTTTGACAAAGAGCAGCGCTGAATGGAAAATCAGACTTTGGATGAAGTATCTCACAGTAAATGTTGACTGACTACCCAGAAGACTGGAAGCAGCTTTTTAATTTTCTCTGCGAATAAAACCAGGAGGAGTGAAAAATTACCAAATACAGACATGCAAAAGTTTTAAATTCCCCAAGCCACATCCTGCATATAGCTTTTGGTTTTTGTTTTTCTTTTAGTGTTTTGGTATCTATTCCCCATGGTCCTCCCCTGGTGGCTCAGAGGTAAAGAACTTGTCTGTCAATACAGGACCTGCAAGCTTGATCCCTGGATCAGGAAGAATTCCTGGAGAAGAAAATGGCAGCCCACTCCAGTATTCTTGCCTGGAAAATCCCATGGACAGAGGAACCTGGTGGGCTACAGTCCATAGGGTTGCAAAAGAGTTGAACGTGACTTAGCAGCTAAACAATAACAACAATTTTACCCCTAATTTTAGGTACATAAAGAGAAGAGAAACGAGATGAGAATGATTTGGGCCAAGATTATGAAGATCATGTAATATACGTCTTAAATACAAGGTGTGATGGAAAATAAGGTCACAGAGCCAAACTTAAATAGACTCTGCTGGTGGTCTTTATCTGGGAAAGAAAAGAGGGGTCCCACTGATCAAAAGTCAGGTGATTCTACCCTCCCAATTCCTCAAAACAACAAAATACAGGCTTCCCTATATACACAATTACAATCTAGAGTCTGTTTAGGAACTGGATTGTGGTAATACTGTAGGGGTGGCCTTCAAGTCATAGCGTGCTAAGTCACTTCAGTCATGTCCGACTCTTTGCGACCCCATGGACTGTAGCCTGCCAGGCTCCTCTGTCCATGGGATTCTCCAGGAAAGAACACCGGAATAGCTTGCCATTTACTACTTCAGAGGATCTCCCCAACCCAGCGATCAAACCCACATGTCTTACATCTCCTGCGTTGGCAGGAGGGCTCTTTACCACTAGCGCCACCTGAGAAGCCCAGATCACAGGGTGCCGAACATTAAAAGGCTCTTTTAAGAAGTGCTGAGAACAGTTGTTTCTTACAGATCACAGGATTTATCCACTTTGAAAAGAAAATTAGGGCTTTAGCATGTCTCTGAGACCTCAGTATTCTTTCTCCAACCTGTAGACCACATTGGATATTGCTGTGTTCTGATGTCTGACTTTTTCACAAAGACTAAGAAATATAATACTTATGTGAAGTTTAATTAGAAGCCACCATGGGTGCATATCTGATATCATATTTCAAAGATTTCAAATGTCCTTGATGTGAGACACCTTGGTCAAAGCCATGACACACGTACATGAATTCAAGATGAGCATAGGGATTCCTCTTTACGAATTTGTTAGTCCCTTATGAAATTCACATTTAAATCTTTAGATCAATGAAATCAGATAAAACTGAGTTCAGACCCCAACAAGCAGAAATAAGTACAAACTTTTAAAGTTATTGCTGAGCCCAAACCCTTTCCTGGAAACTTTCTAAGGTATAAAAATAAAACAAGCCAATAGCATTATAGAAAATGCGCTATCCAAATAGAATTGTTTATAAATAGAATGTTTTACAAAGTTTCCATGAGGCATCAGCTGTCTTTTTTAACCCCCTGCATGCCGGCATTTTCCAGCCCACTGGCTAAATTAAGGTTTCGGAAAAAATTACCTATGCATTGTATTTATATGTGGCCATTAATCTATTTTTATATGCTGTGGATATATCACATGGGTTCATGATAAACATATCCAAAGACATTCCACCCCTAGTCAGACACCACAGCCTATGTATATGGGCAGAGATGAGAAAGAAGATGAGATGCTCTTTTACTTGTGTGTTGCCAAAAGCACTGTAAGCAAACAAAAATGTGAAATGAGCACGGTGGGCTGACATGTGCTTGATTTTCCAAGACACTCTCTGTTGAAGCTGCACCCTGATCTAGTTACTAATAGAGCCCCCTTGTATACTCAAAAGTGTCCCACTTTGTGATAAATCCTGTGAGCACTCCAAGGACGGGGCAGTATATCAGTTATTTGTGAGTGTCTGTAGTATTCAGAGGAAACAGAATTAGAAATACTTGAATAAATTGTCTAGCAGAGAGAACGCCATTCCATTAAAAACAAATTTCAGGAGTCTTCCTTGCGGGTCCAGTGGTTAAGAATCAGCTTTCCAATGGAGGGGATGCGGGTTCAATCCCTGGTTGGGGAACCAGAATCCCAGTGGGAAACTGAGGCTGCGTGCTCTGGGGCTGTGAGCCACAGCCGGAGAGAAGGGCGCACGTGCAGTGCAAGTCCTGTGTACCGCCCCTAAGACCCCACACGGCCAAACAGATGACGTCTTTAAAAAAGCAGTTTTCAGGATGAGTAGAAGTATAAAGATAATGAACATCATGAAGAAAATGAAAACACACAGATGACTACTCTGTGGTAGTTTGATGATTCCCTTTGCAGGCAGGAAAGTGAAAGAGTTCGTCGCTCAGTCATGTCCGCCTCTTTGCGATCCCATGGACTCTAGCCCACCAGGCTCCTCTGTCCATGAGATTTTCCAGGCAAGGATAGGAGTGGGTTGCCATCCCCTTCTCCAGGGGATCTTCCCGACCCAGGGATCCAACCCAGGTCTCCTGCACTGCAGGCAGATTCTTTACCATCTCAGCCACCGGGGAAGCCCAAGCAAGTAACATGCCCAGATAAAATGAATTTACTCTGAAGGTACTCAGGGGAAAGAAAACAAAACGAAACACGATACTGAAGTCAGGAAATCAAGAGAGATGAATGGAAATGTTAAAAATTAATCTTTGTTCTGTCCAAAGCATACTGTCCCCATGTCAAAGCTGGCTATGTTCTATTCATTTTCGGCCCATCTGTTCGTGTCTTTGGCACACGTGCACATATATATCCCAGCTAGGGTACAGTTTGCTACACAGTGATGCTTTGGATTTTTGTAATTATACTCTGGTAGATATAGTAAGTCTAGATACGGGAAAAACAAACCTTTGTTCTTTATATAAGAAGAGCAAATCTATCTCCAGGATGCTGACACCTCTGTTACTTCCACATCGCAGTAGGCATCAAACACTGAACAAGAAACAGCAATTTTAGTGAGACTTACTTTTCTGGCTCTGGATGGCCAAGGTAGAAAATGAACAGAAGTGTGTGTTTATTTTGAAAAGTTTGTTAAGACGATTTTTTCCCCTTACATTAATTTAAAATTATTACATATACTTGGGCATGAGGATATGTTGACATACACCATGATCAAAATGCAAGAATATTTCAAATAATTTTCATTACTGTAATTCACAGTAATTACAAATTACAGGGACTTCCCTGGTGGCTCAGATAAAGTCATCTGCCTGCAGTGCAGGAGACCTGGGTTTGATCCCTGGGTGGGGAAGATCCCCTGGAGGAGAGCACGGCAACCCACTCCAGTATTCTTGCCTGGAAAATCCCATGGACAGAGGAGCCTGCCAGGCTACAGTCCATGGGGTCACAGAGAGTTGGACATGACTGAGTGACTGACACACACACAGTTTTTCAAAGGTGTGTGGTTTGTTTTACGACACAGTGTCTTGTTCTTTGCACTTAGACAGCTTGAAACAAGACAACTTGTCTTGTTGTATAGCCCTTAGAAAATGAAAACATACAGATAGCCATTCTGTGATATTAATAGCTAGATGATTCCCTTTGCAGTCAGAAGGATAAAGTAAATGATGTGCCCAGATTAAATCAGTTGACTCCAGAGATATTCAGGGAAAACAAACAAACATGATTCCAAAATCAGGAAATTCAGAGATATGAATGGAAATATTAAAAATTGTAATTGGTGGGGGTTGGATGGAGAGATTGCATTTTGTGTACATGAATGTATTCCATGGGGAATGTTGCAAGCCGGGGGTCACAACCGCACTGAGCCATGCCGGAAGATTCAAACTCGGTGTCAGAAACATCAGATGAAAATTTGACATCATAGGATGTGCAAATTCCTTCCCATCAATTCCAGAAATAATTCTATTTTGAAAGGGAGCCTATGGTGAGCATTTTATAGGATACATGCAAGCAAAGAGCTCAGATGTTGGATTAAGCAGGCATGAGTTCACATCCCGGAACTCCAGACTTACCTGCCACATGCATTTGCCCCCAGTCTCACCTGTAAAGTGGTCTGAATGCGTTATTGATATAAAGGGTTTAGTACCATGAGGACTCAACAAATAATGAAAATTCTTTGCAGAATAGAGAGAATAGAATAGAATATTCTATTGAATAGAGAGAACCCTGCCATTCCTATTGCAGCAGACCTCCTAACTTTGGTTGCTGAAGGAGTTTGTAGAACAAATAGGGTCTCAGGCATTCAAGATTCTTTTAAAAGCCAGTTAGGTCAGCCTTGTTTAGTCCCTAAGTCACGTCCAACTCTTGTGACCCCATGGACTGTAGCCCACCAGGCTCCTCTGTCCATTGGGTTTCCCAAGCTACAATACTAGAGTGTGTTGCCATTTCCTCCTCCAGGGGATCTTCCCAACCCAGGGAATGAACCCACATCTCCTGCACTGGCAGGCAGATCCTTTACCACTGAGCCACCTGGGAAGCCCAGTTAGGTCAGTAGATGGATACTTATCGTCTCACTTTTACATGCCAAAAGTATTAAATCGGGAGGCATATTTCTTCCTTACCCACTTACTGGGCAAATGAGTAGGTCCCTGAAACTTTAAAAATTTTTTTTCAGACATCTGCTTTTCCTATAATCATTATAATTCTATTTTCTGGGCAGATTTGAATGTGACCTTGGCTTTGGGAAAGCAGATTTCAAACTATTCATGGAGAAAAAATAAGTACGATCCCATGTCATATTCTTAAAAAAAAAAAAGACATAATCCTGATTTTGAAGTCACAAATAATTCCAATGAGAAAGAATTAGGGGCAGAAGGATTAGTCATCACAGCAGCTAGATAAAAGCTAAATAACTTTTCAGAAAGTATGCCAAGCACAGACTGATCCCATGCACGAAAAACGAGGAATTTAAAAAAGTAGAGGTGAAATCCAGTTAGAGAAAAGTTCAAAAAGACCCAAAAAGGTTCTTCGGGAGAGTAATAGGACCTTAAATGCATTGACTAGAATAAGAACAAAGTAGGAAGATGCCCACTGTTGGAAGGAGTCTGTGCCAACATCACAATGGACAGAGGAAGACAGGAGTACCAGAAGCTGGATTTTATTTGGGGCACGTTTAGCAAAGGAAAAAATGAAGAAAATGGGAGATACAGTGAGGAATTTGAAAGGAGGATGTCGTAGGTGGTCAGATTCAATTGAAATCATTTCCTATGCATCAAATAATAACGCTGAGAGTCATAACACAATCATGTTGGCCTTGGTATTTGCCCAGCATCGTTTTAAGTGCTTTACTAAGTGCTAAAAGCTTTTAATCTAACTGCTTTTAATTCTCACTGCAACCTCATGAGGTAGGATTTGCAAGTACTTTTCCAGCTTATCCGTAAGGGAACTAGAGTACTGAGATGTCAGACAGCATATCTAAGATGATGGAGAAAGCATCAGAGCTAAGTCAGCATCGGGCTGTAAGTTCAAGAAGCAGGCAATAGAATTTCCCACCTTTTGGTCGCTTTTTAAAAGCTTTTTATTTTGTATGGGAGCATGGCTGATTAACAATGTTGTGATAATCTCAGGTGGACAGAAAGGGAACTCTGCGATACATACACATAATAATACCTGTCCTGAGGGCACTGAAAGAGAGACATCAGGAATATATATAGTGCGCTTAACAAGCTTCCCGATCAACTTGGAGCCAACAGTGTGGTAAGCTGTGTAAAAAGTCTAATTGATAAGATAAGGGTCTACATCGATAGAATTGCCATGTTCCAGTCATGACTTGTCGTGAACCCCGTGGATTATTCCCAAGGAAGATGACTTCTTTTAAGATGTAGACTGACTGACGTTTCTGATGAGAGGATTGGAATGGTTGACACAGTTGAAGGTATTAACATCGAAAATGGAAGAGTTATTTTTTTTATTTGGGGCATAGTTGCCCTGCAGTGTTGCCTTAGTTTTGTTGTACAACCAAATGAATCAGCTGCGTGTATACATATGTCCCTATATGTAAAAAATAGTATGTTATATACAGCCATAGCTTTCTCTGCTACTGCTGAAACTTATTTTAGGGAGGTAGGAAAGCCAAAACTGAAGGTCAAGGTTAAAGATCAAGGTGAGAGGATCGAGGGCAGGGGCAGCCCAGAGAAGAGGAGTGGGGAGGATAAGGACTGCAGAACGTGGTGCAGAGACTCACAGCAGCAAGGTCAGGGAGGAGGGCTGCAGTGTAGTCATACTGCCCTGAATAAACTCCTCCAGCCTTATTTTCTTTTAATTTTTTATTTTATATTGGAGTATAGCCCACGAACAATGTTGTGGGGGTTTCAGGTGAACAGTGAAGGGCTCAGCCATACAGATACATGTACGCCTTCTCCCCCAAACTCCCCTCCCATCCAGGCTGCCGCGCAACACGGGGCAGAGCTGCCTGGGCTGTAGAGCGGGTCCTTTTTGGTTATCCATTTAAAATACAACAGTGTATATACGTTGATCTCAAACTCACTCACTGTCCCTTCCTTCCCATCTTTCCCTCCTGGCCCCTTAATTCTGTGCTGTTCCAAAGGCAGGACTGTGACTGGTATAAACGTCTCTGGGAAGGCCGGTTTTCTCTCAGTACTAGGAAGGACTTTTAAACAACAGACCCTTCCAGTGATAAAGTGGCTTGGTTTAAGAAGTAGTAATCAGCCTGTCCAAGACGGGCATGGCAACCTGCTCCAGTGTTTTTGCCTGGAGAATCCTATGCATAGAGGAGCCTGGCAGGCTACAGTCCATAGGATTGCAGAGTTGACTGAAGCAACTTAGCAGGCAAGCAATCACCTTGTCACCCAAAACTGTCAAGCACATGTTGACCAATTTCTGCTTAGACTCATAATGAAAGAACTTCCGGCAATGGGGAGGAACTTAGAGCAGGTGTTGTCATATCACTTCCAGCATGAAGATTGGACTGGGTGGAAATTCCATATATGGGCTTTTTTTTTTTTTTTTTTTTGGAAGTTGTACTCAGTAGCTTCTTTTCCATGTGGTTTAAGTGAATATAAATTCCTCATAATTTAAAAGGTGAGTCAAAAGGAAAATAGCGTGTACAATGGCCCAGCAGCCCAAACAGCTCATCATGCATCTTAAAAACACAAGTCAGAGCAGCAGACGACTTCAAAGGGGACCACACCACTGCCAGGAGGGCTCGCCAAGAAGCCAGCTGCCCCTGGAAAAATACATTACGCTTCCCAGTTTGGCATCCGAGCCTCGTGATTGGTGTCCAGGGAGGTGGTAGAGGAATGGGTTTATGGGCAGCCATAAATAACCGGGGCACTGAGATCCTCAAAGTAGCCCAGTTTCTTCATTACCATTCAAGACCCAGAGAGGGATGAGCTACTATTCCAGCCTGAGGGTAAGAGAGCTTGAACTCCCCATTTTTAAATCTAATAAAACAAAGACTTCAAAACTCTGCGTTAGTCCATCAACTGCTCCGCCAAATTCTTCACACTAAGTCTTGAGTTGCTATTTCTCTCTCTGAAGATACAGGGAGGAGAGCATGGAGATTATTTATGTGGGATCTCCAGGGAATACAAGCAAGGAAGATGGGCTTGCTATATCTATAGGATCCGAGTTTAGATTGCAGGAATGCATGTCTGAAACTCGTTTGGAAATCTGTACCTTTGAACTGAGGAGTACTCAGGACACAGTCCCTAAGGGCTTCCGGAATCCTGGCATTCCGAAAAGGCGTCTTGTCGTTCACGTGGAATCCTTCCTGCCCATACGCACTCACTCAGTAATCTTTCAGCGTGCCCACTATGCTACAGGCACTTCTCGAGATATTGGCATTCACAAGTGAAAAAGACCTGGTTCTCGGTATTGACAAATGCAAAAGCAGTGCTTATTCCAAGTTGCTTTACTGTCTGATAGTTACACAGTTTGTCTGAGTGGAGGGGAGTTGGTGAAAAGCAAAGAAAAATGAATGGAAAGTCACTTGCCTTCTCCTTTTTCTATCATATCATTTTGCAAATAGAATAAAGCCCTATGACTGATTTTTTAAAAATATGAGAGCCAGTCCAGGTTCGATGCACGATACTGGATGCTTGGGGCTGGTGGACTGGGATGACCCAGAGGGATGGTATGGGGAGGGAGGAGGGAGGAGGGTTCAGGATGGGGAACACATGTATACCTGTGGTGGATTCATTTTGATATTTGGCAAAACCAATACAATATTGTAAAGTTTAAAAATAAAATAAAATTTAAAAATAAATTTAAAAAAATAAAATGCAGTTTTAACTAGAGGCACATAAGAGAGATCAGTGGTTGTCAGGAGATGGGGAAGCACGGGAGGGGCTGACTGCAAAGGGGCATGGGGCGATTTTAGGGTTCTGGAACTGTCCTTATCTTAACTGTGGTACTGATTAAATGAATGTGTTCACTTCTCAAAATTCATAGAACTATACACTAAAACGGGAGAAACCTACCATATGTATATAACTCAATAAAATAAAATTTAAAATAAAAAAAATAAATAAAAATATGAGAGGCACCCACCATACCAGGTTTGCTGCTAATACAGTGAAAGACCAGTATGTTTTAAGACAGTTTACACAGCAAGATAATTTTTGCCTTTAGCCTTCTCCTGGCAGATAGAACCGGGCAATCCTTCTAATCCTCTTTTCTGCCCACGTGTAGTCCTCAATACTGTCTTATAATCCTCCGGAATGTGACTTCAAAATAAAGATGTGTTCACCCTTGCCCTTTGCTTCATGGAAATAATTTAGTCTTCCCTAATAAGCACCTGAGGTTCCTTCAAAACTCAGGTAAGAGAAACTTGAGATTTTAACAGTCTTAAGCCAACCTCTCCAACCTGTGTTAATTTTACCCACCAAGGCTTGAAGCAAATTATTGTTTAATGTCGAGATATATAGAAAGGGCAAAGCAGAATGGTATCGACTCCATTTCCTTTATTTCTTTATCTAATTTTATTTCTTGGCTGTGCTGGCTCTTCATTGCTGCATGGGATTTTCTCTAGTTGCAGCCAGCGGGGACTGTTCTCGAGTTGCTGTATGAGGGCTTTGCATTGCAGCGGCCTCTTGTTGCAGGGCATGGCTTCTGAGGCATGTGGGCTCAGTAGCTGTGGCTCCTGAGTTCTAGAGCACAGGCTCAGTACTTGCACATGGGCTTAGTTGCTCTGCGTTATATGGGATCTTCCCAGACCAGGAATCAAACGCATGTCTCCTGCGTAGGCAGGTGGATTCTTTACCACTGAGCCACCAGAGAAGCCCTTCATTTCTTTTAGAACAGTGGTTTTCGAACATAGTACATCATCACATCTCCTTGTAGGTCCTTTAAACATGTCTGACATCAACCTCAAAAATTCTGAATCAGTAGATACTACAAGCACATCTAAGAATCTGTATCTTTTCTCTCTGTACCTGTATTTTTCTCTCCAGGTAATATTTCTGTTGGTACATCCAGGGTTAGCAACCATTTCGTAAGGCAGGGTTCTCAACCCTGGATGTAGATCAGAATCACATAGGAAAGCTTAAGAATTGATGTCTAGGCTGTAACCAGTTAACTCAGGAGTTCTAGGGATGGGGTTAAGCATCCGTATTGGCTGTTTCTCTCCATAAAGAGAGATGCAGTGAATCTTGATTTTTCTGAATTCAGTTAATGGGAAAGAGAAGGGAAAAGATGACACAACAGAGTTTAGAAGGAAGAGAACTATGAACCTCCTTGAACTTTTTCAAAACTCTGTGTGTTTCTCAGCTGGAAGTCAGGCACTGGCTACTTTTTACACACAAATCTTGTCTTCCTTGGGGGTAAGAAGACAAAGGAAGCTTTTCAACAGGAACTCTGATGGCAGTTCTCTCAGCCTTCAGAAATGAGACGGACGCAGTCACATAAACCTAGGAACAAAGTTAAAAGTCAGGAAACACGAGGCCTGCTCACGTTTTCCCAGATACTGAACAACTAGAGAGAAAACCTGTCATCACACAAAATTGGTCTTAAAGTCAGGTCTTAGCATTTCAAATCCAAGGATTCTTTTCCATAAATAAAAGAACAGAATGTTTGCTCCTCAGAAGAAACAGTGATGAAAAATTAGTGGAAAGAAAAACCCATTCTTGAATTCAAACCACCTCACTACCTTTCCTCTTTTTTTTTTTTCCACCTCATTTCCTTTTTTTGAGAACTTTTAAGTGCTACTGTTTTAGCAAATTTCAATTATATGATACAGTGTTACCAACTATGGTCACCACAGGATACTTGAGATGCTTTCCTCATGAGACCCTATTTATGTTACAACTGAAAGTTTGTCTTTTACCTATTTCTCCCTGTTTCCTACTCTGTTTCTATGTGTGATTTTTTTTTTTTTTTTAAGATTCTACTATAAGTAATACCATGTTGTGTCTGTCTTCCTGATTTATTTCACTAAGCATAATGCCCTCCAGGTTCATCCATGTTGCTGCAAATGACAGGATTTCCTTCTATTTTAAAGCTGAATAATATACCAGTGAGTGAGTGTGTGTGTGTGCGTGTGTGCGTGTGTGCATGCATCACATTCTCTTTATCCATTCATCTGTTGCTGGAGAGACAGTTAGGTGTTTCCGTTTTCCATACCTTGGCTTCTTTGGAGAATGCTGTAACTAGCATTAGCAATGCAGGGCAGTAGCTCCACTACAGCTCTGTCTTCAAGATGATGGGCTTGTTTCCTTTGGACATGTACCCAGAAGTGGAATTGCTGGATCATAAGGGAGTTCGATACTTTGGCCACCTCATGCGAAGAGCTGACTCACTGGAAAAGACCCTCATGCTGGGAGGGATTGGGGGCAGGAGGAGAAGGGGACGACAGAGGATGAGATGGCTGGATGGCATCACTGACTCGATGCACATGAGTTTGGGTGAAATCCGGACTTGGTGATGGATAGGGAGGCCTGGCGTGCTGCGCGATTCATGGGGTCGCAAAGAGTCGGACACAACTGAGCGACTGAACTGAAGGGACTTCTGCTTTTAATTTCTTGAGGAACCTCTGTGCTCTGTTCCAGAGGGGCTGCACCAGCATACTCTCCTACCAGCAGAGCTCTGGGCCCCTCTCTCCACACTCTTGCCAAGCCAGGGCCCCCTGTGCCACATAGCCGCTCCCCACTAGCTACCATCTTACACGATGGTGCATATGTGTCAGTGCACAACTCTCTTCTTAAAAGCATGTGACCTGAGAACTAGACAGGCTTATCCATAACGAGTATTTGGGATACTCTCTTTTAATGCCTATTGGTTCATTCGGCGGCACCAAGTCTCGGTTGCAGCACGCGGGACCTCTGATCCTCTTTGCGGTGCATGTGCTCTTTCAGTTTGGCCGGAAGAACCTTCAGGGGCAGCTTCTGGGATCTGGCTCCCTGAGCAGGGACAGACACTGGCCGCCTGCATGAGGAGCTCAGAGTCTTAGCTTCTGAACCACCAGGGAAGGCCCTGGAATAATCTTTTGACTGCCAATCAGGGTTGTTTGAATCTTTTTTCTTTGTGTTTGGAAGGAGTTGAGCTCTTTCTATACATTAAATCATAAAATATTATTTTAAGGAACATATTTTTGAGAGGATGTTAAAAATGGAAACTCTTCCCATAATTATGAGAAAAAAAAAGTCCTCAGCAGAAAAATAGCCAAAGTCCTTGCCTGTTAATTAAATGTAGGTTAATGGTGTTTCAGGGACAAAATGTCATCTGGGGTAGAAATTTTAATTGGCTCCAAAAGAACATAAAATCAAAGATTCCTGCATGAGTTTTCCGTTGTTGCCATAACAAATTACCACAAATATAGTGGCTTCAAGCAATACAGAATGTATTATCTTAGCTCTGTAAGTCAGAAGTCTGATACGGGTCTCTTGGGCTACAATCAAGGCATCAGGCAGCCCACGTTTCCAGCTGTAGACTTGGTTTCTTTGCCTTTTTCAGTTTCTAGAGGCTGCCTGTATGCTTGACTCAGGGGCCCCTTCTTGCATCGTCAAAGCCCACCGGTCAAGTCCCTCTCTGATAGCATCATTCTGACCTTCTCCTCTGCCTCCCTCTTCTACTTTTAAGGACCCATGTGATTACAGGATCTGCTGACCCAGAGAATCCAGGATAATCTCCCTATTTTAAGGTCAACTGATTAGCAATCTTCATTCTATTAGCAACTTTAATTTCCCTTTGCCGTGTAACGTAACATAGTCCATATATCCATGGATTCCAGGAATCAGGATGTGGTATCTCTGGGAGTCATGCTCTGCCTACCACACCGTGAAGTATGGTATTTATTTGCGGTGGTGGGGGACAGTGAGTGGAGCTACCCATTCAAAAACCATTCTTGTCTTTTTGTTTGAAGGAATTCCCCATTATCTTGTTGTCATTGTTCAGTCGCTCAGTCGTGTCCAACTCTCTGCAGCCCCATGCACTGCAGCACGCCAGGCTTTCCTGTCCCTCACTAACTCCCAGAGTTTGCTCAAACTCACGTCCTTTGAGTCAATGATGCTCCCTTATCTGAATCTGGGTAAAAGACAGGACGCTGACTTGCACCAGGGAAACACCATCTCCCATCCCCGTCAACTAGAGCATAGGCCGGTTTAGATGGACTGACCCTAGACGTTGCATCTCAGTGGATTGTTTCACTTTCACAGGGATCATTACCTATCACTCATGTGGCAATGAGAGCAAGGGCAGCCAGAATTGCTGGTGGTATGGTGAATGCGGCAGCACCAGAAACTCTCAGGGCTGCTGGAGCTGAGTTTTGGTGGCTGAACCTCAGGTGTGGCCCCGGTAAGTCACCGAAGGAGAATGCTCTTTCAGGGTGATCTTGCCTCTGCTTCTTTCCACCTTGAGTAATACTCATTTTTCTTCCTTATAGTGGTAATGAACTATTTCTGTACCAGATTTCCCAGGCTGTGAGATACCCTGTATTCCTGCAATCCATCCCCTTTCTTCTTAAGTTAGCCATAGTCAGATTCTGCGGCACGTAACTAAGAATCTTCACTGATAAATATTATTTTGGGTTGTTACTGTTCACATGCTAAGTCATGTCTGACCCTTTGTGACCTAGCAACGGAACAACAACAACCCAAAAGAATCTGTATCGTTGAAGATTCTTAGCCTTAATTTCTAAAAAAAAAAAAAAAATGCATTTCCCATGTCTTTCGATCTGTAACACCACCTGACTTATAAATTAGCGGATTCTAGGAACACAAAACAAGCTGTCAGAATGACGAGACAGTTTCACTGGCCAAGTAGGAGCTAAGAGAAAATGATAAGGATGACCCTTTATGGGGGTGAGAGAAGAGGTTGACATGGGGCTTTGGAGACAACAGTAGAACCAAGACTGAACTGGACCAATCTTCCTAGCTAAAGAGGTGAATTTAGGATAAACTGCACCAGGAAGCTGGAGGAGAAAGATCACCTGAGGTGCAGATCTCCTTGATAACTGCGTAGTTTGCAGAAGGGACGCTTCATTTAGGAGCACAAGAAGAGTCCAGCTACTTGGAGGAAGTGGCAGGCAAGCGTGAGATGGAGGCACTGCTTTAGAGTCTACAGTGATCCAGACAGTTTCAACAAAACCAGGGAGGAGATTCATCTTGTGGCATCAGCCAGCAAGTTGGGGGTGCAGAAGCTTGTGGGCTTGCAGGGACTGGTCACAACCAGATGGACTGTGGGTAGGTAGACGCCAAGTAGACTCGTTAAGTCCCTTGAGTGACTGGTTCCATGCAGCTGGTGTTCTAAGATTTGGTGGGATTTTTTGTTTGTTTTTTCTGAGACTTTGTATGTATTTTTTGCTGGGACTTTGAAATTGCACAAAGCTGAACCCCAGATGGGAAGAGTTTATCATTTTAGCCAAGATTTAAGAAGTGAAAGTGTTAGTTGCTCAGGCACGTGGGATCTTCCTGGACCAGGAATAGAACCATGTCTCCCGCATTGGCAGGCGGACTCTTGGCCACTGAACCACCAGGAAAGCCCTGAAGTTCTTAATTCTTGATCAGACTTTGTTCCTGTTTTCTTGGTCATGCTTTATTTCTCAAGCTCTGCAAAGCAATGTTGTTATTTATATATCTATTTTTTTTTCCTTAGCCCATGGGATCCTCTGCCTTCTTTGGCATGGATTTTCCCTGGTTATGTTTTCAGGATATTCTGAAGGACACAAACAATCACATAACAGCAAAGGACACAATCCTCACTCGCGTTCCCATTAGGTTAAATGCACCTCGGTCGTGTTTCTTGTTCTCCTGTTGTTTGTTGTTATTACTTCCTGTATTTGTTCCCAGACACCTTAAAAACATGAGTCAAAATTACTTTTTTTAGGTGTTGGAAAGGTGGGAGAGGGGAGGGAGAGTTGGTAAGAGGGCAGGCGAAGTAGTTTTGCCTTATTTCCGGTGTCAAATTTATTAAACTTAAATTTTATCCCAGGGTGTATGCTTCGTATCTGCTGCATCTGTTCTTCAAGCATTTAATGTTTGCACCCCAATGTGACAGAGGATGAGATGGTTAGATAGCATCGCAGACTCGATGGACATGAGTTTGAGCAAACTCCGGGAGACAGTGAAGGAGAGAGGAGCCTCACCTGCTGCAGTCCACGGGGTCATGGAGATGTGCCTTGGCAACTGAACAACCATGCATGTTCTCCCAATACTTAGGCTATACTACTTTTATCATGATAAATCATTTCCTCTTTTTATCATAGAAGGACTTCCTTCTCTATGCCAACATCCCATCTTTCATGGTTTTTGGATGATTCCTTGAAAGTAAATCTGTTGTTTATACAATAAGATCCACAGATTCTTATTCACTAGGAATGAATGCACATCTCTCTCCCCCTGGTATGTATGCACAGGTACATATATCATTAATAGTAAACAGATCACAAAGCCAGGTGATAATTGTCCCTGATCACATAGAATCTTGTAAGGGAGGGTGTTGATCTAGATTCTTGCCATCATCTTCACCTGGGCAGCAACCTTTTCCTGTAGAGGCCAGAGAGGAAATGTTCTCAGCTTTTCAGACCATATGATCACTGCAGCAACGACTCAACTCTGCCATTGTATGTGAATGCAGCCTCAGAGCATGCTTACATCAACAGGTGTGTCTGTGTTACACAGATAGGTGGCAGGTTAGATTTGACGCTGGCTCGGTGTTAAAGAAGCTGCCTGCAGTGTAGGAGACGCAGGTTTGAGCCCTGGGTCAGGAAGACCCCCTGGAGAAGGGAATGGCAACCCAGTCCAGTACTCTTGCCTGGAGAATCCCATGGACGGAGGAGCCTGGTGGGCTGTAGCCTGTGAGGTTGCAAACAGCTGGATGCGGCTGGGTGACTAAACACAGCAGAAGCTGGAGGTGAGCCGGGTGGCGCAGCGCCTTCAGGTGAGAAAGGGCACGGGCCCCGTGTAAGTGCAGTCAACCGTCCCCAAGTCCCACCCTCTCTGACATAAATGAGTCTGGGAAGCTCCTCTAATTGCTCGGTATCCAATATGTGTTGAATCTCCTCACCCAAGTCTCCTCAAGTAGAGAGAAGGCCACCTTGGCCTTGCTACTCAGAGTGAGCTCAGTGGCCCAGTAACCCTGGAGCATCTGCTTGTTAGAAATGCCAAATCCGGGTCCCGTCTGGAGCTACTGGAGCATCATCTCTAGTTACCGCCCACCAGGTGGGGACTTCCCTGGCGGTCAGTGGTTAAAACTTTGCCTTCCCACGCAGGGGGTGCAGGTTCGATCCCTGGTCCAGCAGCTAGGATCCCATATGCCTCATGGACGAAAAACCAAAACAGGAAACAGAAGCAGCATTGTAACAAATTCAGTAAAAAGCATAAAAAAACTTTCAACAAATAAAGCTCCCCGGGTTATTCATATACACATTAAAGCTTAAGTGATGCTAGTCCAAATAATCCAAATTTCCAGCTAACTGTTAATCATAGACAAGTCAAAATAATATAAACAAATAAATGGATTAACCAAAGAATGGGCACATGAATTTTGTCAGGATGAAATGGACACATGTTTTCGTGAATACATAAATGCATGAATGAATAGATAATTTTCCCTGAAATAGATGGTCAGGTTTATAGAGGGACTGGGTAGTTTTCTTAAGATGAAGTGAAGTCTATTTTGTGGAACTTGTTACTACACTGTGATGATCTATACAAATGGACAGTGAGACATTAACCATGCAAGCCGTCTGCTGACTCCTTACTGACAATGCGTAGAATCCAGTGACACGTTCTCAGGGAGGAGCTCTGACACTTGTGCGTATTTATCTGGCACAGAGTTTAAGATTCTCAGCCTTCACTGGGAAAATGCCTGGGAAAAGTGTACTTGAAGGACATTGGTTGGCTACTGCACCAGTTATTGTGTATATGAGTGTTTCCGACTATTGTTTCTTCTGTGTGAAATGAAGAATGTTTTCCTGTGAGCACCCTCTCTCTCTGTCTCACTCACACTTACACATGTTCCAACAAATACACACAGCTAAGAAGAACCTGGTATCCCCATCTGGGTGGACGACAGAAAAATCTGGGCTGAACAATGTGGTTGATTGAAAAATGTCAGTTTCAGAAGATGACATTTTCAGTCCTTTGGGATAAAATGTACATACGGTTCAGTTCAGAAATACCATGATCTCCAAAAACACATTTCTCCTGATACGAGTATTTAGGCAAAGTTTAGTTCAGAGACAGAGATAAAACCGCAGTCACTCTTTTTAAAGATATTCAGCTTATGTTGATAGATTTGAGAACTGGATTAAAAGTAGACAAAGTGGCAAACGGTTAGTGTGATGTGAAGGAAGTTAGTCCTTCAGCTGCATCCAGCTCTTTGTGATCCCATGGACTGTAGCCCACCAGGTTCCTGTGTCCGTGGAAGTTTCCAGACAAGAATACTGGAGTGGGTGGCCATTCCCCTCTCTAGAGTATCTTCCTGACCCAGGGATTGAACACAGGTCTCCTGTATTGCAGGGAGATTCTTTACTGTCTGAGCCACAAGGGAAGCCCTTAGTGTGATATGCCCAGCGGTGAAATGAAGGTTATTTCAAAACTGACCTTGATCATATTAAGTAGTCAGGTGTGTAATAAAGAGCATTTATTCAGGGATTTTACACTGGAGCTATGGTTTAAATTTCATTCAGTCTGATAAATTGATTGAGCAGTGTTTCTCTCTCATTGACGGCTAGCTGAGGAAGGAACCCACCTTCACAATACAGTGAAATAATGCACATTAGCAAATTCTCCAGGTCCTTTTAAGCACAAGAGAATCCTGTAGGAATTGGAAAGCAGTAAACCTGAAAACATGGATGGACATTTGTCATCAATAAGAGCTAAAGATGGAGACTGTATTTCAGTATGAAACTAGAATCATATATTTGAAATATAAAATAAATGATACATCTCAGAGCACATGTTTTAAATGAAGGTACTGCTTTTATAGCTAGGGGAAATATCAGATTTTTAACACAAAAATATTAGGTAAATTGAACACAGTTGCTAGTCTTTCAAAATTATACTGAGCAGAATAAAACATTTATAAAAAGACAGAGTTGGTAATTCAAACTACAACAAGTAAAATCTATAAATACGATAAGCATTTGAGATATCAAAACTATTCAAAATTAAATTTAAGTAACTTTAAAATTAATTTGCCCTCTTCAAATTAACCACATTTAAAATTCACCTCTGATCAATGCTAAAAAAGGGTATAATAAAGCTGTCAAAGTTATTTAATTCTGCTAACACTGTAAATTGATTTAGCCATTTAAGAAATGCATTTTGAACTGCACTTTAATAACCCCTTTCTGGGGAATCACCCTAAAGTAAGAAAAATATACAAATCGAATAGACAAATAAGTGTCATAGAATGCATACTTCTTTGTTATAGAAGAATTCTATGAACACATAAAAAGAAGGAAATGGAATATCCCCATTGGGCAAGCACCACAATAATTACGGTTGCAGACAAGATCTACAATGAACACTAAAATGAATGACCGTATTTTGGAGGAGAACAGCATATCAGCATAGACTCAATGTATCTTCCCTGGGATAGCTATGATCTTCCCCAGGATACAAAGGGGAAAATAATAATTGTACAGCGGATAAGCAGCAGTTGCCATCATAATCTAGAGATCAAGCTGAAATTATGAGAGTAACTCACAACTTCATGGAATGCTTGAGAAGGACACAATTTTACTTCTGTGCTGTCTTTGCCAAAGATACATAACCTCTTTCCAAGCATGAATGAAGAAAAAGCCTTCAGACAACCACAGTTGAGAGACTTTATACAGAATAACTGACCTGATGTCATCAAAAATATCAAAGTCTGAAAAACAGGACTAAGACATTGTTACAGATTTGAGTCAACCAAGGAGACACAAAAACTAACGATGACCTGGGGTCCTCCGTTAGATGTTGGAACACAAACAGGGCATATGAAGAAGTGGTAAAACTCAAATAAACACCGTGGTTGATTTAATACTACTGTACTGATGCAAGTTACTTACTTGATCATTTTAACATGCTGTATAAGATGCTAGGACTGGCGTGGTGGCTTAATGTAAAGAACGTGCCTGTAATGCAGGAGACGCAGGAGGCGTGAATTCAGTCGCTGAGTTGGGAAGATCCACTGGAGTAAGAAATGGCGACCCACTCGAGTCTTCTTGCCTGGAGAAACCCACGGACAGAGGAGCCTGGAGGGCTACACTTCATGGGGTTTCAAAGAGTCAGACATGACTGAGCACATGTACACACAGCAGATTATGTACATTTCCATGGAGAATCCAGTATTTGGCAATTAATTGTGAATCATAGAACACCAGGTTGCTGTAATATTTGGTTAATGTAGATTATTGGGAGGAGGGGTTAATCTTGGAATTAACCTCAAGAACACATTTACACATAATAAAAAAAAAGGCTTCTGTTGCTCTCTTTTCACTGAAAACCTTCCCCCTTCCCCACTAGTAAAACTTAACAGCAATAGAATGGCATTTTCTTTAGGAAAAGTGAATTCAGGAACATTAAGTTTACAGTTTATGAAAGTAGAAATATTTCTAAGAAAGCATGACAAAAAATCCATTTATTTTGTTCCATCAAAAGTAATCAGTGCTTATTTTGTATAGTAAAAAACAAAACAAAAAAAAAGCTGACCTATGTAAGTGAGCCAGAGGAGGGCGTTCTCACAGCTCCACCCACTCTCCCCCCAGATGCATGGATGACGCTGCATGGGTACATTTTCTAAGTCACTTCCACTCCAGCTATCTTCTGGGGCTTTTTCTAGTAGATTTTTCTGACATGTGGCCACATAGATTTAATGTCTGGGAGAGATGAAGAGGAAACCCGACCTTGTGTTGCGTACAGGTACTGCGTTGCGTATAAGCAGACCTTACACGTTGCTCATGCCTTGCCTTGTATCATTACATGGCGATGCTTCTGTCGGCTGCCAGATCATACCCACCCCTTCCAGCTCCCGTGGAAGCTTTCCTTGGTCGACACGCTCACCTTGCCGACTCCCTTTCCGTTCCTCTGCTCCAGGAAACTTGCTCTTGTCCCAGGCCTTTCACACTTGCCATCTCCTCTGCAGGATTGATCTGCTTGCCCTTCCCCTGGTTTCGTTCTCTTCTCATCTTCAAGGTCAGCCCAAATAAGATTTCTTCAGACTGAGGCTCTTTGCATTCTTTCTCTATAAAGTGGCCCCCAACCTCATCTTTAGAAGTAGCCTTCTGTCACTGAGACGATACTGTTAAGGTGCTTGTCCATTCCAAAACCATCTACGTAGCTTTCATATTTTTGGTTTAGCACCCCCATAAGAAAGCAAGCATCATAAAAGCAGAAGCCATGCCTGCTCACTCTAGTTTAGACACGGTCCTAACAGTAACTCTTGGAGTTGAAATTCTTTACCATTTTACAGTTGAGAAAATATTTCAGAGGCTACAGATAAGCCCAGAGTCCTAGAGCCAGTGAATAGCACAGTCAGAATTCAAACTCAGACAGAGAGAATAGAGCTCTTAACCACTTTATTAAACTCTCAGGATTCAATAAAATCAAGTACGTAAAATACTTAGCACAGGATCTGACTCATAGCACTTCATAAATAATATTCGATCTCATAAAATCTTCAAAATCATCCTGGGGGAGAAACAGTATACTGTATCTTCATGTAATAAATAGGACAGTGGTTGCTACTCACAGGCGACATAATCTGTGCAAGACAATGACAGAGGTAGAGGGACTAAAATCCTGGTTTGCCGAGCTCTTTCCCGGGACACTTACCCTCTGATAAACCAGGACAGTGGGCAGCCTAGCAGGGTCTGTATTGAAATCAGCTATACTTAATTCCAAAATTCATTCTGTCTACCTCTCAACGTTACAGCAGACAGGCTTGTGTCTCAGAGCCTATGTTGAATTTATTGAACTTAATCGCTTCCCTTTATTAAGACAATGGGCAGCAACTCTTTGGAAATATTGGAACATTTGAGGTTGTCATTTTAAGACAGATGCATGGGAGCGGCCTTGTATTAAATAAATCCTTAGGACCCTGAAAATTCTGATTTTTCAAGCACAGCGGTAAGTTCCAGTGAACAGCTGGCCCCTTCTGACGGCCATCAAATCTTCCACAGTGAAGGGACCTGGTTGATTGCTTTTACATCCCCGATGTTGAACTGATATCTTTTCAGAAAGAACGAGATGTCCTGTGAGCTCTGTGCAAACCTACTCCCGGATGTCACAGAAATGAGCATGGTTGCTCCAGACAACAAAAGACAGCCCCATCACACTCCTCGTGGCTGACCCTCCACGTCACTGTCTGAGGGACCACAAAGGTGAGGAGGGTTTTCTTGGGCAAAGGCTTCTCAAAAAGATTGAAGAACGGAAAAGGAGGAAGCAGGAAATCACTTAAAAGAATTTGTGTCTTGATAGTACCTCTTCATGCCACTTAAGTTATTTTTCAGTATCCCAGCAAGATGAATTAAAGACTTAAAACTATTGTATTTTGAATTCTGCACCAAGACTAAATTTTGATGATCAAGAATGCAGTCTCAGAGCACTGAATGTCCAGATTGATTTTCCTCACTATTTATAAGCACAGGATAATCTCAAAATCTCAGGTTGGCTTACTTAGGAACCATCAGAATACTCACTTTCTAAAGGATAATCAGTACAGTCAGGTTCTGGAGGCTGCTCGGTAAGTGGCTCTGCCTCTGGAATTATCCTGGGCATGGAGACTTTTATGTCACACACTGACTCATCACCCTCATTTGCACCCAACTAACCTTTGTGACCCTGGACTTTTTTGTGCACGTACCAGGCTCTTCATGGGCTTTCCAGTGGTAAAGAACCCGCTTGCAGATGTAAGAGATGATGTAAGAAGAAGATGTAAGAGACTTGGGTTTGGGAAGATTCCCTGGAGAAGGAAATGGCAACCCACTTTGGTATTCTTGCCTGGGGAATCTCATGGACAGAGGAGCCTGGTAGGCTACAGTCCATGGGGCAGCAAAGAGTTGGGCATGACTGAGCACATGTGCATGCAACAGGCTCTTCATATTTGAAATCTACTGAAGAGTTTGGAATTCCAAGATTCTCAAGGTTTTTAGGTTCTTAGGAAGAGATATTTCAAATAATTATATAATTACCACTCAACTTGTCTTTGCTGAACACATTTTAAGTCGTTCTAGCACTTTTTAGGACTTTTTTCTTGGGACTATTAATTCTGGATTATCTAGTAAAGAAACTCATCATATACGTCTATGGTATTTCTGAGAAAACTGTATGATATAAGGTGTTCAAGAGTATAACCTACAGTTAAAGTGAAAGTGTTAGTCGCTCAGTCGTGTCCGACTCTTTTGTGACCCCATGGACTAGAACCCATCAGGCTCCTCTGTCCATGGATTCCCCAGTCAGGAACACTGGAGTGGGTTGCCAGTCCCTTCTCCAGGGGACCTTCCCAACCCAGGGATCGAACCTGGGTCTCTTGCATTACAGGCAGATTCTTTACCATCTGAGTCTCTAGGGAAGCCTGATATATAAATAAATGTTCAAAAGTTGGCAACAAAACCATGTTGCAAGTATAGATCCATGAAATAGTTATATGTAATGATTGCTATTTTCGATGCAGATGGATTAAAATGCACCATATAGTTATAGAATATGAAAATAGAGTGCATTTGATTTTTATATGAGTTAGAGAAAAACACTAAAATTATTTTGTGAAGTGAAAGAAAAAATCAAATATTTTCCTGGAAAATCACTTAAATCACCCAGTGAACATTACGATTCATGTTCTTTAAGTGCTGACTAAGTCCCCAAGGCTGATGTTAGAATTAGCTGGTATATATACACGTTGCTGCTGTTGTTGTTCGGTCGCTAAGTCGCGTCTGACTCTTTACGGCCCCATGGACTGTAGCACACCAGGCTTCCCTGTCCTTCACTATCTCCCAGGGTCTACTCAATTGCATGTCGGTTGAGCCAGTGATGCTATTTACACAAGTGGATACATACACATATCACCCTTTAGATTGAAGTATTTTGCATGTTTATTACTGTGAACATAAAATAACAATTGATGGGGATATCAGAGCCGTTCGTCCTTCCAGCAACTTCTATCAAATGTGCTTTCACTTTAGTTTTGTCCTGATCTGTGTGTAGGCCACTACGGATCTGTCTGGAGATTTCAAAACACTTTACATCATTCTTTCAGTCTTGCTTTCATTGGCATCTACCAGTATTCCTCAAATCAGGATTGCCATGTAAGAGGCAGGAATATTTCTGCACATGATTTTTCCAATTCAGTCACTGATAGCTTGTGACTTGGACTGAGATGCTGGTACCTAAGGATGGTTTGTAATTCCTTTACACGTATCTAGACCAAGGTGAAATTCCCCACTATCACACTTAATCAAAAGAAGAATCTAAATAAAATTAAACCTTACCTTGAGTAGGGGATGTGCAATTCCGCCTTAATCGTTTTCAGGGCTACCGCCCTCCATCAGAATAAAACTGGGGAAAGATTCTCTTAAACAGTCCGAGGAGTCAAGGAAGTCTCTCCAGGCTTAGGTGCAAATACAGCAGATGAAACATGGTCACTCTCCAAGCCGCTTCCCTCCTGTCTTAGCCAGAGTCACCAGCATTTTCCATGAGCAAGAAGATCTGTCAGAGATAAAAATATCAAATATCCATCAAATGCAAGCAATCTACATATTTGAAAAATATTTAAAGAATATCAGTATTCAATATATATATACAAGTGCTTGGCCTCCTGTAGCATAAAATTGAACTCTGAACCCAAGTAACTACTAAATAATTAGAACTACTCGTTTCTTTCACCCACCCCCAAAAGGAAAGCTGTTGATAGTTGACGAAGAAAAATCAGGAACCAGATAGGCCAAAAATCAGATCAATTATACTTACAATCTATGGACATTGAAATGAAACAGTTTTCTATATTTTTTTCCTACATTTTGAAAAAGATGATATCCATTTAAATGTATTTAAAATTGTTTTTCTGTTAATTTTGAATGGTTACCCAGAAACATTTTTTTTTTAATTTTACTTTTCATTGGTGGATAATTGCTTTGCAATGTTGTGTTGGTTTCTGCCATACAACAGCATCAATCAGCCATAAGCATACATATGTCCCCTCTCTCTAGTCAGGTTATATTTTTTAAGAGGAAATTATGAAAAATAAAACATTTTGCAGACGTTCTTACAAATAGTGTCCAGGGCAAATCAGAAATACATTTTGAAAGAAAGTAGAAATCATCCTCTTCTGACAGGAGACAACAGAGCAGGTTCAACATAAAAAAAAAAAAGCAGGATGGGGCGTCCCTGGCGGCTCAGTGGCAAGGAATCCGCCTGCCAGCGCAGGGGACACGGGATGGACCCCAGTCCGGAAGATCCCACACAGCCAGGGGCAACTAGCCCCAGGGGCCGAAACTGCTGAGCCTGCGCTCTGGGGCCCAGGGGCTGCAGCTACGGAAGCCCGCACACCCCAGAGCCCGCGCTCCGCAACCAGAGAAGATACCGCACTGAGGAGCCCGCGCAGTGCAGCTGCAGAGCAGCCCCCACTGGCCACGACTGGAGAAAGCCCACCTGCATCAGAGAAGACCCAGCACAGCCAGAAACAATTAAAAAAAAAAAAAAAGTATGTATATTGGAGAAGGCAATGGCACCCCACTCCAGTACTCTTGCCTGGAAAATCCCACGGATGGAGGAGCCTCGTGGGATACAGTCCATGGGGTCGCTAAGAGTCGGACACAACTGAGCGACTTCACTTTCACTTTTTACTTTCATGCATTATATATAGGATGATGAACTTTGTGAAAGAGGAAAGACAAGGCTTCCTATGACTTTCAAATTTAAAGAATGTCTTCTGAGGACTCTAAGTACAAATGAATCTCTGAAATGAGCAGAAAGCTGGACACATGAATGTCATGGTCAGCAGACAGAAGGAGATTTGAAAAGATGCACAAAGTACCAAGGCTATCCCTTCAGCTTGTGTTCAGTTCAATTGCTCAGTCGTGTCCAACTCTTTGTGACCCCATGGACTGCAGCACGCCAGGCCTCCCTGACCATCACCAGCTCCCCAAGCTTATTCAAACTCGTAGCTATAGAGTCAATGATGCCATCAACTCTGTTATCCTCTGTTGTCCCCTTCTCCTCCTGCCTTCAATCTTTCCCAGCATCAGGGTCTTTTCCAATGAGTCAGCCCTTAGCATCAGGTGGCCAAAGTATTGGAGTTTCAGGTTCAGCATCAGTCCTTCCAATGAACACCCAGGACTGATCTCCTTTAGGATGGGCTGGTTGGATCTCCTTGCAGTCCAAGGGACCCTCAAGAGTCTTCTCCAACACTACTTGCGTTAGTGGCAGTTAAACACTGGAAGACGGTGAACACCAGGAGAAAGCCCGCTGTGCCTCAGGGCAGCCCCTTGTGCCCTTTGACGTAACCTGGAAGAGGGGCATGGCTGAGAGGCACAGATGTTCATTCCCCTTTCACATTTTCCATTTGTACAGAGTGATGAGTAATAAAAAGAGCATTTTTTCTTGGAATAGACATTATTGGCACAGAGTTCACAGCTATGAATTTATTGCCCCTCCCAACAAGTTTGTGCAGGTTGAGTTTTATTTTCTCCGTTTTGTGATAAACAAAACTGAAATTTAGGTGAAATGACTTACCTCACCTCCTCCACTCTCTGCGAACCCCTCATCCAAGGCAGAAAATAAGGTAATACGAGGAAGAGATTGAGGAAGCAATATTTCCAGCTCAGACATGCAAATCTTAGGACATTATTCTAAACTTGTCAAAATCTTGTGCTATAGGATTTTTTCTTTTTAACTTTTAAGGCTCAATAAATAAAAATTTCTGTGTCATTGAGCAGCTACAAGCTTCTTTCCGTGTCTCAGCTATGCCTAGAGAAAGCCTCTGTCTTCTAATTCAAATTAACACTATCATCCAAATAGTAAACGAGCATAACTTACCTGGCTTACTTACCTGGCTTACAGGGAAAGTCATTGGCAGGAAGTATACTTCCCTGCTATCCTAAGTCATTTATGAAAAGTACAGAAGAAACAGCAGATTGTGTGAAAACTATAATAACTAGAGGAAAACCTTGCAAATTTTAACTTCCTCTCTAGTTTTCAAATCAGAAATTTTGGTAGAAAACAAGAATGATGTTATAGACGCCCTCCCC
>NW_011494943.1:3089875-3090914 GCF_000754665.1 Bison bison bison
AATGTATTTTTAAATTGCTTTTTTTTCAGGGGTTTTATTAATTTACACTATTCCTAAGCTTAATTTACACTATTCCTGAAATATATGCACTGATTTCACTAAATTCACACCTAAATTTCGTTTATCTTCTTTAGTGAGGTGTCTGTTCAGGTCTTTTGCCCATTTTAAAATTAGGTATTTTGTCTTTTGTTGCTGATGAACTTTAAGAATTCTTTGTATATTTTGAAGTGAGAAATGTTGATGTAATTCCAAGGGTTGTGATTTGTAGGGTTGATAAACATCATTTCGAGGCTAGGAGATCTATATTCTATTCTATATGTATTTTATAGGCAAAGCTGATATAATTCTAATAACAGAAGTAATTCCTATTTGCACAGTTCTTGCATGTTCTTTTGATACTTATAAAAGGACCCCCTCAACACATGACCAAGCTCTTTCTGGGGGAAGTGATCAAAATATGGGTGTGTATAACCTAGATGGAAAATTTCCCTAATGGTGCTTTCTGATGGCTTTGTAGTATATTTTCAAGCATATGCATTTTGGGGGGGAAAAAAACTGAACATATTTTTCTATATCATTCTCCTTTTTTGTTTGAAATTGGTGTTGATTTTATGTTACTTTTCTCCAGGATGGAGGAGTTATTTATGATCAGGAAAACAGGAGCCTAAGACGTTTAGTGAGCCCCAGATTGAGTCAGCACAGCCGTTCTTATGCTCATCATTAAAAACCGTTTATGGAAGTAGTTTCTGTTAGGTTGAAGCTGCTGTTCTTCATGTAAAACATTTTAGAATTTGAAGGTTTTAAGTCAACTCTCAACAAGGATGCAAAGCAAACTGGTTTCCAATCCCAGATAGCCAAGCCGATATAACCTGGGTTTCGGAATCTGAGAGGAAAAGAAATGTATCCCGGGCCATGTTGTGTCTACTGATCTGCGATCATCTAGTCATTCTCTGTAAATATGTGCACTGGGAGTGAGAACAGGGTGATTCTATAATTCAACATGCACTCTACTAAGGAAAAAAAAATTTTTAAGAAAAAA
>NW_011494943.1:3091066-3092064 GCF_000754665.1 Bison bison bison
GTGATGGGACGGGATGCCATGATCTTCGTTTTCTGAATGTTGAGCTTTAAGCCACCTTTTTCACTCTCCTCTTTCACTTTCATCAAGAGGCTCTTTAGTTCCTCTTCCCTTTCTGCCATAAGGGTGGCACCATAGGGTGGAAGGAATGAATGGCTGATGTGATTGGGGAAGTCCCGCCACCAAAACCATCATCACGCTTCCACCTTTCAATCATCTACAGGGCACACTCTTGACAACGACCTCAAGAAGTTTCACTTCAAAATAGATAAAGAATTCTCGGGACTTCCCCAGCAGTGCAGTGGTTAAGACGTGGTCTTCCAGTGCAAGGGGTGTGTGTTTGATCCCTGGTCAGGAGCTAAGATTTCACGTGCCTTGCAGGCAAAAAAAACAAAAATAGAAGCAATATTGTCACAAATTCAAGGAAGACTGTAAAAGTGATCCACATAAAACATATTTTTAAAAAAGGAATTCTTAAATCTCAACAAAAGGAAAATTAACAACTCAATTTTTAAAAATGGGCAAAAGATCTGAACAGACACCTCACTCAAAAAGATGTGCAGATGGCAAATAAGCATATGAAAAGATGCTCTGCGCCACATGTCCTTAGAGAAATGCAGACTCGAGCAGCGAGATGCCACTCTGCCCGCGGATGGCCACAGTCCAGAATGGCTGACAACACCAAATGCTGGCAAAGAAAGGAGACAGCCGCAATTCCCATTCATTGCTGCTGAGGATGAAAAGGGTCCAGCCACTTTGGAGAACAATATAGCAGTTTATTACAAACTCAGCACACCAAACCAGCAATCTCACTACTTAGCATTTACGCAAAGAGCTGAAAACCCATGTGCACAGAAAAACCCGCACACGGAGGCTTTTGCGTGCGTGTTAGTCCCTGAGTCATATCCAACTCTTTTCGACCCCAGGGGACTGTAGCCCACCAGGCTCCTCTGTCCATGGAATTCTCCAGGCAAGAATCCTGGAGTGGATAGCCATTCCCT
>NW_011494943.1:3092164-3093003 GCF_000754665.1 Bison bison bison
AATTTTTTTTTTTTTTTAAGTAGAAAAGAGGCAGAGTTTGGCAGCTTTTAGGATTCATTTTTGGTACTTCAGTTCAGTTCAGTCGCTCAGTCGTGTCTGACTCTTTGTGACCCCGTGAATTGCAGCACGCCAGGCCTCCCTGTCCATCACCATCTCCTGGAGTTTGGTGCTTTATGTCTGGTCAAACCTAAGCAAGGATCATTTCCCACCTTACTCCAGAATGATTTCATTTGGAAAAGTAAATGTCATTATGATGGCAGTGGGGATTTCCCACATGCTAGGAATGAAGTTCAGTCACTCAGCTGTGTCCAACTCTGCAACCCCATGGACTGCAGCACACCAGGCCTCCCTATCCATCACCAATTCCTGGAGTTGACTCAGACTCATTTCCATTGAGTCAGTGATGCCATCCAACCATTTCATCCTCTATTGTCCCCTTCTCCTCTCACCTTCAATCTTTCCCAGCATCAGGGGCTTTTCCAATAAGTCAGCTCTTCTCGTGAGGTGGCCAAAATATTGGAGTTTCAGCTTTAACATCAATCCTTCCAATGAATATTCAGGACTGATTTTCTTTAGGATGGACTGATTGGATCTCCTTGCAGTCCAAGGGACTCTCAAAAGTCTTCTCTAAAACCACAGTTCAAAAGCATCAGTTCTTCGGCGCTCAGCTTTCTTTATAGACCAACTCTCACATCCGTACATGGCTATTGGAAAAAACATAGCTTTGACTAGATGGACATTTGCTGGCAAAGTAATATCTCTGCTTTTTAATATGCTGCCTAGTTTGGTCATAGCTTTTCTTCCAAGGTGTAAGCGTCTTTTAATTTCATGGCTGAAGG
>NW_011494943.1:3093103-3097094 GCF_000754665.1 Bison bison bison
GGCATCTACCCCCAAAACCAGAGTCTGCCTACTTTCTGCTTTGTGCTCTCACCTACACCTCTGACTTTACGGGGGGCTGTCCCCCACTACCTCTCTCTGAAAAAAAGAGTTAGCTTACAGCTCCAGTTAATAAAGTTCCTGGGTGTGATAGTGTTTCAACCTACAAACTCCTTTGGAAGTCCTCTAGCCTGCCTGAATAGGTTTGTCCGGCCACATGTGATTGTTCACAACCTCCCAACTGTGAGAGGCAGGAGATGTTCTAAACTGTCTAAATACAGAGTCCTTTGAGCAGTTAAAAGATTGATTAGAAATTGTATTGGTGAAGGGATTTTCACTTGTTGGGCCAATGTTTGCTGCTAAGTCTCCATATCCCTTACCTGCTGTGTCCCTGGCAGTGTATTGATTAATACAATTGGTGTAAGTAGTAGCTTTAATGTTTGTAACCTTGGACCCTTGAGTTAATTCTTTTTCTTGTTGTAGCCCACCACACCTTTGCCCTATAGGAATGCAACTTTATCTAATGCTTTTAGAATAATCACCTTTAGAGAAAAATAAGGGTCTTAAAATGTTAACAGGCCTCTGGGCCAGAAGATGATGCAAATCACCCAAACTTTTGCATATAATAAGTTTGCAGGAAGAAAGCCTGGCTTACTGCATGACTCTACCCCTTCCCCCATTATCCTCTATGCATAACTTAAGGTATAAAAACTACTTTGGAAAATAAAGTGCGGGCCTTGTTCACCGCAACTTGGTCTCCCCATGTCGTTCTTTCTCTCACCTTCTGGCTGAATTATTCAGCCTCTTTTCTCCACTGAATTTCCTCACTGAGTTATCCTTATTTAACCACTCTTTATATCCTTAATTAACGTTTAATTAAGCAATTGTTTCCTGATCCTTGCCGACGCCCTCCCAGCTTAGAATTCCTTGGATCCACCGGGGCTGGACCCCGGCAGGCTACAGTTCATGGAATCACAAACGAGTCAGACACAGGAACACTGGAGTGGGTTGCCATTTCCTCCTCTAGGGGATCTTCCCAACCCAGCGTTCGAACCCACGTCTTCTGCGTTGGCAGGCAGATGTTTTTTGTTTTTTTTTTTTTTCAACCAGCTACCAGGGAAGCCGCACTGGGGAGGGGAGACTGCTTTCCCCAGTATAAAGATTCAAATGCTAATATCTTCCTGAAACATCTTCACAGACACACTCCAAAATATAGTTTAACACGTTTTCCAGGCATGTGTGACCTAGTCAGGGGACGCATAACATTAACCATCACCACTGGACGGACGACGTTCAAAGTCCTGTATGCTCTCTGGCAGTGACCGCAAAGCTCTGGTGTTCAGAGCCTGACCCTCCCGGGTTGAACTGTCTTGAACAGAAGGAGTGTGGTCACGGGAGCAGACTCACGCTGCCCTTACCCAGAGTTCAGTAGCATCATGTAAATCCTGCTCACCCTGATATTCAGCACTGGTCAAGTTCTGGACTGTTTGGCGACCTGAAAGGTCTGGTTTTGACAATTTTACCCAGTTTTATGGCTGCACTTTGTCAGAGGATTAGCTGGCTACCCAACCCCACCATCCTGGGATAGAAATCTTAATAACTACAAGTGTATCTAGAGTGCATAAAATAGCTCTCTTTCAACCGATTCCCTCAACATTCCAAGCCTGCAAGGAAAGATGAGAGAGAGAGAGAGAGAGAGCTTGACTGATTGAGCTTTGTGGGATGCAGAAAGTCTATGACTGCACAACAGAGTGAAAAGCCTTGTAGTTTGGACTCAAATGAACTTGGGTTTAGATATTGGCATTACAACTTCCTGCTATATGAACTCTGGGGGGAAAAAACAAACAAACTCTTTGCACTTCCTCTCTAAGACAGAAATCATAACTAGAATTTGTGAAGACTAAACGCCTGGACTGTACTATGTGCTTAACGGATGCGAGTTCTCATCATTAGAACTTTCCATAAGCAAGGACTATGTGCAACTGCCTGGCTGGATTTTTGGTGTTTAAAAATTGCTGTAAAATGTGCATGGAGCTATTGGTGTTTTAAAAGGGCACATCTGGGGTTCTTAGTAATTTAAGGACACAACGTAGAAACGATTTCTAAAGCAACCAACACCCCTCTGGTTTAGTGCCCAAGAATGCAGCCCTCTCTTGTGTTTTTACAAGCCTTATGCTGATTTATGTTTGCAAATGTACTTTTGGTAGTTTTCTTAGGCTGTGTTCCCAGTGTCTTTCTTTAGATAACTATTGTATGTATATTTTTTGCACTATTTTCAAAGTAACAAGGAAGAAAGAATGAAGAGGATAAAATGCATGTTAGTTTTTGTGGGATAAATTCCAAACTGACTTATTCTAGTAGAAATTCTTCTCCCCTCCCCCCCATTTTTCTTTTCGTCAAGTTAGTTATCTGCATTGATACCATTACAGCACTCTTGCCATTTCTACTTCGAGTTAACGCACAGGATCACAACTAGTCATTACACGAGTATTTCATTTCTAAGTACTGGTCAGGGCCAAAACGCAAAGCAAGACCGTGCTTAAAAGGTTATGACGTAACTCAGGAAAGGTGCTCAGTTTCCTGGATGTTGCTAATGTATGTGTTACCCATACCTTTCTGTGTGTTTGGGGGCCCAAATACATTGTAAGTTTGAGAACTGAATCAGGGTTTCCCTTTGCCTGTGAAATCTTAATAGCAAAACATACCATTTAATTTCTCCTTGATTACCTATAAATACCAGACATCAAAGATTATCCTGGTTTTTGTGAAACAACGTTGGAATCAGAGTAGAAAGAGGACATAAATTTTGCTTTGCTCTTCAAGAGCTGTAGGCTCTTAAGTAAATCAACTCTGAATTTTGGTTCCCTTGCTTTCGACAAGGAAGCACTTGAATCCCTAATTTTCTAATGCTGCTAAAATGCTATGACTGTGCAGTCAGCTTACATCAGCCTGAATTTCTCTCATGTCTAGTCTAAATATTTTATAAATTAAGTGCTGTTATTGGCCATCTGCCTATTTATACCAAGAGTTGTCTGGTGTATTTATACCATTAGATGTTGGATATTGTTTTCAGAGATATGATTTAAGCTTCCAGGCAGTTAAACTTGTCTCAGTTATTGAGATTGGGACCTAACTTTTCTACAGTCTCATGTATTAGTAGTCATTTTAGAGTGGTGTGAACTTCTTTATGGATCCAGAATCTCTCTGTCTATCTAGATATAAACATATATGGATATATATCCACACATATGATCCATTCTATGTACACACACATGTGCAAAGATAGATATACTCTAGCTCTGATTCTGTTCTTTTAAAGTCTTTTGTTTATTTTTGGCCACGCTGGATCTTCATTGCTGTGCGGGCTTTTCTCTAGTTGACGCAAGTAGGGGCTACTCTCTAGCTGGGGAGCATGGGCTGGAGGGCGTGCAGGCTCGGTAGGTGTGAACCCCCAGGCTCCATAGCACAGGCTCAATAGTTGTGGTTCACAGTCTTAGTTGCTCTATAGCATGTGAGATCCTCCCAGACCAGGGATCAAATGCTACTCTCATGCACTGCCAGGCAGATTCTTTACCACTGAGTCACCAGTAAAGCCCTGATCCTGTTCTTAAACCGAGAGCATCTTGGGTCTTCCTTGGCAGTCCAGTGGTTAAGACTTTATCTTCCATTGCAGAGGGTGATGATTCGATCCCTGGTCTGGAACTAAGATTCCACATGTTTCAGTTCAGTTCATTTCAGTTCAGTCACTCAGTCATGTCCGACTCTTTGTGACCCCATAAATCACAGCACACCAGGCCTCCCTGTCCATCACCGACTCTCAGAGTTCACTCAAACTTATGTGCATCGAGTCAGTGATGCCATCCAGCCATCTCGTCCTCTGTCATCCCCTTCTCCTCCTGCCTCCAATCACTCCCAGCATCAGAGTCTTTTCCAATGAGTCAACTCTTTGCATGAGGTGGCCAAAGTATTGGAGTTTCAGTTTCAGCATCAGTCC
>NW_011494943.1:3098325-3100823 GCF_000754665.1 Bison bison bison
TGATTATCTGGGTCGTGAAGATTTTTTTGTGCAGTTCTTCTGTGTATTCTTGCCACCTCTTCTTAATATGTTTTTTGGTGGCCAAAAAAAGTAAAACATGAAACAGGAGCAATATTGTAACAAATTCAATAAAAACTTAAAAAACGGTTCACATCAAAAAAGAAAAAAAAGAAAAAACCTAGAACATCTTGAGGTCTGTTGCTTTCTTTAGGAGAGTTTCTCCTCTCAGTGCACTGAATTACTGTGCTCTCCTACCTAAAGAGATTGAAAATGTCCTGCGTGTGTTCAGTATACATCAGATGAGCAGGATGGTCAAAGAGAAGATGAGCTATTTTCACTTTTCAAGGGCTGAGCTAAAAACTCAAATCCTTAACTCGCTCACCTTCACTGTTCTGTGGGAATGATTATAAAGAAAAATAGTATGTGATAGGTCTCACGCCCAGGAGGCGGTCAGGTTTGCACATTGCAACGTCACGTAGGGTCTCTTATTAATGGTTTTGTTTTGGCAGCTACATACCCAGGAGTGAAAAACAGAAAAGCCACACTCTTCCAGCAGCTGTTCCCTACTTTCTCCACAAAATTATTTTAGACACCTTGTGACCTGAGGGGTTAGGAGCGAGGGGATGACTTTCCAAGTGAATTAGCACCTGTCTGCGATGTCATCTCAGAAGCACTTACTCATTCACAGAAGGATTTTTCACAATTATCTTTTATAGTATGGATATTTTAAACCTGTACTCAGTCTCCATTCTTATGTTTCATTCATAAAACTGCAGTGTGCACAGAATCAGAACTTCTGCAAGGAATATGGAATTGTGCTTCATTTTAGAAAACATAGAGGATTTACTAAATACTCTCAAATCCTTTAGAAAACCTTGTCATCAGTAGAGAGCTTCAGGATTAAGTCTACGGGATTTGAAAATTCTAATGGTGCTGTCAAAGAGTTGTCTTTTTATTTTTTTTATTTTTATTTTTTAAAGACATAACAAAGTACCCAAACTTATATTTTAAAATACCTTATTGAGGATAGGAGTACACATTTGTATTAAAATGTAAAACAAATTGAATTATATAGCTGCAGTAGGAACACTCCCTAACTGGTTGCCTGCTAATACTTCCATGATTAACGTTATTTCAGTGATAAATCTTTGTCAGTAAAGCCATATCCCACCTCTGCAACTATAACACGCACACACACACACACACACACACACACAAAAGTGAGAAAATGGCGGGGGAGGGAAGCTGAAACTTTCTGACATCAGACATCATAAGCCAATTTGTACAGTAGTAAAGCATCAGTCCCTTGGATGAAGGAAAGCAGGCACAATCATTAATCTTAGTTCCAAAATAACCTTGGATGTTTCTTCCATTGATAAACTGGGATATTGTACATGCAAGTACGCTCTGTTGTGTTCGACTCTTTGCAGACTATCGTCTGCCAGGCTACTCTGTCCATGGAGTTTTCCAGCAAGAATCCTGAAATGGGATGCCGTTTCCTTCTCCAGGGGATATTCCCAACCCGGGGGTTGAAACTGCGTCTCCTGCATTGGAAGGTGGATTCTCTACCACTGAGCCACCAGGGAAGCCCCCATCCTAGCCCTAGTGCATTCTTTTTTTTATTTTATTTTTAAACTTTACATAATTGTATTAGTTTTGCCAAACATCAAAATGAATCCGCCACAGGTATACATGTGTTCCCCATCCTGAACCCTCCTCCCTTCTCCCTCCCCATACCCTCCCTCTGGGTCGTCCCAGTGCACCAGCCCCAAGCATCCAGTATCGTGCATCGAACCTGGACTGGTGACTCATTTCTTACATGATATTTTACATGTTTCAATGTCATTCTCCCAAATCTTCCCACCCTCTCCCTCTCCCACAGAGTCCATTAGACTGTTCTATACATCAGTGTCTCTTTTGCTGTCTCATACACAGGGTTATTGTTACCATCTTTCTAAATTCCATATATATGCGTTAGTATACTGTATTGTTGTTTTTCCTTCTGGCTTACTTCACTCTGTATAATAGGCTCCAGTTTCATCCACCTCATTAGAACTGATTCAAATGTATTCTTTTTAATGGCTGAGTAATACTCCATTGTGTATATGTACCACAGCTTTCTTATCCATTCATCTGCTGATGGACATCTAGGTTGCTTCCATGTCCTGGCTATTATAAACAGTGCTGCAATGAACATTGGGGTACACGTGTCTCTTTCCATTCTGGTTTCCTCAGTGTGTATGCCCAGCAGCGGGATTGCTGGATCATAAGGCAGTTCTATTTCCAGTTTTTTAAGGAATCTCCACACTGTTCTCCATAGTGGCTGTACTAGTTTGCATTCCCACCAACAGTGTAAGAGGGTTCCCTTTTCTCCACACCCTCTCCAGTATTTATTATTTGTAGACTTTTGGATCGCAGCCATTCTGACTGGTGTGAAATGGTACCTCATAGTGGTTTTGATTTGCATTTCTCTGATAATGAGTGATGTTGAAGCTGAA
>NW_011494943.1:3100923-3104481 GCF_000754665.1 Bison bison bison
CATTTCTCTGATAATGAGTGATGTTGAGCATCTTTTCATGTGTTTGTTAGGCATCTGTATGTCTTCTTTGGAGAAATGTCTATTTAGTTCTTTGGCCCATTTTTTGATTGGGTCATTTATTTTTCTGGAGTTGAGCTGTAGGAGTTGCTTGTATATTTTTGAGATTAGTTGTTTGTCAGTTGCTTCATTTGCTATTATTTTCTCCCATTCTGAAGGCTGTCTTTTCACCTTGCTAATAGTTTCCTTTGATGTGCAGAAGCTTTTAAGGTTAATTAGGTCCCATTTGTTTATTTTTGCTTTTATTTCACTAAGCCACCAGGGAAGCCCCCATCCTAGCCCTACTGCATTCTTAATAAACTCCTCCTCTTAAATGAAGTAAAGTCAGTATGGGCACTATCCCCACACATCCCTGCCTAGCACAGGCGATAGCGGGAAATAATAACTGTCTTAATATAACTAAATTGATTTTATAAGTGAAAATGTAATGGTGTGATGGCAATTCTGAGGAATGAAAGTCCCAAAGAGAACATGATTTCTACAGAGTATACCAAGTTAGAGATTACTGAATAATTCCAGAATCATATTAACCTGCTTTAGAGTAATAATTTAAAATACTGTATTTGCATAGGATATCTTGAAAAAAGTTAACTGGCATGTCAAACTGGAAGTTGCTTTGGGGAAATATTATTGTAATATTAATCTGGTTTATGCCTAATTAATGTGAAGAGTTCTTTCACATTAAAGCTATCTTTTTCTTCTCAATCCATACACCCTGAAATTTCCTGCTCTCAGAGTTTATAGAAAGACAACATATAATCCTTGTCTCTAACTGCAATCACCATAATGTTGGGTAGGCTTTTATTTCTACTGTAAAACATCTTTTATTTAGTGGAATCTATTTTCCAGGTGTTAAATTTTCCAGAAGAGTGATTTCCCTTGTTTTAAGTCCTGGCTTCTCTGATATTGGTCTCTCTTGACTAGTTACTTGCAAATAAAAAGAGTTAATTTAAATTCAAGTCCATAACCTATTTTCCACTGTTTGTAGATGATACTACATGGTGAAAACTAATATAGCTCCTTGTTTCTTTATTCTACTTCAAAAGTGATAAGACTTTGAATTCAGTTGCTTAGTTATTAATGATAACATCTAATTCAAAGATGCTATGTCTTAATAGACCACAAAGTTAAGTTGATTTAACTGGGACAAATTTCTCTTCCAGAAGACTGAGGGAAAGATGTTTATATAGGTAGAGTTCTGTTGTCATTTTCACAGTAACTCAGGTGGTGTCATAAAATTTAGATTGGTACAAACATTAATCACTATGCCACACACTTCCTTTTTCACTCTATGCAGGCTTCAAAGTCCTGCAGAATATATTATACCAGGAGGTACCTGTTTATACTCCTGGGTCACCATTTATTGGAAGAGAAAACACTGGGATAAATCTTTTACCCTAAGTCATAAGGAAACAAGATTTCTTTATTCTTTTTCTTTTTTTAATATTGGCCACAAGTATGAAAGTTTAGCCGAGAGGGAATTGAACATAGCTTCCTGTGACATTTTTTCCACATCTGCAAGGCCTATGCTTAGAGGATTGAATTTTAAAAAGATTTCCTCTTATCATGAACAGGTTATGACATAAGCCAATTCTAGCTTAATATCTTCTTAAATAGAACAGAGCTTTCCTAGAATTCCTATGAATTTCCCTATTTTAATCTCTTCTTGCCTGCCACTTTCCAAGACTTCCTATTACCTTTGCTGCACTGTTTGCAATCTGTATGGTCCTTTAAGACCTGTGCAAGCTCCACAAAACCTTCCTCAAAAATTCAAGCCAACGGCTATGTCTTCCCAGACTTGATTTACCAGGATGGAGTTATGCTTTGCATTTGTAAGTATTAGGACAGATCATTTATTAACAAATAGTTCCTGTATGGTTGACATGTGTAAGCTTTTATAATTATTGAAGGCAGAAAGAGAAGGGGTGGCGGAGGGTGAGATGGTTGGATGGCATCACCGCCTCAGTGGATGTGAATTTGAGCAAAGTCTGGGAGATAGTCGGGGACAGGGGAGCCTGGTGTATTGTGGTCCATGGGGTTGCAAAGTATGACGTGACTTAGAGACTGAACAAGAACAGTGGGTGCTTCTCTCCAGCTACATCCAGGTGGGTGCTATGGCAACAGCGGAGGTTGTGAGATGAATCGATTCTTCTTTACCAAGAGCTGAGGGTAAATGTGTGAGGCCGTCTAAAAAGAACAGTAAAGGCCTTTTCTCTGCCACCCTGCTCGTTCAGTTAGCAAACCATAGGGCAGCTTTCCAGTGAGGTGTCTCAGAAGGCCTTAGTCATTAAGCATGAGCCTGAACGTCGTCCTGACGTGCTTCCTCTCGGGGCGAAATCATCTGGATTCAGGGAGTCCGAGGAGAAACAGGAATGAATGAGAGGAACTGAAACTGGGAATATCTCCCAGATGCATGCGTGCATTTCAGGGAGACTGACAATCTAATCATTTCTTTATTGCAGTGAAAGGTTATCTCTAATTTGGACTGATAGGAAGTCACGAGCGGTGTTCTGAAGGATTTGCTAAATATATGCTGCTGTGTGGTTCATTCGTGATCTGGAAGAGAGCTTCCTCTACTCCCAGACTTCAGGTGACTCTGTGAGCGCCTTGCTCCTCCAGATGCTTTGCTCTCCTCCTCTGAGGTCTGTCCCTTTGTACACACTGGGCTCGTCCAGGGGAAATTGCGTCTGACAGCTCCTCCACCGAGGAAGCAGAACCACAGTGGTTTAATGACTTTGACATTTCAAGTCAACTCGCTGGTTCACATACAAATCAAAATTTAATACAATCTGTGATGGTTTTATTGCATGCTATTGCTTCAAAAGACAAAAAAAAAAAAACAACAAGCTTCCACCCCTCGTAAACTTTCCCTAATTAATTTGAAGACAGGTAGTAAATCTGTCCATTGCATCCTGCCTTAATTAAAAAAAATAAGAATAAATAATAAAATAACCCACCATTCTTGCTTTACCTGTCATCTCACAGTACACGTCGACATCATATTTAGGCGGGCTGCCGTCTCTGGGGTTGCACAGAGTCGGACACGACTGAAGCGACTTAGCAGCCGTGGCAGCAGCAGTGAGATTGTTAAGGCAAAGAATGTCAACGTATAATATCAATCTGTAAGAAGGCTAATGCAAAACTGGTTTAAGCTGTGAAAGAACCCAATAAACCAATTTCAGGCTTACTGTTATGCTAACAGGAGGATAAAAAGTGCTCTACACTGTGACACCCTGTACAGGAGAGTCTCCAAAGATGGGATCTTGGCCCTCCTGACCTTGGCAAGGTCTGGACAGTGTTTTCGTCAGCATGGATGGAGGGGGGTTGCACTGACATCTAGTGGGTGGAGAGAGGTCAGGGACGGTGCTCACTTCCTGCCTTGCTCAGGTCTGCTAATGCCTGCCCCCGGCTCCCATCAAAGAATCACCAGGTCAAAGTGTGAGCACGGCCAAGGGTTAAACTCCTGAACGACAGGCAAGCAGTCTCCCCCCCCCCCCCGAT
>NW_011494943.1:3104581-3112680 GCF_000754665.1 Bison bison bison
GTCTTCCCCCCCCACCGATATCATGAAGGTGCTGTTTCTATTTTAGAGTGTGTTGGGTGCACGTGTGGGTATGAATGGGGGGATGTGGGAGGGAGGGAGGGAGACTCTTTGGATGAGAAATATAGGTACTGAATATGAAAATGCTTTCTCTGATAAATTGTGCAGGCATTGTGGAAAACAGTTGGGAGGTTCTTTAAAAAACTGAAAATGGAGCTGCCATATGATCCAGCAATACGAGTCCTGGGCATGCACCCAGGGAAAACCCTCACACAAAGAGACACATGCACTGCAGCGTTCTTTACAGCATTATTTACAACAGCCAAGCCCTGGAAGCAACCTAGATGTCCGTGGACAGAGGGGTGGATAAAGAAGATGTGGTGCATATACACACAATGGAATATTGCTCAGCCACAAAAAGAACGAAATACTGCAGCAACATAAACGGACCTAGAGATTATCCTAGTAAGGGAAGTAAATCAGAAAGACAGACATTACATGATATCACTCACATGTGGAATCTAACATGACTCAAGTGAGCTTATTTACAAGACAGAAGCAGACTCACAGACACAGAGAACAAACTTAGGACTGAAGGGGGAGAGGGGGAGCGATAAATCGGGAGTTTGGGATTAGCAGATACAAACTGCAGTTACAGTTCAGTCGCTCAGTCGTGTCCAACTCTTTGTGACCCCATGAACTGCAGCACACCAGACTTCCCTGTCCATCACCAACTCCTGGAGCTTGCTCAAACTCATGTCCATCGAGTTGGTGATGCCATCCAACCATCTCATCCTCTGTCGTTCCCTTCTCCTCCTGCCCTCAATCTTTCCCAGCATCAGGGTCTTTTCCAATAAGTCAGTTCTTTGCATCAAGTGGACAAAGGATTGGAATTTCAGCTTCAGCATCCGTCCTTCCAATGAATATTCAGGACTGATTTCCTTTAGGATGGACTGGTTGGATCTCCTTGCAGTCCAAGGGGCTCTCAAGAGTCTTCTCCAACACCACAGTTCAAAAGCATCAATTCTTCGGCGCTCAGCTTTCTTTATGGTCCAACTCTCACATCCATACATGACTACTGGAAAAACCAGAGCTTTGACTAGACATACTCAGATTTGGCAATAGAGCAATACTTTAGTTTATGTGAGTAGTAGCTACTAACACCTCATACTTTCTCCATGTGCTCTGCTTAAGTCATGAAATTGTCACAGGCACTATTACTATCTCTATTTTATTTATTGTTTAGACAGTTTTAATTTTTATTGGTGCTTAGTTACAATGTTGTATTAGTTTCTGCTGTACAGCAAAGTGAATCAGCTATCTGTATACATATATCCCCTCTTTTTTGGATTTCCTTCCCACTTAGGTCACCGCAGAGCACGGAGTAGGGTTCCCTGTGCTATAGAGCAGGTTTGCATCAGTTACCTATTACTATCTCCATTTTAATGATGAGAAAACTAAACCCCAAAGATCGTCTTAGTAAATGTATACTAAACTTAAAAAAAAAAAAACACCTAAGGCATTTACCCATTATTATAATATGTAAGTCATAGGTTTTGGAGACCAGCCACCTTGCTGAAGGACACACAGCTATGCAATGAAGGGACCACGAAGAAAATGTAAACTTTGATTCGTTTTCCCCGTGATCCTTAGGGTTACGCTATTAACACAGGATATAACCTGGATGGAAAGAAAGTGCTGTGAGTGATGAAATTGGGTCACACATTCTCCAGACTAAACGGCACACAGCTGAGGCATCTGACATGTGGTCCTATAGGTGCAGGGTTTTCCTGTCACTCTGGACACAATCTATTGCATTCTGCAGCCTAAAAGAGTTGCTGACCGTATGTTTTTACATTGAAATAGTACAGGCATGCTTTCTTTTTAATGCAGGTATAAATCAAGATACACCAAGAAAGCAACAAGTTAATTTACTTTGAACTCAGTTGGTTGCTGAAAAGAGAGGCAAGACTGTGTGTCAGTGAGGAAACCAGAGGCTTCATCAAATAGAGAAAATTTGAGGAGGATTTATTTACAGAGGATCCACTTGTAACATGTGGGTGTGGTAGGAAACCACAGAAAGAACCCAGGAGGGCAGAGCTAACCATCCTGTCACCCCTAGATCAAATGTAAGGTGCCCGGTTAGTCTGTAGTTCAGATAAATAGCAGGTAAGTGATGTAAGTTTTGGTGTCAGTATGCTCCCCCCCGACTTTCTCTTTTCTGTTTAATCTTGCAATGCTAAGCCTCCTCCCCAAAAGGAAGGAGCGGAGTGAGATTCCTGCAAGACCAGAGGCAGAGATCTGGGTCAAGAAGATGAGGAACCATGAGAGCAGTGAAGAGGCAGAGTGATCGAGCCGTATAGCAGGGGACCTCGGCATGAGGAACCTGGCCGCCCCTTCCTCCCACCTTGAGCCCCTACCAAGAGAGGTTTCCAATGTCTGAAACCCCCGAGGCCAGCTTCCCAGGACACAGAGCCCAGAGAAGAAACAGGCAGAATAAATCGGAAGAAACTAGTAGAATCTATCTGGCCCAGATAGGATTACATTTTTAACATAGAAACGGTGGTGACCAGGCATTGGAAAAATAAATCTATACTTAAGGTGACACCCGACTAGTTAACCATCTTAAAATTAATTTTTTGAAGTGTTCCGTATATCCGGGGAACTTGGGATTAGCAGACACAAACCTGCTATATACAGGATGGGTAAACAGTTTCCTACAGCACAGGAAACCTTATCCAATCTCCTGTGATAAACCAGGATGGGAAAGAATATGAAAAGAATCCACGATAGTCTGGTGGGCTACCGTCTGTGGGGTTGCAAAGAGTCGGCCACGACTGAGCGATTTCACTTTCACTTTTACTTTTTATGCATAACTGAGTCCCTTTGCTGCACAGCACAAAACAGCAGAATGCTGCAGATTAACCACATGGCAGCAAAGTTTTTTAAAAATAATTACTTTGTAATGCCCGCCCCTCCTCCCCGCAAAAGCCCTAAAATCAATAGGAAATTATAAACAAATGACAATATGAACTCTTTTACTCCCAATACTTAGCCTGTGTAACAAAGTTTGAAACAGGGAGCACAAAAGAGGCAAAAAATATCTGAAGTGAATCAAAGGAAAATTTAATAAAAATAGGTTCCCCAGTTCTTTCAAAAGGCAAGGCAAGTCACAGAATGGAAACCAGTTTAAAGCAATTACATGGTAACACAAAATGGAATAGTCTGTACCTACTGGGTTCTTCTTACAAAATTGGGTAAATGAAGGCTGAAATTTCTAGAGATTCAATCAACTTTTCTCCTCTGGAGAAAACTGTTTAGGATATAAAAACTTTTGTTAAGCTATTTGGCCACCTCATGCGAAGAGTTGACTCATTGGAAAAGACCCTGATGCTGGGAGGGATTGGGGGCAAGAGGAGAAGGGGACGACAGAGGATGAGATGGCTGGATGGCATCACTGACTCAATGGATGTGAGTCTAAGTGAACTCCGGGAGTTGGTGATGGACAGGGAGGCCTGGCGTGCTGCGATTCATGGGGTCTCGAAGAGTCGGACACGACTGAGCGACTGAACTGAAGCTATGTGAGATGGGTCACCGTATAACAGCACTGCTCATGATCAATCACCGCCTGTGACCGAAGCATTCTGCAAACCTCATCGGCACACATGATTGTGGACGCCTTATTTTCGTTGCTGTGGTTGTTTGGTTGCTAAGTCGTGTCCAGCTCTTTGCAGCCCCACTCACTGCAGCATGCTGGGCTTCCTTGTCCTTCACTGTCTCCTGGAATTGCTCAAACTCATGTCCTTGAGTCAGTGATTCTATCCAATCACCTCATCCTCCGTTGCCCTCCTCTCCTCCTGCCCTCAATCTCTCCCAGCATCCGGATCTTTTCTAATGAGTCAGCTTTTCGCATCAGGTGACCAAAGTATTGGAGCTTTAGCTTCAACATCAGTCCTTCCAAAGAGCACCCAGGACTGATTTCCTTTAGGATGGACTGGTTGGATCTCCTTGCAGTCCAAGGAACTCTCAAGAGTCTTCTCCAACACCACAGTCCTAAAACTTCAATTCTCCAGCACTCAGCTTTCTTTATAGTCCAGCTCTCTCATCCATACATGACTACTGGAAAAACCATAATTTTGACCTTAAAAATATTCATTGTAAGTCAAAACCTAAATATCGATTTACACAATATGAGCACACATGTATGGTGAAGAAACACAGAAATCTAAGACACAAAGGATTTGTGTACACACATACATATGTGGAAGTAAATGCACAGAAATGATGATATTGCCTGATTCTGGATGTGAGAACTACAGGTAACATCTCATTATTATGACTTTGTTTTTCTGTACCTTCTAAATTCCCTGCACAACATGACTAATGATCAAATTAAATAGTTTAATATTCTCTTTTGTGAGAATTTCGTGTTTTAAAATATGTTGAATTGTCCTTTTACATTATTTGTGCTTCTGATATAAAAAAAAAAACAAACCTCAGTGGAAGAACACATTTACTCCTGGATAATACATTGCGTTTATCCATTGCAAACGCCCCAGAGAAGAGGACTGAAACTTTGTGTGTTCCTTTCGTTTTCATAGTAAAATGGAAATTGTTTGTAGTCACTGCCAAGAATAAGGCTTTGTACCCTTGAGTTTGGCACTAACCACATACTGTGTATCACTGTCCAAATGCTGCTGGAAAATCTGAGACGTTTTTAGATGCTTTTGTACGAATGAGTGAAGGATTATCTTATCACAATGACCGATTATATGCTGGTTCCTTTGAATGGGTACGAGGTGGGTGGGACGTCAAGGGACATTTCTGGCCTGGCACCTCGACTCTCCATATTTGGCAAAGGAATGATTTTTGCTCTGAAACTTTCTGTACGGGGAACGGAGAAGTGGCTCACGGCAGGGGACATGCACTTGGCATCGTTTAGGCCATTTCTCAACGTTTCAGTAACTGGAATGCCTCATTTCTCTGTGTCGACAGTCCTGAGTAACATAGTCGTACCCAGGAGATCATTTAAAGTCTCATTTTTTTAAAAAATAGGTAGCTTTTCCAGGCAAGCGTAGCATTTTGAATTTTAAGTCCTGTCATCACCCATAGGAAAAAAAAATATATATGATGTATTTCCTTTCCTGAATCTAAGTTCAAATTTTTGAGGTCTTTCTTTTTTTCCAAATAATCTCTGGGTGCAATCCCTTTTTGCCCTGTTAGTTGCAATAACTTACCCTTGAAAGATTTAATGGATTAAAGAAATGCTAAGATTTGCATTTTTTTTCCGAAACTGAGATTAACACACACTTTATGAAGCTGATATCTTTCCATCGGAAAATATAATTTGAGGGTTCCTAAGTTGCTGAATAAGAACATTTTTTTAAAAAGTGCCTTCTAAGTTATCTAAATGCTGTTGTTCAGTTGCTAAGTCATGCCCAACCCTTAGCGAACCCGTAGACTGCAGCATGCTAGGCTTCCCTGTCCTCCACTATCTTCCAGAGTTTGCTCAAGTTCATCTAAATGTACTTTGGTGGTGGCGGTTTAGTCGCTAAGTCATGTCTGACTCTTGCGACTCCATGGCCTGCCAGGCTCCTCTGTCCGTGGGATTCTCTAGGCGAGAATACTGGAGTGGGTTGCCATTCCCTTCTCCAGGGGATCTTCCCAGACCCAGGGATTGAACCCGGGTCTTCTGCACTACAGGCAGATGATTTACTGACTGAGCTATGAGGGAAGCCCATAATATAATATAAGCTCTGCTGCTGCTAAGTCACTTCAGTCATGTCCGACTCGGTGTGACCCCATAGACGGCAGCCCACCAGGCTCCCCCGTCCCTAGGATTCTCCAGGCAAGAACACTGGAGTGGGTTGCCATTTCCTTCTCCAAAGCAGGAAAGTGAAAAGTGAAAGTGAAGTCACTCAGTCGTGTCCGACTCTAGCGACCCCATGGACTGCAGCCTACCAGGCTCCTTCGTCCATGGGATTTTCCAGACAAGAGTACTGGAGTGGGGTGCCATTGCCTTCTCCGAATATAAGCTCTATATAAATGTTAATAATTATTACCATTGCCATTGAGACATTATCTGGAAATTCAGAGAAGGGTCAGATTACAGAATGTTTTGAAAGTTAATAGAATTTAGAGATCATGTGACTTTATAACAAATCAAAACAAAACATTGTGAAGTTAACAGAGAAGAGAAGAGAGTTAGCACTGCTGGTTTCAGTTTGAGTTTTTGCCACAGGTGTAGAATGAGGGTCAGCTGGAAGCATCTGATACCATTTTTTCACTGAGGTGTTCAGAGAATCATGTATGGACTCTGTGTTGTTGTTTAGTGGCTAATTCGTGTCTGACTCTTTGCGACCCCATGGACTGTAGCCCTCCAGACTCCTCCGTCCATGGGATTCTCCAGGCAAGAATAGTGGAGTGGGTTGCCGTTTCCTCCTTCAGGGGATCTTTCCAACCCAGGGACTGAACCCTTGTCTCCTGCTTTGGCAGGCAGGTTCTTTCCTATAGAGCCACCAGGGAAGCCCCACAGTTTCCATGATTCTCTGTTAATTACAAAAGAAGCGAGGGTTCTTTGTAGCTCCGTCTCTTATTGGACATAAGATTAGTTAAGACAACCAGGAATATGGAGTGAAAACTCCTTAGAGTAGAATCAACTTAGTCAAATCATGTTTTTGAGTTCTTTCATATCTTCATCTGAAATGTGGATAACTGTTGTCAGTCACACAATCAACGATTAAAACATAATTAAAAAAAATTTAAAAATTTCCTTGCACACACATTCACATACTTTCATACGCATCTCCACATGATTATCTATTGGAGTAACATAGGGTAAAGAATGGGAAGAGGCTTTAACGTATCAGATAACTTTTAAGACTAGAAACTATAGAACACAGCCGTGTTAAACCTGTCAGCAGCCACGTCCGTCCCAAGCAGTGGCAACGTGCATTCATTTTGGGGTGCTGTACTTTATTGTGGAACAAGTTCATCAATAAATGTGAGTTACGGAAGTTCAAGTCCAATATCTGTCATTTGATTTGGGGTGGGAGGATGTTCAGGACACCTGAGGCGGACTTTCTGGGACTTTCCGCGAGCGGTGCTTATCAAACCTAAGTCTGTACAGGGCTTTTGTTTGCTTTTGCCTCCCCTTTCTGGAATTAGAGTGTCTTTATTAGAGAAGGTGTATAAATGTAAGCTGGCTTCCGTGGTGGCTCGGCAGTAAAGAATCCGCCTGTGCGTTCAGTTCCTGGGTCGGGAAGATCCCCTGGAGGAGGAAATGGCAGTTCCCTCCAGTAGCCTCACCTGGGAAATCCCGTGGACGTAGGAGCCTGGTGGGCTACCCTCCACGGGGTTCAAAAAGTCGGACACGACTTAGCAACTAAACAACAACAGAATCTAGTTCAGTTCCAGGATTAAAGCAGTGGTGTCGGAAGTGTTGGGTTGTACTCCACCAGAGCCAACAATGTCTCTTAAAATCAAGATGTCTCAAGGATCTGTCTTGTGAATGAGCTATGAACTTTTCATGGTAACAAGATGTGGAGCAAGTGCTAATATTGGATAAGAGTATCCCACCTGGATGATAGTTTACATTCTTGGTATTTTCAAGGTGAATGTCTTGCAAACATTTCCCAGATTTTATACATGTTGAATGAGACATAGCTCAGGGGATTATCTTCTCAAAGTGCCTGTGTTATAATGATTTTTTTAAAGTGTGTGTGTGTGTATACTTGACAATTCTGGCTTCAGTTTTTATCTCTCAGCCATGCTAAATTAATATAAATCTGTAGTTTACTATTACATAACAGCATGCAATCTTCAAACTGGGGAAAATATTGAATAAAATTACTAGTTTAACATGGTTAGAGCATTTTAGGTCTAATTATAGCCTCACTTTCTACTTCTCTTGTACCTTGCACACTGGCTTCACTTTTAACCTGAGTTCAGTTCATTCACTCAGCCGTGTCCAACTCTTTGTGACCCCATGAACCGCAGCACGCCAGGCCTCCCTGTCCATCACCAACTCCCGGAGTCAACCCAAACCCATGTCCATTGAATCAGTGATGCCATCCAACCATTTCATCCTCTGTCGTCCCCTT
>NW_011494943.1:3112933-3120073 GCF_000754665.1 Bison bison bison
AAAACCATAGCCTTGACTAGACGGACCTTTGTTGACAAAGTAATGTGTCTGCTTTTTAATATGCTGTCTAGGTTGGTCATAATTTTCCTTCCAAGGACTAAGCGTCTTTTAATTTCATGGCTGCAATCACCATCTGCAGTGATTTTGGAGCCCAGAAAAATAAAGTCAGCCACTGTTTCCACTGTCTCCCCATCTATTTGCCATGAAGTGATGGGACCGGATGCCATGATCTTAGTTTTCTGAATGTTGAGCTTTAAGCCAACTTTTTCACTCTCCTCTTTCACTTTCATCAAGTAACCTCACTGCCTTCCAAATTATTTGAAACATAAAATCCCAGCTCCTGATACATGTACTGTTTTAAAATAGTTACTGGTGCTATTCTTTCAGAAGAAATGTACTACTCTCCTATTTGACACTTTATATCAACACAAATAGCCCAGAAATCTGAATTTTGTCTGAAACTGCTTTGTTTCCTGGGTAAAACACTGGTCATAAAAATCTATCCATGCCATTCTTTCTCAATATTTTGAGAATGCTTGTTTTTATTGATTGGGAGAAAGTTTTCATATTTTTTTCCCAAATATTCTGAATACATTCAAGAGAAATATTGTTAACAGCTGGTGGAAAACTCCCACTAGAAATTAGTTCCATAATGAGACATTACATTTGACTGTTTCCAAGAGCCCACAATCTTTATCTGGTGATAATAGGCAATTGGGCAGGATATCAGGACCAAATGATTTCCTAGATGTTACACCAGGGAGGAAAACAGATTTCCACTGGGCCTACTGTTGGAAAGGAAACAAAGAATAAAATTTCCTATTCTCATTCTTACTCTGAAAATGTTAAAAAGCACAATTTTCTATCACCTTTACAAAGTTTTATTTTGGTTCAAAATACATTATCTATATATCTTCTATACATTTACTGATTTCCTCTCTTCTTGTTTTAGAAATTATTGAGAAAGGAATATTTGAAATTCTCTATAAAGGTGTTGGAACAGCTGGATGCTCATGTTGAGGGAGTGGGGAAAGATGTGATCCATGCTTATACCATATGCAAAATGTAAAAGAAAATGGGTCATAGACCTAAATGTCAAATGTAAAATTATAACATTTTTAAAAATATTCTTATGAGAAAATCTTTGTTCCTTTGTATAAAAATTTATTAGACTCTAACACCAAAAGCATGAAATATTAAAAAACGATTGATAAGCTCTCCTTTATCAAAATTTAAAATCTCTGTTCTCATAAGACATTGTTAAGGAAATGAGATCACCATAGACTGAGAGAAGTAGCGAAGTCAAGTTGCTCAGTCGTGCCTGACTCTTCGTGACCCCATGGACTGTCAGGCTTCTCCGTCCCTGGGACTCTCCAGGCAAGAGCACTGAAGTGGGGTGCCATTGCCTTCTCCAGGAGATCTTCCCGACCTAGGGATTGAACCCGGGTCTCCTGCGTTGTAGGCAGACGCTTTACCGTCTAATCCAATTTGACAAAGGACCTGTGGCCATACTACAAAAGAATATTCAAAACTCAAAAATAAAAGCAAATGATCAATTTGGAAAAGATGGGGAAAGTTTTAATAGACACTTTGCCAAAGAACATAAATAAGCACACGGAAATTTGCTTAACATTATTAGTCATTTGGAAAATGAAATTAAAAAACACAATGGGATATGATTCCATAGCTAATAGAATTGCTGAAATTCAAAGACAGACCATGTGAGATTTTGACAAAGGTGTGGAGTAGCTGCAAACCTCACACACCGCTGGTGGGAATGTAAACAACACAACCCCTTGGAAAAACCCGTTGGTAGTTATTTTAAACTGTAAATCTACAGAGTGACCCAGCTGTCCTACTCCTTAGTATTCATCTAAGGGAAAGCACGCATCCATATAAAGGCATGTACAGGAATGTTCTCAGCAGGTGGACCTGGGCAACTATCCCAAACTGGTGACCAAGGCACTTGCCCATTAACAGGTTGCTGTGGTTATTCGCTGCTAAGTCACATCCGACTCTTTATGATGCCACAGACTAGAGCCCCCCAGGCCTTCTGGTCCCTCACTGTGTCCCAGAATCTGTTCAAGTTCATGTCCTTTGAGTCGGTAATGCCATCCCACCGTCTCAGCCTCTGCCACTCTCTTCTCCTTTTGCCTTCAGTCTTTCCCAGCATCAGGGTCCATCAACAGGTAAATGGATAAAAACTTGTTTATCCGTTATATAATAGACTACTCCTCAGCCATGTAAAACAATGGGCTACTGATAGCAGCACAGGGTTGGATCCCAGAACCTTTGGGCTCAAATGAAAGTAGAGAGACAAAACAAAAAAAGAGTAAAACTGTATGATTCCAGCTATGGAAGACCCTGTAAAATCCAAACTTAAAATATAGAGACAGGAAGGAGATGATTGGGTGCCTGGATAGGAATTAAATGATGTAGAAAGAGGAATTACAACAGGGTACAAGGACAGTTTGGGGATGAATGGGTATGTTCACTGTCCCGATGACAATCATGGTTTTATTAGCATTGGAATATGGTAAAATGAATCAAATTCCAGACTTTAAATATGTTTGGTTAATTATGCCTCAAGAAAGCTCTTAAGAAATTGGGAAAGTGGTTGCCATTAGGGGAGACAGAGCAGTTATGACAGAGAAGAGACATGAGGAATCTTCTGGAATTCAGGAACATTCTGATTTTTTGACTCAGTTGCAACACAGGTGTTCTTTTTATTACAATGCATTCAGCTCGACAGAAAACTATTTGATGCTTTATGTGCTATTTTTATTTCACCATTTTAAAAGTTTAAAAATTATATATATATACATGTATTATATTTGGAAACTATATAATTTCTAAGAAAAAAGAGGTAGTTATCCCTGATTCATGAATTTGATCATTATTCCTTAACAATAGCCTTAATGATATATTATTGGCCCTTAATTATTGCATCATAATTCCTTAATAATAGACAATTTAGGTGTGAGTCATAGTGTATACACCCCTTTGTGTGTGTGCTCTGTTGCTAAGTCATGTCTGACTGTTTGTGACCCTATGGACTTGCAGCCCGCCAGGCTCCTCTGTCCATGGAATTCTCTGGGCAAGAATACTGGAGTGGGTTGCCATTTCCTCCTCCAGGGCATCTTCCCAACCCAGGGATCAAACCTGGGTCTCTTGTGCCTCCTGCCTTGGCAGGTGGGTGCCACCTGGGAAGCCACATATCCCCTTAAGTGACTTTATAAAGAAAGTGTGGTTTAAGTTGCTTTCGGAAATTGAGATCAGTTTCTACATTGTTCACAATCACGTTCCTACACAAACTGCTTTGAAAAGATAAGCCAGAAGAGTACAATTACACCGCGTCTCTCTGGGTCTCACTGGTGGTCCATCCATCATGGAAACTGGTCTGTTTATCTGTTTCTGTGGTGCTGCTGAGTTTGTGCCAACATTAGGGTGGGTGCCTACTGGGAGTACTGCAACCTTCCATTTCATGTCATTTTTATGGCTCTCCTGTAGTCAGTAGTCATTAGGTGCTGTGCCTGTCACCCCCTGGGATATAGAGCTATATTTATCACACACATTTATCTCATCTCTGGTGGGTCATTTCCTTTCCTGTCTGTGGAGAACTTCCTTTCTGCCGTCCACATCACATTGACGAGTCTTTCCATTCAATTGCCCGAAATGCATTATCATGGATTGCGATCTATATGGAGAATCTAGAGGGAAGCGTTTGTAGCTATAAATGTCTCCAAGAAAATGTCCTCAGCAGTCAAGGAGAACAATTGTAATCTGTGTCTCATAGGATGAGAGATCTGGGACAGGAGTTAGAAGACGGAAAAAAAAAAATCTTATATCATAATAACAGTAACATCCGTGTAGAAAAATGAGAAGCATATCCTGACATTAGAAAGAAAAGATAAAATGGATGAAACCAAGCAAGCTTTCGAAGCACTAATGGGGTGGGAGCTGCCTTCTCAGTGGGGGTCCTGATCTAGGGAACTAAAAAGTATATATTTTTTTTCCCTTTTGAATAATCCCTGGGTTAGTAGATGCTTGATCATTTCCATTTTAAAACAAGGGAGATAAGCCAAAGAGTCTTAACACTAAATCCAAGACCACAGAGGGAATCAGGTTCGAAGTGGGAGTTTTCATTTTGTTCTATTTTGTACAGACAATAAAAGCATTAGTCCTAATAAAACTCAACCTGATGTGGTCTAGCGCTTCCCAGGTGGCCCTAGTGGTAAAGAACCTGCCTGCCAATAAAGGAGACATGAGTTCAACCCCTGGGTGGGGAAGATCCCCTGGAGGAGGAAATGGCAACCCACTCCAGTACTCTTGCCTGGAAAATCCCATGGGCAGAGGAGCCTGGTGGGTTACAGTCCATGGGGTCATAATGAGTCAGACATGACTTAGCAACTAAACAACAGCAAAGTAATTACTAAAGATCTACCTACACGATTTCAAACCCTGGAAACATCACAGGCAGAGTGGGTCTTAATATCTCGGTTTCATGGTTGACCAAACTAGGGGTCAGAGAGGGTACACAGTTGTTAAGGGACTGATCTGGGCTTCCTTCCAGGTCTGTCTGAGCCCCACCTTGCACATCCTTTCCCCATTATATTATTGCTACTGCTTTTCACTTTGAAAGCAACCGAAAGAACTCTTTTAAGAGTGGGGGAAGAGTGCCCTGTCCAGGGGGCACTAGAGGAGGGGGTGACCTAGAGGAGGGGGCTGGGGAAAGTGGGAGGGAGGGGGTAGATATTTACATGTGTAGCTGATTCACTTGGTTGTACAGCAGAAACGAATACAACATTATAAAGCAGTTATACCCCAATTTAAAAACTAAATAATTAAAAATTATTTTTGATATTAAAAAAAAAAAAAGGAGTGAAGAGGTTTCTGCTCTCAGCCTCCCGGTGCATTAGTGTGGATACAGGAGAAATAGATTAATAATATAACCAAGCAAAGCGCCTTTAGAGGCAGCATCTCATGGAAGGAACACCCTAAGTGGGACCCAAAGGAAAAACTCCAACTTCCTTATAGTTATTTCATGACTGTTCTTTTTATTTTGGGATGCTCTTGTTAACGAAAGTACTTATGATCATGATGGTGATGATGCTGAAACTTTACATTTCTATCCAATGCCAAACAATTAAAGCCTTTGAAACCAGCACTGATACATATGAAATCTTGCAGTGGTTGGATGGAAAACATGTCTAGAAGTCTACTTCGGTTAAACAAAAATAGAACCAATGAGTAGTCAGTGATAAATATACTGAAATGTGAAATAAGAGGTAAAACTCAAAAGCATGCACGGTGTGATGTAAGCCAAAAAAGTATCAAAACACTTCACCTTTAACATTTCTCAAAAATCATATTTTTGTGCCTGAGTTGACATGGTTTTATATTTATCGTCACTTTGTGAGCACAGCCCAAGCAAATGATGAATGGCGGGGCAGTCAACTCTAGGAAACTGTTTATCTCTGAGAAACTGTGGCTCCATCGTAAGCTAAGCATGGTTTGAATGTTGGCATTTTTTGAGGATCTTGTGTTTTTTGAAGTCATGTTTTATCCTCTGCCAGAGAGCAGGACTGTTGTTATTTCACTCAGTTCTCCTTTCATAATTTCAGAGAAACTTGAAAATAAAAAGGGTAATTAATTTCTGATGTCTTACAAATGATTGACATAGTACAGGAAAAAAAGAAAGTATTTTTTTTTCCAAGTTTAGAGACCTGAGATGGGATTTCAGAACCAAACGTGCCTGCACACAGCTTTTCAATGGTGTGCCTTGCTCTTAGATGGTCCTTTTTCCATTCACCATTCCAGGATTTTTCCCCAAAAATATCCTGTGAGGTCCACATGGTAGCCAGCATTCTGTCTTTGGTTGATGAGTCTGTACTTTTCCTAATCCAACACTTGTCTTGAAAGAGAAACACAGAAGGTGCAGAAGGTGTATTGCAATTAATAGTAACGGGGGTATCCTGCAATTTTCCAAAAAATGGAAAATTTGCCTGTTATTCTTTTTCATCCCTTGGTTGAAAGAAAAACAATCAAAACCAAGGAAGGAAAAGAGGCCCAGGAACCAGAATGTGGAGCTACTGCCAGACTGTTTCACAGCCTTCATCCTGGTGTGTCATTGTTTTTATGCCATTTAAGTGTATTTAGTAATAATAACCAACGACTTCAAAAGTATGACACTCTTGCAGAATAGATGTTTCTACAGCCAAAGCATGACTTTCTCTTTTTCACTCAATAAGTTTCCTTCCCATCTGCGTCTGCCCTTCTCTCCCTTAGTAGCATTCTTTTCTTTACCTTTTTATTTTGTACTGAGGTTTAGCCAACTAACAGTGTTGTGATAGTTTCAGGCGGACAGCAAAGGGACTCAGCCACACACACACGTTTCCATTCTCCCCCAAACCCCCCTCCCACCCAGGCTGCCAGATGACATTGAGCAGAGTCCCGTGTGTCTGGCAGAGTTCTGATGCGCTGAGTCTCCTGTTTGGCTTCGCACCCACTGCCTATGGGCCCTGACTTCCCTTACTTCTGCATCGTTTCCCTGTTCCTTTTTCCTCTATCTTTTCTAAGAATTGAGTTGCTGATAGTTAACATTGCACACAGCTTAGAAACTCAAAGGGAAAAGATCAGCAACTCATTTGCCTGCTCTGAAGCCAGAATAGGTTAATTTCACCGCAGTCTCCTTGGAGGATTCTGATTCCTGCCTTCGGAATTTCAAGGAGGCTTCTTGTCCCCTGATGATCTGATGTGATAGGTGACAACCTACACTGAGTTTGAAGTTGCCCAGCACCTCACATGAATCTAATAGTATGTGAGCAACTGAGCGAGTGCTCAGTTGTGTCCAAAGCTTGGTGACTCCGTGGACTGTCTCCCACCAGGCTCCTCTGTCCGTGGGACTCTCCAGGCAAGAACACTAGAGTGGGCTGCCGTTTCTTCCTCCAGGGAAGATCTTCCTGACCCAGGGATCAAACCCGCATCTCTTGGGTTTTGTGCATTGGCAGGCGTATTCTTTATCACTGTGCCACCTGGGAAGCCTTACCCTCAAGAGGAGAAGGCAATGGCACCCCACTCCAGTGCTCTTGCCTGGAAGATCCCATGGACGGAGGAGCCTGGAAGGCTGCAGTCCATGGA
>NW_011494943.1:3120173-3120598 GCF_000754665.1 Bison bison bison
TCCCCAGTCGGATCTTAGAAGCCCAGGCATAATTAGTAAGCATGGCGGGTTCCGCGCTCCAGATGGAGACTCAGCCAGAATTTGGGAGAGAGAGAGACATGGGGAGACCAAGTTTCGGTGAACAAGGCCAGCACTTTATTTTCCAAAGTAGTTTTTATACCTTAAATTGTGCATAGAGGATAATGGGGGAAGGGGTGGAGTCATGCAAGGACAGCAGCTCCTGGTCCTAATCAAAGCCAGGCTTTCAAACTTATCATATGCAAAAGTTCAGGTGAATTACATCATCTTCTGGCCAGGAGGCCTGTTAACATTTTAAGAAACTTATCTTTCTCTAAAGGTGATTATTCCAAAGTCAGGCACCAGCCTCCAAAAAAGCATTGGACAAAGCTGCATTCCTATAGGGCAAAGGTGAGGTGGGCTCAATC
>NW_011494943.1:3120698-3169686 GCF_000754665.1 Bison bison bison
CTGTCCGTGGGACTCTCCAGGCAAGAACACTAGAGTGGGCTGCCGTTTCTTCCTCCAGGGAAGATCTTCCTGACCCAGGGATCAAACCCGCATCTCTTGGGTTTTGTGCATTGGCAGGCGTATTCTTTATCACTGTGCCACCTGGGAAGCCTTACCCTCAAGAGGAGAAGGCAATGGCACCCCACTCCAGTGCTCTTGCCTGGAAGATCCCATGGACGGAGGAGCCTGGAAGGCTGCAGTCCATGGAGTCGCTGAGGGTCAGACACAACTGAGCGACTTCACTTTCACTTTTCACTTTCAGGCACTGGAGAAGGAAATGGCACCCTCAAGACATCATTAAGCCAAGACAAATAATAATAATATGATTATTAAAGAAAAAGGAGGAGGAAGAGAAGGAGTGGGAGGGGAGGGGGAGGGAAATAAATTGGATTCAAGTCCCAGAGTGAGTTTTAGGAAAGAGAATCTCTGAGGTCTCTGATGCTCAAGGAGGTCTTCATCACTAGGTGAGACTCCAACGTGACATCAGAGAAAGGGTGGGATTTCCAAATGCAATAACGAGTAGAAATCTTATTGGAGTTCACGTATCAACTCTTTCTTCTGTACATTCTTTCTGCAATCATTTATTGAGTTGTCCTACATGCCCAATATTTTACTAAGGCCAGACAGACAGAGGACCCACACACTAAGTCCTTACCCAAGGGGAACAACAGTATAAAATCTTTTTGAGACTACAATGGAGAATTATACTACCGCAGCTAGGTACCAGATTCAACAGAGCAGGAAGATTTCTGAGAGCACAGTGAAAGGGGAGAAAACAGCAAAGACGTGGCAGAGGAGGTGATAGTGAATGTCAGAGCTGGGGGAGGGGAAGTAAGGGAAACGATGTGGATTTTATTGTATTTTTCCTGGCTGTGCCCTATAGCACACTGAGATCTTAGTTCTCTAACCAGGGATTGAACGCCTGTTCCCCGCAGTGGAAGCAGGGATTCTTACCCACTGGACCTCCCAGGGAAGTCCCTGAAACTAAGTTGATTTTAAATGCAAATTAAAGAGCTGAAGCCAAGTCAAAACTATAATGAGTTATCACCGCACCTAGTCAGAATGGCCACCATCAAAAAGATGTATAAATAATAAATGTTGGAGAGGGTGTGGAGAGAAGGGAACCCTCCTGCACTGTCGGTGGGAATTTAAAGTGACACAGCTACTGTGGAGAACAGAATGGAGGTTCCTTAAAACCTAAAAACAGAGCTACCCTGTGACCCGGCAATCCCACTCCTGGGCATGCATTCAGAGAAAACCATAATTCAAAAAGATACACACACCCCAGTGTTCATTGCAGAACCCTTTACAACAGCCAGGACATGGGAGCAACCTAAGTACCCATCGACAGAGGAATGGAGAAAGAGGACATGGTACCTATATCGCATGGATTATTGCTAAGCCGTAAAAGGGAACGGAATTGAGTCCGTCATACAGAGTGAAGTCAGAAAGAGAAAAATAAATATATATTAATGTGTATATGTGGAATCTAGAAAAATTTGTATAGATGGTCTTATTTACAAAGCAGAAATAGAGACACAGATGTAGAGAACAAATGTATGGATACCAAGTGGGGAGGAGGGTAGGATGAATTGAGAGACTGGGATTTATATACATACACACACAGACACACACACACGTATATATAATATTACTGATGCTATGTATAAACTAGGTCACTAATGAGAACATACTGTATACACAGGGAGCTCTACTAGGTGCCCTGCGCTGACCTGAATGGGAAGGACATCCAAAAAGGAGGGGAGATATACATACATAAATATATATATATATACGTGATTCACTTTGCTGTGCAGTAGAAACGAACAGGAGATTGTAAAGCACCTGTCATGCTCTGCTGCATCACTTCAGTCATGTCCAACTCTGTGATCCCGTGGACTGTAGCCCGCCAGGCTCCTCCTCCTGGAATTTTCCAGGCAAGAATTCTGGAGTGGGTTGCCATGTCCTTCTCCAGGGCATCTTCCCGACCCAGGGATCAAATCTGTGTCTCATTAGTATCCTGCACTGCAGGCAGGTTCTTTACCCTAGCACGACCTGGGAAGCCAAAAAATACTCCAGCAAGAAATGAACAAAAGCCACAGCGCATAACTCAGGCAGAGCCACGGGTAATGAGAAAAGCCTCCAAAGCTTTACTCTGGAGGCAGTAATGAGGTCCTGACGCAGGTGGACGGTGCTGCTCAGAGTCAAATACTCAGAGATTTACTGTGAGAAGACACTTTACAGAGAACACATTCCCGTCTGCTCCTATTAATGGAAGTGCTGCTGAGTCCAAGCTCGCTGCTCACTGTGTCTGCATGTGTCTGACTCTGTGACCCCAGGACTGTAACCCACCAGGCTCCTGTGTCCATGGGATTCTCCAGCAAGAATACTGGAGGGGGTTGCCATGCCGTCCTCCAGGGGATCTTCCTGACCTAGGGATCAAACCCACGTCTCTTATGTCTCCTGCATTGGCCGCTCGCTGCACGAGAGGCTGATAAATCCAAGAGACGAGGTGTTTGAGGCCAGGAATACAACTTTATTCAGCAAGCTGGCTAACCAAGAAGATGGCAGACTAATGTCTCATAATAAGCATATTGTCCGGGCCTGGATGCCAGATTCTTTCATGGATCAGAGACGGAGGGAGGTGAGGAAACAGAGTAAAAAGACCATTGAATTCTTGCAAATATCTCCTGGAATGACAAGCCTCAGGCAGGGGGGATGTATTAATCTCTTTCTTCTGGCAATCTACAGGTGCACAGGGATCTGAACAAAGGCGCTCTAGTAGCACAGTCGGGCAGAAGGGCAGGACTCTCTGAGGCAGGCCATTATGTATGATAAAAGTAACAAGAGCAATGGAAAGCAAGTCGGAGGGATAGTTCCAACGTGGAGTCAGAATTGACTCCCCCTGCAACAGGAGGAGGTAAGCCACAGCTCCCAGTCCTCTGCTTCCAGACACCAGGTACTTACTAGCCAGAGCGCACCTACGTTTACTGGCCAATGAAATCATCTTGACAGCATGAGCATGATGTATCTCTGTCACCCTCTTTTCTGAAGGAGGACCCTGCGGCCGGGAGCCACTGAACGTCTCTTTTAAGGACGTCCAGCTGTGAAGTCTGAGAGCCAGACCATGGATGCAGGATGCTGGGTCTTCAGTTCTCAGTGGTTCTGCCCCAGTTCCTCAGACTTGAACCCAGAGAAGGGAGAAGGTGAAAGAGGAAAGAAGACAGTGTTGGTTCCCAAACTGGCCCCCGAACCCAGAGCGCAGGGAGACATGGAAAGAAAAAGACAGCCCCTCCAGACTGGGAGATGGCAGGTTTAAGAAGCAGGGGACTTACCTGCAAGGCTTGTCCTGAGTGCAAGGTGGGGGAGACCGCCATACCTGCCCACCTGAATCTGAAAGCTTTCCTAGGAACCTTAACAGGATCCGGACATATTTTCAGTCCAAAAGGCAAGTCACATATTGCTTGCTCAGGCCTGCACTGGCTCCTACTTCGGGGAAGGCGGGCAGCAGGTCTGTTTCAAGGCTGGGGAGGGAGGGGAGCCTCCATCACCGAGTCCAGCTCCAGGGTCAAAAGGAGGTCACGGCCTCCCTCTCGGTAACCCTGCTAACACAGAGCTCTGATCCTCCTGGCAGACCCAGAAAAATAGAGATGGTGTTTAAAAGTGTAGCTGTGCTTGAAGAAGGCACTCTTGCACTTTTGTGTTGTCTCTGCAGAAATGGAGATTTTCCCTGGTTCCAAATACAATTTCTTTCGACCTGCTGTTTCCTTGAAAGACAAGAAATGCTGTGTTCACAGAGTTCCCTGTGCTATACAGTAGGAACTTGTTGGTTATCCGTTTTAAATATGTGCACGTGTGTGTGTGTGTGTGCGTGTGTGTGTATACGTGTGTGTGTGTGTGCATGTGTGTTTATGTGTGTGTGTGTATGTGTGCGTGCGTGTGTATGTGCGTGCGTGTGTGTATGCGTGTGTATATATGTGCGTGTGTGTGTGTGTGTGTGTGTGTGCATGTGTAATACGTATATATATCTTCCAGCTCCACTCGGACTAGACATTCTCAAGATGCGAAGCTTCTCCACCAGGCAGGTCCACATAGAGCGTCTGGCACGGCTCTGCATGGCTTCCACTGGAGTAGGAATGAAAAAAGGAAGATCTAGGTATTTTGAGGAATTCAGTTGTCTAAATTCCCTGATCACAGTGGGAAGCTTTGCTTCTGTCATCACAATACAAGGGAAATCCAGTAGAAACTTGAATCTCACAGACATTTCAACACGTGTCCACCCCTGGTTACTGGAAATGACTCCCGTCATGCATTTGGAGACCCTCACCTTATACATTGTCAAATGTCAGAATGCTTTCAGATGAAAGGTTTCTGTTTCCCTCCCGGTGTATATAAAACAAAATTAAAGATGGTTTCCCCCCTTTTCATTTCAGCCAGGTAAGGTTTAACGCTTGGAGGAAAAAAGCAATTACGCTTACACAGTGTCATGTTTGGTGAAAGTTTCGACTCGAAATAGAGTTGAGATTTTGAGACCGATGGCTCTTGTATTCTCCCACACTATAATTGTTACCTGGGTTCTAGAAGCCGAACAGTCTGAGAATGGCATTTATATCAAACTTTTTACAAAGCTCGTGTCTGTTTCCTCTCTTTCATATGAACCACTAGAAAGTTTATAAACGATATATTATGTATAATTCAAAGCTTATCCTCACTTTTAACTGCTTGGGTGGTTAAAAATAGAGTTGATTTGTTTCTCTCTGCCCTAGAAAAGTATCTTTCAAAAGAGAATGTCATCTCCTTTGAAATGGCGATGTATAGTTTATTTTGTTTGAAATTAGTGACTTTTCTCTAGTGGAATTGGGTTTTCTTTATCTTGCCGTTCAGAAGTGATTAGTAAATTAACCCAACCCTGGCTCATTAAAATTCCACAGAGCCATGCAATAAAGCTATATCAGCTAAAGTTGTAGGCTAACCATCGAGAGATTTAAAAAATAAAAAGCAGGGAAAGAAGCTAAAATGATGGTTGCTATTGTGGAGAAAATGGGAAAATGAAACAGTGATTAGCAAGGAGGTGGATGAGGAGGAAGGCTTTGTTCATTGGCTACAAGTCCTCACTTCTGATTACTGTTTTTTAACCATATATATTTCCCTCATAGCTCAGTAGGTAAAGAATCTGCCTGCAATGCAGGAGACCTGGGTTTGATTCCTAGGTTGGGAAGATCCCCTGGAGAAGGAAATGGCAACCCACTCCAGTATTCTTGCCTGGAGAATCCCATGCTCAGAGGAGCCTGGTGGGCTACAATCCATGGGGGCTTAAGAGTTGGACACGACTGAGTGACTAAACCACCAACAACCATATATATGAATTGCTTCTATGAGCTTCCCTGGTGACTAACCCATAAAGAATCTGCCTGCTAATGCAGGAGATGTAGGTTTGATCCCTGGGTCTGAAAGATCCCCTGGAGCAGGAAATGGCAACCCTCTCCAGTATTCTTGTCTGGAGAATCCCATGGACAGAGGACCCTGGAGGGCTATACAGTCCATGTGGTTGCAGAAAAGTTGGATATCACTGAGCAGCTAAACAACAACCACAATATTTAAAATGTCTCATCTAGACTAAGAACTACCTTCCCAAGAGCAACCAGGAGCAAGGCAGATGCAAGAAAAAGATTCTTTCCTTCGAATCTTCAGAGGAAGCATGGGCCTGTGGACACCTTGATTTCAGAATCTGCAGCACCTAAATGATGAGCGAATAAATGTCTCCTGTTTTTGGCCACCACGTTTACGGCACTATTTTATGACTTCCCCGGGAAACTAATACAGAAATGGAATCGTCATCGTCACCATTGCTGTCATCATCAACTCCACAGAGAGGAGCTGCTCTGGACCGCAGTTAGGTCTAATAAGAGGCTGCAGGTATTTCCAAGGGACCGTCATGACTTTTCAGAACAGTACTGCCCAGGAAATGAGTGGAAACTGTGCTCTTGAGGCTTCATTCCTTGATTTCTGCACATCAGGTGCTGTTTTTCCAAAACTTTAACAGAATACTCCAAAGGAAAAACTGTTTCTATTTTTACTGACAACGGTGGAGTGCAATGTTTTCCAGATCATACTTTGCTGAACAGTGTTTCCAGAAGATTTTAATCGGAGGACAGCAGCAGTAGGGCTTCCCTGGTGGCTCAGAGGGTAAAGAGTCTGCAACACAACAGGCGCAGGTTCAGTCCCTGGGTGGGGAAGGTCCCCTGGAGGAGGGCATGGCCACCCACTGCAGTGTTCTTGCCTGAAAAATCCCATGGACAGAGGGGCCTGGAGGGCTGCAGTCCATGGGGTCTCAAAGAGTTGCATACTGAGTAACTAGCACACTTTTTTTTTCCACTTTCAATAACAATACGAAGGAAAGAAAGAACGATTTCAGGATGCAAAAACTGAAAACATTTCAGGCAGAGTATTTCTCTCAGAGATTTGTAAGCACATTGAGAATCTCAAAGATCCTGAGGAAAAAGCCCGCTTTTCTTTAGTTGAGGTAGATTCTGCACTTTTAGAGAAATATGGAATGGGATTTGGGTAAACCCTGAGAGAATGGAAATTAAGTGACCCATAGATGACTCCTACTAGCTTGTCCCATTCAATCACGCAATCTGATTCTACCCACAGCTCAGTTTTTTTTGAACACAAGAGATAATGCCTCCCCCATAAATGCTGTTGGAAGGATCAGGACCAAAGTCACGTTGGTTTATTTTATGCTTTTATCCACTTATAGTATCTCATATCTGGGATGTTGATAATACTTATAATGTTTATCTAAGAAGTTTGGCCCCAAATAACTGATGTATGTGAAAGCATCTTGGAAAATAAAATACTGTTCAAATAGAAGATAGAATTTATAGCTTGATTTTTTTCTAATTTATTGATGGTAATTTTTGGGAAATTAATAGATTTTTTAGTTTGGGGTAATACAAAGTAAAAAAAAAAATCAGTCTATACCTCCATTCCAATTCTGTATAAACTGGATGCCACTTCTGAGATTAATGCTTTTACTCTGCCAAAATGTTTATAGAAGTGGGGACATGTTCTTTTTTTATCGCCATGCATCCTTCAAAGCATAGAGAAAGGGAACTGTTTCTATTGAATCTCCGTTTCTATCCCACGTGTTTCTTTTGTACTTTGTACTTCATCCATGATTGTGTGTGTGTGCACGTGTGTGCGTGCATGTGTGTATGTGTGTGTGCACGCGTGTGCATGTATGTGTTAGTTGCTCAAGCCTGTCCAACCCTTTGTGACCCCATGGACTGTGGCCCACCAGGCTCCTTTATCCATAGGGTTCTTCAGGCAAGAATACTGGAGTGGGTTGCCATTCCCTTCTCTAGGGGATCTTCCTGACCCAGAACCCAGGTCTCCTGCATTTCAGGCAGATTCTTTACCATCTGAGCCACCAGGGAAGCCCTAAGGATGTGTAATAGACTATTTATTTCAGACTAGGAGAAATAGCTACCTGTTTACTAGTGGGGCACATTAAAGTACATAATGAAAACATGATTATTACTTTACTGGAAAATGAAATTATATGCCCACATGAGTGAGATACTGCAGCTATTTGTTTTTCTCTATCACACCATCTAGCAAAAGTTATCATTATACCAAGAGGCTACAATTGGTCTGTAAAAGGAGATGCTTCATCATATCTTCAACTGAACATTAAATCCAAAAAATGGCTATCTTATTCGGAAAATATCTGACTCATAACAAGTGGACTGAAATTAAAACACAGTGACTATTACTAAGGAATTTGACAAGCCAACAAATTAAATTTCAAACACGTGAACGCACACCAGTTCATCTGCAAATATAACTCGTTGATTTAAGAGAATACAGCGTCTAATTTTATTTGTTGTGTAACACGTTCTTTTGAAACCAATTGTAAGTCTCTACCTCTTCTGAAAATATGAAGATACTGGTGAAACCACACACACACACACACACACACACACACACACACACACATACGCTACGCACGTCTATTTAACAAGTCCAAACAGTATACTTCAAAAGAAAAGATGTTATGTTTAAAAGGCTACGCATTCGAATTTTCCAGTGGATTTTTTAATTCCATGGCTTGATTTGTACATTTGGAAGTGACTTTTTAACTAAAATTTTTCTGAATATTTACTGCACTTCTATAGAGATCAAACAGGCTTTGACACACACAGACCCACAAAAACAACATTCCACTTTGCAAAACTTTTTCTATAATATATGCAAAGAATGACTTATTACTTGTCATGTTAGGGAAAAACCACACATTTCCTTTAATGTTGGGCATTTCGTAGAGCTGTCTTTGTAACATACCGCATGTCCATGTGTAGACAATATGTAAAATACACTCTGGACATTTGGCCATGGCTTGCAGTGTGTGTGTTGCTGTTCCATGCCAACTTTCCATTTTCTTTACCAAAGGAGTTGTCTAAATTGTTAATGCAGAATATTTTAAACACAGACTGTCATCCAAACTTATTTTTTTTCTACTATACGTTTTAAGGAGAAAAGGTCAGAGTACTCCAATCAATTGACCCTTGTTCTAATTTTTGCACCAAGGAGCTCAAAACTCTGTTGTTTGACCATTTTCCATTTGTTTCCACTGAAATTAGCCGTAGGTTTTTCTGAGTGAATTTATAATCCAAATTAGAGTAAAGAGAGAGAAAAAAAAAAAGGTTATGGAAGATAGTAGCTGTTGCAGTATTTTGTTTGTGAGGGGCCAATTTGAACACCTGGAAATTGAATTGGAAAGACTCTCAAGGAAAACAGAAGCAAATCGTTAACCCTTTCCATCTCATAGGAACAAATAGTAACCTGAGACTGGTGACCTAGAACTATTTTAAGGAACAGGTACTGTTTTTTGAGGACACAGCTGATGCCATCTTTCCAGAGTAGAATATTGGCCTTGCAGAAGTGATGGGCAAATTGCTAAAAATGGATTTTCACCACTTGCTGCCATTTCAAACGAGATGATACGTTTCCAAAGAGTCTTCCATGGAAAGAAAAAGGACGTTAGTGAAAATAAGAATTTCCATGTGTTTATGAACAAAAAACATGTTTTTTTGCAAGGAGGACTGGTAAAACCCCCCCTCCTCACCAAAACAATAAAATCAAAAAACAACAATTTTTCAAAAGATGAAAGGTAAAATGGGGGGAAAGAAAAAGAAGAAGAAAGAAAACAGCAGAAGTGTGAGCCCCATTGAAAGTCAGGCTTAGCCCTGCCTGGAAGATCTAAATAAAGTCAGGCTTTTTTCAGATGTATTTAGTGTTTTGTGTTTGTCTGTTTTTTTGTGTGTTCTTTCTGTTTTATATCTGTTGCTTACAACAAAATGAACGTCAAGAAACTTTAAAAACAGTTGATAGTTTTTAACCCAAGTAGAGCATGCTACTGAGGCATTTTAAAATCTAAAGGTGTTTTGTAAGAACCCAAGGTTTTGACTTCGGTGTGCCTTGGAATATGGATTCAAATCTCTCCACCTCTGTCTTCCTTTTTGTTCACTTATCACAGTGACCAGTGGGAAGAGCATTTAATTACATATCAGTAGAAAGTCATGGGGCTTCCCTGGTGGCTCAGACAGTAAAGAATCTGCCTGCAATTCGGGAAACCTGGGTTTGATCCCTGGGTTGAGAATATCCCCCGGAGGAGGGCATGGCAGCCCACTCCAGCATTCTTGCCTGGAAAATCCCACAGACAGAGGAGCCTGGCAGGATACAGTCCACAGGGTCTCAAAGAGTCAGACGTGACAGAGTGACTGGGCACAGGAAGTTGTGAGTTATAATTCCACTGTATATTATTTGGCCACAGTTTAATGACCCAGCTGCATCTGTTAAGTGTCTGCATCCCTTCAGGAGAGGAAGTCTTCCTGTGGATTCCTTATCTTGCCTCATCTGAAACCTGCTGGGTGGGATTAGCTGGTGTCCAGGGTCCCTCCAGTTGTAATTTCTGACCTAAGACTTCATCTTGGAGAGAGGAACAAACTCACAAACAGGACTTTATCTTCACTTCTTTACACCACATCGATTCAGTTCTAATTCCCAAACTGTGTGCCTGTCTTGAGATTTCAGGTGCCCCAGAGATAGGCCTTGGAGAGGGGACACAGCTAAATAGGTCAAGGGAATACGGAAGGAATCGGATGACCAAGGTTTGAATTCTTATCTGTGCTACTCGGAGCTCTGTGACCTTGGTCAGTTATCACATGTCTCTGAATCTCTGTTTTCTCATCATAAGATCCTGCCGGGGACCAGCCCCGGCTGATCCAGGGTATTCGAAGCGGGGACGGCGTCGGTGACCTATTTATTTAAATATTTTATCAAAGATATAAAGAGTAATAGGATGAGGATAGCTCAGTAGGAAAATTCAGTGGAGAAAAGAGGCTGAGTAGCTTGGTTTACGCGGGAGACCAATAAAACTTCAAGACAAGAAGTTTGCACCACTTACGTAGGCCACAGGCGTCCTTCCGTTCTCCCGAAGGAGAGGAGACACTGAGGCCTCCCCAGTCGGATCTTAGAAGCCCAGGCATAATCAGCAAGCATGGCGGGTTCCGCGCTCCAGATGGAGACTCAGCCAGAATTTGGGAGAGAGAGAGACATGGGGAGACCAAGTTTCGGTGAACAAGGCCAGCACTTTATTTTCCAAAGTAGTTTTTATACCTTAAATTGTGCATAGAGGATAATGGGGGAAGGGGTGGAGTCATGCAAGGACAGCAGCTCCTGGTCCTAATCAAAGCCAGGCTTTCAAACTTATCATATGCAAAAGTTCAGGTGAATTACATCATCTTCTGGCCAGGAGGCCTGTTAACATTTTAAGAAACTTATCTTTCTCTAAAGGTGATTATTCCAAAGTCAGGCACCAGCCTCCAAAAAAGCATTGGACAAAGCTGCATTCCTATAGGGCAAAGGTGAGGTGGGCTCAATCAAGAAAAGAATTAACTCAAGGATCCAAGGTTACAAACATTGAGGCTACTACTTACATTTCTATACACCCATTATATCAATCAATACACTGCCAAGGACACAGTAGGTAAGGAGTATGGAGACTTAGCAGCAAACATTGGCCCAATAAGTGAAAAACCCTTCACCAATACAATTTCTAATCAATCTTTTAACTACTCAAAGGAATCTGTGTTTAGACAGTTTAGAACATTTCCTGCTTCTCACAGTTGGGAGGCTCTGAACAATCACATGTGGCCGGAAAAACCTATTCAGGCAGGCTAGAGGATTTCCAAAGGAGTTTGTAGGTTGAAACACTGTCACACCCAGGAATTATTAACTGGAGCTGTAAGCTAACTCTTTTTTCAGAGAGAGGTAGTGGGGGACAGCCCCCCGTAAAGTCAGAGGTGTAGGTGAGAGCACAAAGCAGAAAGTAGGCAGACTCTGGTTTTGGGGGTAGATGCTCGAGAATTTCCAGGGAGACTCCTGAGGCTTGATCCCGCCTTTGCGTATGCCAAGCCTCCTTCCTCATGACCTTTGCCACGGGCGGAGCTCGCTCCCCGCAAGATCCATTGGATTACCTGCTGGGACATAATTTGCCAAATGTGCCTTAGAGAATATTCCATCTTACTTGATCATTTAGTAGTTCCATTTCTTGCCATAAATGAATAATTTGCTAAGACTGGTGTGATAGACTGGTTAGTATTGCTGTTTTAATTAGCTAAACTTCAAATTCACTTTCATCCCTATGTAAACCAAAGGAATGGATGTAAAATAATGAGACCAGCCAATAGGAAAATTACAAATAAGACAAAAATCGTCAGTATTGATCCTCATCTTCATTTTATTATTTGTTGTTGCTGTTTTGTTTTGGCTGCACCCCAAGGCCTGTGGGATCTTGACTCCTGGATCAGAGATCAAACTCTTGCCTTCTGCAGTAGAAGCAGGAAATCCAAACCACTAGACCACCGAGAAAGCCCATTATTAGTTGTTTTTTTTTTTTGAGTGTTGCACCTTCCCCAGCATCCATCTGTATTGTGCTTAGTTACTCAGTCACGACCAACTCTTTGTGACCCCATGGACTGCAGCCAGCCAGGCTCCTCTGTCCATGGGATTTCCCGGGCAAGAATACTTGAGTGGGTTATTATTTCCTTCTCCAATAGAGGTTGAGAACCCAGCAAAAACTAGTGTGGAAACAAACAGAAAAGTGTTATTGGAATCAGTCAAATATTTGCTTAATCCCTATAACCTTTAAAGGATCCATGGAGTAATTCTTTTGTTTTTTGGCATGGTCATTTGTTGTATTTTTAGAATGAAAACCAGGTGATTCTCCTGCTCTGCAGTCCCCAGAAATCTTCAGGATGGCATAGAGTCTGCTCCTCCCGCACTTTGGGGTGTCATTTACAAAGACGCCTTCAGGAGCACCCCTACCCTTTTGAAATAGGTGCTGAGCTAGAAATCTCTGGCCCTGTGGTTATCAAACCACACTCTGCTGCTATGCCCCCTCTTGATAGGACCCCCTCTTTTATTCATTGCTCCCCCAAAGGCTGTCAGTTTGAGGACCTTGGGAAGCTTATTCAACAGAAATAGTAGCTAAATCCCAGTCTAGGGACTTCGCTGGCGGTCCAGTGGTTAAGACTTCACCTTCTAATGCAAGGGGGTGTGGGTTTGATCCCCGGTCGGGAAACCAAGATCCCACATGCCCCATGGCCAAAAAACCAAAACAAAAAACAGAAGCAGTGTTGTCATAAATGCAACATGGTCTGTTTACACAGGGCCTACATCAAACTTCCCTGGTGGCACAGTGGGTAAGAAGCCACATGCTGAAGCAGGGGACACGAGATTGATCCCTGGTCCTGGCGGATCCCCCAGGCCGTGCAGCAGCGAAGTCCATGTGCAGAAATCCTGAAGCCTTCGCCCTCGCGGCTGCGCTCCGCAGCAGGAGATGCCACCCCAGTGAAAAGCCCGCATGCAGCATCTGGACAAATGCCGGTGTGCAGCAACCGAGCCCCGGCACAGCCAAGAGTAAATAAGCAACACAATGGTCCACATCAAAAGAAACAACAACAACTAAGTCTCTGTCACAGTTCCAGAGTGGGTATTGAATTCAGGAAATGGAGACGTGTGTAAAAATATCCGGGGTGAAAGCAAAGGTCTCAGAGACTGCGACATGGGAGTGTTGAGTAGATAGATATGGAGGGGAATGTAGGGGAGACCCTTCCACTGGGGCTTTGTGTTTTCAGCACTGTGGCTGAATGCCACACGTCCTTTTTATTAAAGGCACAGGACAGGTACATGCCGAGTGTGAGAGAAAGTCTAAGATCACTTCCCCAGAGCAGAGTGACAGATTCCCAGTAAGCATTCAGTCTCCTCTCAGGCCTCAAAATCGAATTCTCTGGAGGAGTTAGGAAAAGGATTGTCTGAAGGATGGATGGGATGGAAAGTCATTCTCTTCCTATCTTTGTAGTTCTCGGAACAATGGCTCTCTTCAAATATTGACCGTCTGTGTTTTCTGAGACTACTGTTTACTTATGATAAACACATTTATTGCGACCACTTTTTCTAACTCCTGTTGTTTAAACTAGCCTCTCAGTTCATTTTCTCAGCTGGGTGCCCTTAGCTGGTTCTGTAATAAACCTCCTGACTCACAGTAATAACATGCCTCCTGCCAGAGAGAGTGTATTATGGATGTGTTGGGAAATTTTAAAGTTAGAAAAATCAGTGATTGTTGAAATGACATGTTGATAAAAACTAGGGCATGACTTGGGTTTGCTTTTAAAAGCCTCTAAAAAATAACAGGCTGCAAATTAAAATGTATAAAGTATCGATCTGTCTTCTCAAATTGAAAATGAAGGAAGCCTGATGATTTTGGAAATAATTCTGGAAGTGTGTGTACATTTTAAAGGTATATTTAAACACATTTTATTTCTTAGGGCTGTTCTGAATGTCATCTAATACAGACAAGAAAAATAGACCTCCCCCTCAGGCCAACAAGTAATATAAAATCCTTTAGAATTCTTTGGAGTTTGAATGGAGTGGACGCAAATGAAATTATCTGGGTAGGACACAGATATCAAAGTGTGTTTAAAATTTCTTCACTTTTTCTTCTTTCACTCTCATCAGTTTTTATGTTTTCTGCATCCAGGACAAGGATCCAAGCTCTAAGATTTCAGGGAATGACTACTTAGCTGAGTGTTTTGCATCTTCAGTAAATGAAGAGACAGGAAATAATGTAAAGTAACATGTACACAGACTTCCACCCTAGGTTTCCAGCTCAGAGAAGCTTAGGTGAGAGTCTGTTGACCTGTGTCCCCCCATTTTTCTATAGGGGAGTGAGAAGGGGGAGGCCCTGGGAACATCTGAGACGAGGGTTCAGAGGATCCACCTTTCTTTCCTCTTCATTAAGGACTTGTGCTCAGTCGTGCCCAACTCTGAGGCCCATGGACTGTAGCCACCAGGCTCCTCTGTCCATGAGATTCACCGGGCAAGAGCACTGGAGTGGGTTTCCATGTCCTTCTCTAGGTGGGGCTTCCCGACACAGGGATCAAACCCGCATCTCCCGCACTGGCAGGTGGATTCTTTACCACTGAGCCGCCTGGGACACTCTAGTGATTTCTTTCCCTCAAAATTCTATCAACATCTAAAAAGCTCTCATATCCCCTGTGACCTGGTGTCCTGGAATTTCACCAGCCTTTTACCCCTAAGCGTGAATAGAGAATGTCTTTATTTCTTCAAAGAATGGGGAAAGAAAAACTTACAGATGATCTCTGTCGGCATTTTCTCTGCGTTCATTTTCATTTTATTTAAGTGAAAAAAAAAAAATCTGTTACTTTGGTGAATTAGGGGAAAAAAAGGCCAGAACTTGCTGTGCAAAATGAAGCCTGATCTTTTGAAGTAAACCAGGTCGGATCTTTGCAACATACACAGACTGTTTCCACAAAGTTGAGCATGATTTGCACATAATGGAAAGATCAGAATTATAGCATCCCATCAAGGACTTTTTAAATAAGCTTTTCTTTTTTTTTTTTTCCAGAGCAGTTTTAGGCTCAGAGCCCAATAGACAGTCCGGTGTGACACATAACTGTTCTCATCGTCAGGGTAGCCCACCAATGTGGTATGTTTGCTACCACTGAGGAAACTATACTGACTTTAATAAAATAATTAAATGTTTCTATATCCTGATTTTTTCAATTAAGATATATATCTTGAAGGTGTATGTAGACTTGAAAAATATGCACAATCTGAAAGTTGAGAGTTACGTTTTACTCGGGGGGACATTTTAGGACTTAAGCCCTGGAGGCAGCATCTCCAATGACCCTGAGAAAACTGCTCTGAGGAGACAGGTGGGGGAGACCAGTTATACAGAAGCTTTGTAACAAAGTCACTGAATGTCAAAAGAGAACTGTAAGTTAAAGAAAACCAGATACCCCAAGGTAAGGAATTCAGTGCTTTTCTGTGTTTGGGAAGGTGCAAGAGTCCGGGCTCACTGAAATCATTCCTTTGATCTATATCTCAGCTCTCTGGGGCCAGAGTCCTGTGTTTTCACATCCTGAAATTCCTGGGGGCTCACCATGGAGAGTGGCTGCCGTCTGAAGGCCTCCGGATGGCAGGGGATCTCTGCCGTCTGATGGCTGCTGGACGACAGGTGTCCTCTGATGGCTGCTGGGTGACAGGTGTCCTCTGATGGCTGCTGGATGGCAGGTGGTCTCTGATGGCCACTGGATGGCAGGTGTTCTCTGAAGGCTGCTGGATGGCAGGTGCTCTCTGCCGTCTGATGGCCGCTAGACGGCACGAGGTCTCTGCCATCTGACAGCTGCTGGATGGCAGGTGGTCTCTATAGTCTCACAGCCGCTGGATGGCAGGTGTTCTCTGAGGGCCTCTGGACGGCAAGTGTTCTCTGATGGCTGTTGGATGGCAAGTGTTCACTGATGGCCGCCGGACGGCAGGTGCTCTCTGATGGCTGCTGGACAGCAGGTGTTCTCTGATGGCCGCCGGATAGCAGGTGTTCTTTGAAGGCTGCTGGCTGGCAGGTGTTCTCTGATGGCCGCTGGACGGCAGGTGTTCGCTCCTTCCTGAGCTCCCTCAGGGCTCACGAGCTCGCCCTCCACGGTGGCTGTAATTGCTGAGCACTGTGACATCCCTTATACACTGATATGGAAGAAACATTCCATTTCTCATGTACAACATGGTGCTTTGATTCGCTTGATGAAACGATTCCTGTGGTCAAGCTAATCATGAGCACACTCTGTGTTATTAACTATCGCCAACATGCTGTGTTTTAGATCTCTGTACACAAAACTGCCACTTTGTACTCTTGAACCTACATCCCTCCTCCTCTCTCCCTGCCCCTGTGACCACAGTTCAACTCTCTGCTTCTTTGTATTTGACTTTATTTGATTCTACGCATATGTGAGATTATGCAGTATCTGTCTTTCTGTGTCTGGCTGATTTTACTTAGCATAATATCCTCCAGGTTCATCTGTGCTGTATGTTGTCTCAGATGGCAAGATTACCTCTTTATCAAGCCTACATTTTACATTTATATAAATTTGTGTTCTTATGTTGAGGGACACTTGGGTTTTTCCCAATATTGGATATTGTGAGAATATTGCTGCCAAGTCGCTTCAGTCGTGTCCGACTCTGTGCGACCCCATGGACTGCAGCCTACCAGGCTTCTCTCTCTGTCCATGGGATTCTCCAGGCAAGAACACTGGAGTGGGTTGCCATTTCCTTCTCCAATGCATGAAAGTGGAAAGTGAAAGTGAAGTTGCTCAGTTGTGTCTGACTCTTAGCGAGCCCATGGACGGCAGCCTACCAGGCTCCTCCGTCCACGGGATTTTCCGGGCAACAGTACTGGAGTGGGGTACCATTGCCTCCTCCCTGTGACAATACTGAATGTGATTAGCCATGTGATAGTTCCAAGCAGAAGAGACACTCTTTATATGTTTGTGATTTTTGCTGTGCTGGGTCTTTGCTGCGCTGACTTCTCTGCTGTTGAGGCGAGTGGGGTTGCTCTCCTGTTCTGGAGTGCAGGCTTCTCATTAGGGTGTTTTCTCCTGTGGAGCGCGGGTTCCAGGGCACATGGACTCAATAGTTGTGGTCCCTGGGCTCTAGAGCACAGGCCCCAGAGTTGTGGTGCAGTGGCCTTAGTTGCTCCGGGCCTGTGGGATCTTCCTGGGCCAGGGATTAAACCGTGTCTCCTGCACTGGCAGGTGGATTCTTTGCCACTGAGCCACCTGGGAAGCCCAAGAGAGGCTCTTAATATGATTACTTAGTCGAGTAAGTTTTCTTTGGCTTAAAAATACATATTCTTGTGTTTGCTTTTCCCTCTATATTAACACTCTCCATACTGACCTTTTGTCTAAAGTGACCCTTTTTCTCTAAGAGAAATGCACTTCTTTGTCATATGATTATCCATCACAACTTTGATGTAATGGAATAAGTTTAATGTGTTATTTCAATGTTTTCTAAAGTTCATGAAAATAAACGTCTAACTATTAAATTTGAAGGAGCATGTCTATGCAGCCACCCAAAGTCACCTTGGATGTCGTATTTGTGGAAAGAGGAGGGTAGAAAGGCAGGACGCTAAGTGTGAGGATGTCTCATGACCATCATTCTGGTTTACGGTCTTACTCCACTTCCTCGACTCCAAGCATTCCGGCATTTTTATTTATTTGACAACATGTCTTAAAATCATCATTGGAATTTGTCTTTCAAAGGGATTGACGAGACAGTTTAACTGGTATGAATAGATGCCTCACCGTTCTCTAACTATCTAGGCAGCTCTTCGTTTTTTGTTCTAATAATAAAAGTAGAAAAAGAAATCGTTAACTCCACATAATATTTATTTTAAAAGGGAGTACTGTTTGGGTGGCGGGGGGAGTGGGGGGATGATGCCTATTCACATCAGACAGAAATCGTATTTGTCCAGGAGCTTTTTTTTTTCCCCAAACTCAAAATACAAGTCTTATTCAAGGAGCACAAAGGCTTCATCGTAGAAGCTTAGTTAGAACCACACGATCATACAGTTCTGCTTTTGTCCGACTCCTTTCTAATCTGTTGACTTATAAAATTGAATGAGAAACATTGTTTCCCGAGAAGAGAAGGGAGCATGAAAGGCAGGGAGCACAGTGGGGGACAGTGTTACTCCCCGGGGCTGGGAGGCATCTTCCAGGTGCTTCTGCCCCAGGAGAGTTGTCACGGGTGAACAGTTCAAGGGCAATGCGGTCCTGATTCCGGAAACCACCATCTGACGGAGTTCACAGGAGGAAAATCCGAAAAGGGAGAGAATAAATGAATTAATGGGAGGAAAAAATAGACAATAACTAAAAATTGAAAGGAAAAAATGAATTTTAAAAGTTACGTTAGAGTATTGTAAAGGGTTAGTCGCTGAGTCATGTCCCACTCTTGTGATCCCATGGACTGTAGCCTTCCAGGCTCCTCCGTCCACATAATTCTCCAGGCAAGCTTATTGGAGTGGGTAGCCATTCCCTTCTCCAGGATATCTTCCTGACCTAGGGATCAAAACTGGGTTTCCCACATTGCAGGCAATTCTTTACCATCGAAGTCATTAGGGAAACCCCTAGAGTATCGTAGGGCACCCCTTAAAATATCCTGTTTTCACCCAACAAATGGATCATTCTTGTTAGATCTTTTAAAATGCTCAGGTTGAAAACTCTTTTTTTTAAATTAAAAAAAAAAAAAAATTTGGCCGCACCATGTGGCATGCAGGATCTTAATTTGCAGACCAGGGGTCAAACCTACACCCTCTTCAGGGTATGCACAGACCACCAGGGAAGTCCCTGAAAACTCTGGAATGGTCCTGAGTAGAGTGAACAGTTTATATGGTGGTGGCAATGGGGAAGACCAAACCAATGGTGTCAGGCAGAGTTCTGGCAGGGAGTAGGTAAAATGTTGAATTAATTCAAGGGGTTAGTTGAAGAGAGTTCAAACAGAAGGGGGTTTTGCTGATGTAAGGGCAGGATTAACAGAATCATAAAGCAATGGCCCAGTGCCCAGGGGCTCATAACAGTAGGGAGCTCACCATAAACCCTCTAAGCCTGGAGAGGGTGGAGGAGAAGGCTCTGATGTAGAACTCAGAGAGGTTTGGATGTTGAACAGGGTTGCCCTGCAAAAGCCACGGTTAAGGAGTGACGGCCCAGCAAGAAAGTGGCAGACGGCTGCAGGACCGTCCTTCGGCTGGCGACTCCGACTAAGTCAGCAGAGCCTGGAGCCAAAAGGAGAGACCCTGGGCTTTGCAGTTCCTATAGTTAAGCTCCTTGGGTGGAAAACAAGGCCGAGAATGAATCTGGAAGAGCAGAGAACAGTGCTGATGGATAAGCACACCAGAGTTTCCACTCTCTCACAAGCTGCAGTTCTTGCCATATTCTGAAAGCAGGATTGAACACTTGTTCAATAAAGGACCTTTACAGTGGCTTTGTGGGACCTTGGGGCTTTGTGGATTGGAGCTTGGAACGTTGACTTAGCTATCTTATAGAACTGATATCTCAGGCTGCCTGGGAGCTTAACCTTTAAGCCCTTAGGCTTTGCTTTTGAACAGTAAAATGCTCAATTTTCTGTCAAACAGAGCACAGCTGATTTAGATACAGTTCCTAACAAGTGAAGTTTCTGCTGTATTAATTTAATTATCAAATTTGGAAGTTTATATCAAAGTTAAAACCAGATGATCTACAGAAATCCAACTTACTTCTTGGACATGTACCCAATTATCATTGTTTGAATCAAGGTAACTGAAAGAAATCACACTGCAATCTCAAGAGTGTTGAGAATTCCCTGGCAGACCAGGGGTTAGAACTCCACACTTTCACTGCTAAGGGCACAGGCTTGATCCCTAATCAGGGAGCTAAGATTCTGCAAGCCACACGGTCAAAAAAAGAAAAGAAAAATAAATATCACCTTTCAAGTAAAGCTCTCAATTTTGCTTATTCGATTTCAAACTGAGAATGACATTTCAAAGTAAATTTGAGACTTTTGCTATTGTGGGATATTTGGGATATTTCCTATTTGTATCATGCTGGATATTTTACAAGTATTTTTCATCCACTTTGGCTGCATGGTCTTTTATGTTAGGGTCTCATGGTAGCATCGATTTTGGGCAAATGCTGAATAATATTTAATATTTCACTTGTAAAATGGTCTCTCTTTGAGTTATCATAAATCATTGCAAACCAACTTTCAAAAAAGGTAAAGCTAGATTCTTCATGGCACTGAAGGGTTGATTAAGAAGATTCCAAGGAACCAGGAGACATTTTTCTCCAAAAATTGGATGTGAAATTTCTTTCAATGAGATACCTTGCCTGAATGAGGCAACTGGAAGCAATGCAAGACTTTGCACACAGTGCTTATAAACTAATACATCATCGACTCAACAGACCTTAAGGTAGATACAGAGGGAAAATGAAATCACTCTTGATCCAAGTAAATATTTGCCACATATTAGAAATGATAGACTTGCAGGAAAAAGAGTAGGACAAAGTATGATTAAACTGACGTGTAAAATATTCCAAATAGCAAGGCTAAGGTCAACACCCAAAAATGTGCAAACATTCTGAGCAAACCACGTCCTATTAAAAAACAAAAAATACACAGTTCAAAGAGAAGATCAGGAAGCACTTGACATCACGATTGGGCCACAATAAAATATTTATGAGTCTCTCTCATTCATTCAGGAAACGATCTGAAGCCATCATGGCGTGAACAAAGTTGGAAGCCAGGAAAGATTATTGACGTCAGCAGGTATTATGTTAGTGAAATAAATATTGAGAGGAAGTTTAGCGAGTCCCGTGACCATGAAACATGTGTATATTTGCTCCCAACAAACACACCAGGAAAAATTGACATCTTATTTGACAATTGATGCATTCTTTTAAAGGTAGTTGACATTAGGAAATCAGAGGAATAGCTTTATGTTTTTATTAATTTTGTAAAAATCTATAAATTCCATAATCTATAGCCACCCAGGAATAATCCTGCCTCTTCTAACAACACCCCAGATATCAGTTGATTACTGTGAAAATGTCTATTTTATATCTCTATTTGTCATTGGGTGATGGAGGCCAACACAGCTATAAACATTCAGAAAGAACAGTGAAGAGAAACTAGGAGTCAAAAAAACTTTGTCCTCTCTATTTCTGACCTGCCAAAGACAAAGAAAAATGTTAATTAAATTAGAAACTGTAAGAGAGAACAGAAATGAATTTAGCAGTATGTAGGTCTGAGTAGGGAACATCGATATCATGATTATCTCATTTAATTCCAATCAGTACACCGATTCTTTTTTTTTTACTTTTATTTATTGTATTATTTTGGCTGTAGGCTTGTGGAACCTTTGTTTCCTGACCAGAGACTGAACCCAGGCCCTCTGCAGTTAGAGCTGAGTCCTCGTCAGAGCTTGAGGGGAGTCCCGGTTAGCACACCAATTCTTTTCCTTTCTGTGAAATTGCAGTTACGTCTGCATCTCACAGTGTTTCCGCCCTCGAGATTTTTGCTTCTGGGAATAGATGAAAAAGTTAAGTGCTCCAAAGAGCTCAGGATGGCTGGAAACTCATCTTTCTTGTTGACCTTTTGTATCTAGATTCAACGTGTTCTTTAAGTGATAACATTCTTATTTGAGGGATCGTGATAGATCTCAAGTTCTTTGGAGTCCTCCTAGACTGCAGGAAAAGAAGAAATATTCTCCAGGACTGAAGGTACAGACAACATCTTATAGGAAGCAGGAAAAATGCTGACTTTGGGGTCTACATCCTAACCATTTAAAATACAACCCTCTGGATTAAGGAGGAAATAGATGGGCTTTTCAGCTCCCCTCCCCCCCAATGAATCTGTCTTTTGGAAAAGTTCCCACAAAAGCAAATAAATTTTGATAAAGAGAGTAGAGGAAGACACAATCCAGAAACAGCCAGCCTGCGGGAGGACAGGCATTAAGGGCTTCTGGGCAGCAAAATCAACGACCTGAGAATCCCAGCCATGAGGGGGGAGGATGGAGAGATCGCCCAAGTGCAAGATTCAGTGATAAAACTCTAGGCTAACAGAGTTTTAAAAGGGCATATTGTGCTCTGCCTGCAACACAGGAGCCCTGGGTTCAATCCCTGGGTCGGAATGATCCCCTGGAGAAGGAACCAGCAACCTGCTCCCGTATTCTTGCCTGAGGAATCCCATGGACAGAGGAGCCTGGTGGGCTCCAGTCCACGGGGTTAGCAAAGAGACTGAATATCTAACAACACACCGTGCAAGTGTGACTCACACTAGCATAGCTTCCATCCACTTGTTGGATCAAGAGCAAACAGGCAGTGGGTTTCTGGGAAAGATGCTACACCAGCGGTCCAGGTTTGGCATCTCCCACACATTCATTAATGTGCAGTGGATCTTTATGTGTTAAACAGGCAGAGCACCAGGGTAGGAAAACTGAAGAGTTAGAAAATTGTATCTGAGTAAAGACATGAAGAAGATGAAACAGTGAGTCACCTGAATACCAGAGAGAAGAGCAATCCAAGCAGAGAAAACACACGTCCGCGAGCCTCAGGGCTGCAGGGAGCCTTGTGTGTGTGAAGAAGATGGTGCAGAAAGTGGAGAGGAAGAGACAGGAGGTGAGGTCAGAGAGGGGGTGGGGTGGCCCGCGTCCCTGGACTTTGCCTGCAACTCGTGTCAAGTAGGGACCCGTTGGAAGATGGCAAATGCCAGAGTGGTGAACTGCACTTAGCACGCTCCCTCTAACTGCTATCATAAGATGTATTTATACGAACGATTTCCAAAGAGCTAAGAAAAAGGACATAGGAAAAGGATAGGATAAAACACCCAACGTTATCTCCACTGGGATTGCAGGGGACTGGAAAAGGGACACGGGTGTGTTTTCTCCCCTTCTTTCCCCACTGAGTTAGTAATTACAATGAGAATGCATTATTTTGTTTTGTATACATCTTTTTTAATGGTTTTTTAAACTGTGTTAAAGGTCACATAAAAGTCACATGTGTTTTATAAAACATACTGTTTTGACCATGTTTAACCGTACAGTTCGGTGATGCTCACTGCATTCACGTTGTTCTGAAACTTACCATTCATCGCCCTAATTTTTCACCTTCCTAAACTGAAACGCAGAGTCCCCATCCCTGCTCTCATCCACCTCCCCTAGTCCCAATATTTAGTGGGTATTTAGTATCTACCAGTATTCTTTCTGGCTGTATGAATTTGACTATTCTAGCTTCCTTGTATAAGTAGAATTAAACAATATTTGTCTATACCTACTGTATACTGGAATGCCTTTTCAAGGATAACTTAATATATGTCCTACGGACTGTATCTTCTTTTCCCCGCTCTGCTGTACAGGAGGTTCTTATTGGCAATCTGTTTTGTACATCAGTCCAGTTCAGTTCAGTCGCTCAGTCATGTCTGATTCTTTGCGACCCCATGAATCACAGCACGCCAGGCCTCCCTGTCCATCACCAACTCCCGGAGTTCACTCAGACTCACGTCCATTGAGTTGGTGATGCCATCCAGCCATCTCATCCTCTGTCGTCCCCTTCTCCTCCTGCCCCCAATCCCTCCCAGCATCAGATTCTTTTCCAATTAGTCAATTCTTCGCATGAGGTGGCCAAAGTACGGGAGTTTCAGCTTTAGCATCATTCCTTCCAAAGAAACCCCAGGGCTGATCTCCTTCAGAATGGACTGGTTGGATCTCCTTGCAGTCCAAGGGGCTCTCAAGAGTCTTCTCCAAGTAGTGTATATATATCAATCCCAATCTCCCAATTCATCCCCCCTTTCCCTCCTTGGTGTCCATATATTATTTCTCTTTATTTTTTAAGTAAGTATAATCAAATCTACATTTATGTCTTAACTTCCTGGGTATCAACTCACCTGTGCCGCATAAACCATCTCCAGCCACCCTTATTATAAATCATCTCCAGAAACATTCCTGCGTCCTTTTCCCCCCAAGTCAGTCTTATTTGGGGACAACTTTTGTTAGGAACAAGTTCTCCTGATTCTGACCTACATTCTCCTTTCCTGTATCTTCTCTCCAACCTGCCCTGGGTTGAATTACTAGGAGATGCAGAGAACGGGCTTCACAATTCTTTCACAAGATTCTCGGCATCTTGCTGTAGAAAGGTGCTTGAACTTGGAGAAGCCTAAAGAGCATCACATAAATTTCACAACTTAACCAAAGACTGGTCCTGCCTAGTGCACAGAAGTAAACAGAGGCGTAAGAGGAAGAAATAAGCAGTGAAGGAAGTGTAGCGGGCGCACGTACTGCTCTGGGATATAAAAAGAAACTTCATCTCATGTTGGGCAATCTTATAAGCTCGTAGGTGAGTGACCCTGAAAACTTATTGGGAAATGTAAGGTCCTCATCGGCTACCAAAGGCAGTGCCAATGTAGAATAATTGAGAAATTCACCCTGGAGAGGACTTAACACCCTCTTATTGGTTTCCAAGTGGACTGCTGCTCCCATCAGAGTTTATTTTTAGAAATGTTATCTCATATTTTCCATGCTTGTATTACTTTTTTCCCTTCTAATTTTACACCTGACTGCCCTGAGTGGGTGTGTGTGTATGAGGGGTGGGAGGTTAAAGAAGGAAGTGATAGTTTCAAAACACAGAGGAATACAAATCTTCTAGACTCGAGTGTAAGAAGCCAACATGAGCTCCCTTCCCACTAAACCATTCTCGGACTGAGAAGACTTACACAACCGCCTTCACAAATGGACAGGCACTTAAATCCCTGCCTTCTACGCTGTGCTCAGTCGCTCAGTCGTGTCTGACTCTTTGCAGCCCCTTAGACTGTGGCCCACCAGGCCCCTCTGTCCATGGGATTCTCCAGGCAAGAACACTGGAGTGGGTTGCCGTTCTCTTCTTCAGGGGATCTTCCCGACCCAGGGATCAAACCCAGGTCTTCTGCATTGCAGGCAGATTCTTGATCAGATGAGCTATCAGGGAAGCCCAATTCACAGCATACTATTAATACGAGTGTGAGTTCAATGAAAATAAGGGAATGACTTTTATAAAGAAATACAAGTTGCATTGATTATGTTTGGTGGGAAGAACCGAGAAGGTTTGAGAGATGGAGACGAAAACAAGAAAGTGCTTTTTTTTTTTTTTTTTTCCCAATTGTTCACATAAAGCCTTGTTTCTTGTGAGAAGCTGTACCTTTCACTGAATGAGCAGTGTGCTATTATCCTAGGGGATGCTCTTGATTACAGCTGCTGCTGCTGCTGCTAAGTTGCTTCAGTCGTGTCTGACTCTGTGCGACTCCATGGACTGCAGGCTACCAGGCTCCTCCAGCCATGGGATTCTCCAGGCAAGAGTACTGGAGTGGGTTGTGAGTGCCTTCTCCACTTGATAATAGAGAATTTGATTAAGAAAGCATTTTGGAGAGTTCCCTGGTGGTCCAGTGGTAAAGAATACACCTTGCAATGCAGGGAACACAAGTTCCACCCCTGAGCCACAGTGACTGAAACCATCCGCAACAAGAGACGCCACCACAATAGAAACCTGTGCCCGCCACCAGAGAGGGGCCCCTACTCTGCGCAGCAAGAGAAAAGCCCTCCTGCCTCCACGGAGACCAAGGTAGCCACATATAAATGAGTATGGCAAAAAGAGAGAGCATTTTATGTTTGAGTTTACGGAAGGAATAGGACCAAACTTGTAAAGGATAGAAAATGTCTTTCTGTTCTCCTCCTCCCCAAGTTCCTTGTGGAAAAACACTCGCAAACAAAAAACATGCATTACCAAACCTACACGTGCAAACTCACAGGGAAATCACCAACACAGCTCAGGTCAGAGGGCTCAGGACCACCAGATGGACGGAGTGGGTGGAGAGATACTATGAAAGTTAAAAATGCATTCATTTCCCAAGAGTGATGCCTCGTATCCCATAAGTCACTTTTCCCCCAAACATGGCCCAAACCCAGAAGAGACACAAGCAAGAACTCTAATATGTTTTTTAAGACAAGTATTATAGTAATAGGACTTCCCTGGTGACTCAGTGGTAAAGAATCCACCTGCAGTGCAGGAGCCACAGAGACCCGGCTTTGATCCCTGGGTCAGGAAGATCCCCTGAAGAAGGGCATGGCAACCCACTCCAGTATTCTTGCCTGGAGAATCCTGTGGGCAGAGGACCCTGGTGGGCTACAGTCCATGGGGTTGAAGAGAGTCAGACATGACTATATCAACTTAGCAGAGCACACTATAGTAATAACCACAACGACCACCTTTAATGTTGGTGAAACTCTTTCTAATTCCCAATGACAGTGCTAGGTAAGCGATGCACTTTACGTGAATTAATTCACTCAGTCAAGTGATCCAGTTTGTCAGAGATCACAGTGACTACTAAAGAAACAATTGGTCCCCAAATGGGCCTCCTTGTCTTTTTCATCTATACAACCAGCAGCTGCCAGATGGGCTGGACACATCTCTGCAGGTGCATAAAATGACCTATTGGGGTGTGAGAAGAAAAGTGCATTTCCATTTTTGTGTCTCTTTCTCTTGTTTTTGTATATGACATGACATGTATAATATAGTGAGTTTATATAAAGTGTTTAAATACAAAAATTTACATACTGTAGGTTGTGCTTAAAATATGTGATAAGAATCTTCAATCTAAAATGTTTAAAAAGAATGCTTAAAGTATTAAGCCAGATGGCTCCAAAATTGAGACCAACCCCAACAGCCATACTCAAATTTCTTTTAAAAATTCATTTTTAGTACATTTTAATCGATTTTCTTAGGCCAAGTAAAAAGCTCCTTGTAAAACTCGATTTCCATTTTAGAAAAATTGGTAGCAACACTTCTACTGTAGTAACCCCAATCCCTGTAGGTTAAAGTTGCAAATTACAAGGGTAAAAGGGATTGCTGGAGGCAAATGGTATTATCTAGAACTTTGAATTGATGTCGATCAAAATATTTTTTGAAGTTTTTATAAATAGCAAATACTAAATCTTTAGAATAGTCCATCTGAGGCCATTTCATGTGTATTTCGCTTTATTGTAACATAATACATCAGACAATAATCAAAATGAGGACCCTTCTTCATCAAGAAATGTTCCCCTCCTTCTCAATATTTTCTGCTTAAAAAAATGATAGGAATACTGTACTGAAGAGTCAGAATGGCTAAGCGTAATAGTAAGGGCACAGTAATGACAGTTATCATGACATTGCGTTACTCTCCTGTTGCTGTTGGAATGTTTTAACTGTTGTTGTTGTTTCCTAAGTCATGTCTGACTCTTTGAGACCCCATAGACTGTAGCCCACAAGGCTCCTCTGTCCATGGGATTCTCCAGGCAAGAATACTGGACTGGGTTGCCATTTCCTTCTTTAGGGGATCTTCCTGACCCAGGGATCAAACCCAACTCTCCTGCATTTGCAGGTGGATTCTTTACAGCTAAGCCACCAGGGAAGCCCCACTGCTATAATAACCTTCCACAAATTTATTATCTTATATTTCTGGAGGTTGGAAGTCTCAGTGGGTCTTATGGGCTAAAATCAAGGTATTTGCGGAGCCATGTTCTTTCTAAAGGCTTTAGGGGAGAATATGCATGCATGCCAAGCCGCTTCAGTCGTGTCTGACTCTTTGTGACCCCATGGACTATAGCCTGCCAGGCTCCTCCTTCCATGGGATTCTCCAGACAAGAATACCAGAGTGGGTGGCCATTTCCTTCTCCAGGGGATCTTCCTGACCCAGGGATCATACCCATGTCTCTTATGTCTCCTCTGTCCATGGGATTCTCCAGACAAGAGTACTGGAGGGGGTTGCCAGGCCCTCCTCCGGGGGACCTTCCCAACCCAGGGACTGAACCCACATCTCTTATGTCTCCTGCACTGACACGTGAGTTCTTTACCACTGGTGCCACCAGGGAAGCCCCTTAGGGGAGAATGTTTCCTTAACTATTCCAGCTCCTCAAGGTCACCTGTATTCTCTGGTTTGTGATCATATTCAAAGCAAATCATGCCAGCCTCTGCTTCTGTCATCTTTTTTTGACTTCACCCTTTTATTGACTCCACAATCTATCTCTTACATTGGGACCACCTGGATAATCTAGGATAACCTCTATATCTCAAGTTCCTAACTTAATCACATCCACTGAGTCCCTTTTACCTTGAAAGGTAATGTATTCAATGATTCCAGGGACTGGGGTATTGATATCTCCAAGGAGCCATAATCCAGCTTATGACACAGTTTGAACTCTGGCCCCCGAAGATTTGAGTCCATCTCATACACAAAATATATTTGTCTCCTTGCAGTGTCCCCCAAAGGCTCAACCCATTACAGCATCCAGTTAAATCCAAAGTCTCATCTGAATCTTATCAACTCACAAGTCCCAAATTTCACCATCTCAGTTAGATATGGTTGAGCCTCTGGATATAATCCATCATGGGGCAAAGTCCCTGTCCATCTGTGGGCCTGTGAAACTGGAAAAATAAGTTATCTGTTCCCAAAACACAGTGGTGGGGCAGACATCAGATAACAGTTCATAGTTACAGACGTTCCTGATCCAAAGGGATAAAATGGAAGGGAAAATATAGTCACCAGTCCCAAGCAATTTCAGAAATCCAGCTGGGCAAACTTGATTAGGGTTTGAGTCGTGTAAAACATCTTTGGTGGCTGGACACCCGTCCTCTGGACCTGTGGCCCAGCCCTCAGCAGCATCCTTCCTTTATTTTGGAAGATAGACTATGCTTGGGGCCAAGGGGTTTCAGCAGACTGTTTCTTGCCTTTTAGAATTTAGGGGTTCAGATAGCCTTTCTTCATTTAAACTTCTCTTTTTTAAATTTATTTTTTAAGGGAAGGATAATTGCTTTACAGCATTTTGTTGTTTGTGTCAAACCTCAACACGAATCAGCCATAGGTATACACACATCCCCTCCCTTTTGAACCTCCCTCCCATCTCCATCCCCATCCCACCCTCTAGGTTGATACAGAGCTCCTGTTTGAGTTTCCTGAGATGTACAGCAAATTCCTGTTGGCTATCTATTTCACATACAGTAATGTAAGGTTCCACGTTACTCTTTCCATACATCTCACCCTCTCCTCCCCTCTCCCCAGGTCCATAAGTCTGTTCTCTATGTCTGTTTCTCCATTGATGCCCTGCAAATAAATTCTTCATTATCATTTTTCTAGATTCCGTGTATATGTGTTAGGATATGATATTTACCTTCTTCTTTCTGACTCATTCTGTATAATCGGCTCTAGGTTCATTTGCCTCAAGAATACTGACTCAAATGTGTTCATTTTTATGGCTGAGTAATGTTCCATTGTGTATGTGTGCCACAACTTCTTTATCCGTTTATTTGTTGATGGACGTCTAGGTTGCTTCCATGTTCTAGCTATTGTACATAGTGCTGCAAAGAACAATGGGATACATGGGTCTTTTTCAATTTTGGTTTCTTGGACTGGGATTGCTGGGTCATATGGTGGTTTTATTCCTAGTTTTTTAAGGAATCCCCATACGTCTTCCTAAACTTCTCTTTGTCCCTTTCAGTCCAAGCTCGTGGTGTTTCTAATGATGTAAAATTGCAAAACTCCTGTAGATTTCCCATTTGGGTCCGGGGGATTCATTTTATTAGACCAGAGGTTTCTCCACAAATCATTCCTGGATAAACACATCTTTATTCCTGACCTCTACTGAGATGGGGCTTGGGATTCACCATTCATACACTGAAGCTGTTCAAAGGGTCCTCTGTGTGATTGAACACTCTGCCCTCTCAGTCCTTTTGAGGCACCAGTGAACAGCCAATGATGGAGCATCTTTTCACAGGTTGATTTGCCCTCTGTAGTATATCTTCTTTGGTGAGGTGTCTCTTCAGATCTTTTGCCCATTTTTTAAATCAAGTTTTTTGGTTTGTTTCCTTATTGTTGAGTTTTAAGAGTTCTTTGTGTAGTTTGGATAACAGTCCTTTATCAGATGTGTCTTTTGCAAATATTTTCTTTGTGGCATGTCTTCTAATTCTCTTGACAGTGTATTTTGCAGAGCAGAAGTTTTAATAAAGGTCAGCTTATCGTTACTTATTTCATGGATTGGATCTTTGGTGTTGTATCTGCAAAGGCACCACACGGACTTCCCAGGAGGTCCACCGGTTAAGACTAAACCTTCCAATGCAGGGCACGTGGGTTTGATCCCTGGTTGATGAGCTAAGATCCCACAGGGCTCAAGGCCAGAAATGTGTTAGTAGCTCAGTCGTGTCCAACTCTGTGATCCCATGGACTGTAGCCTGCCAGGCTCTTCTGTCCATGGAATTCTCCAGGCAAGAATACCTGGAGCAAGTTGCCATTTCCTTCTTCAGGGTTCTTCCTGATCCAGATATCATGTGTCTCCTACATTGCTATTGTATTATAGTAATATAGCACTGGAATGGGTGAATTTAACTCAGATGACCATTATATCTACTACTGTGGGCAGGAATCCCTTAGAAAAAATGGAGTAGCCATCATAGTCACAAAAGAGTCCAAAATGCAGTACTTGGATGCAATCTCAAACACAACAAAATGATCTTTGTTTGTTTCCAAGACAAACATTTCAATATCACAGTAATCCAAGTCTATGCTCCAACCACTAACACCAAAGAAGCTGAAGTTGAACAGTTCTTTGAAGACCTACAAGATCTTTTAGAACTAACACCCAAGAAAGATGTCCAATTCATTATACGGGACTGCAAAAATAGGGAATGCAAAAGTAGGAAGTCAAGAAACACATGGAGTAACAGGCAAATTTGGCCTTGGAATACAGAATGAAGCAGGGAAAAAGCTAATAGAGTTTTGCCAAGATAATGCACTGGTCACAGCAAACACCCTCTTCCAACAACACAAGAGAAGACTCTACACATGGACATCACCAGATGGTCAACACTGAAATCAGATTAATTGTATTCTTTGTGGCCAAAGATGGAGAAGCTCTATACAGTCAGGAAAAACAAGATCAGGAGCTGACTGTGACTCAGATCATGAACTCCTTATTGGCAAATTCAGACTTAAATTGAGGAAAGTAGGGAAAACCACTAGACCATTTAGGTATGACCTAAGTCAAATCCCTTATGACTATACAGTGGAAGTGAGAAATAGATTCAAGGGACGAGATCTGATAGACAGAGTGCCTGATGAACTATGGATAGAGGTTCGGGACATTGTACAGGAGACAGGGATCAAGACCATCCCCAAGAAAAAGTAATGAAAAAAAGCAAAATGGCTGTCTGAGGAGGCCTTACAAATATCTGTGAAAAGAAGAGAAATGAAAAGCAAAGGAGAAGAGGAAAGATATACCCATTTGATTACAGAGTTCCAAAGATTAGCAAGGAGAGATAAGAAAGCCTTCCTCAGTGATCATTGCAAAGAAATAGAGGAAAACAATAGAATGGGAAAGACTAGAGATCTCTTCAAGAAAATCAGAGATACCAAGGGAACATTTCATGCAAAGATGGGCACAATAAAGGACAGAAATGGTATGGACCTAACAGAAGCAGAAGATATTAAGAAGAGGTGGCAAGAATACACAGAAGAACTGTACAAGAAAGATCTTCACAACCCAGATAATCACAATGGTGTGGTCACTCTCCTAGAGCCAGACATCCTGGAATGTGAAGTCAAGTGGGCCTTAGAAAGCATCACTATGAACAAAGCTAGTGGAGGTGATGGAATTCCAGTTGAGCTATTTCACATGCTAAAAGATGATGCTGTGAAAGTTCTACACTCAATATGCTAGCAAATTTGGAAAACTCATCAGTGGCCACAGGACTGGAAAAGGTCAGTTTTCATTCCAATCCCAAAGAGAGGCAATGCCAAAGAATGCTCAAACTACTGCACAATTGCACTCATCTCACACGCTAGTAATGTAATGCTCAAAATTCTTCAAGCCAGGTTTCAGCAATACGTGAACTGTGGACTTCCTGATGTTCAAGCTGGTTTTAGAAAAGGCAGAGGAATCAGAGATCAAATTGCCAACATCCGTTGGATCATGGAAAAAGCAAGAGAGTTCCAGAAAAACATCTATTTCTGCTTTATTAACTATGCCAAAGCCTTTGACTGTCACAATAAACTGTGGAAAATTCTGAAAGTGATGGGAATACCAGATCACCTGACCTGTCTCTTGAGAAACCTGTTTGCAGATCAGGAAGCAACAGCTGGAACTGGACATGGAATAACAGACTGTTTCCAAATAGGAAAAGGAATACGTCAAGGCTGTATATTGTCACCTTGCTTATTTAACTTATATGCAGAGTACATCATGAGAAACACCAGGCTGGATGAAGCATAGGCTGGAATCAAGATTGTTGAGAGAAATATCAAGAACCTCAGATATGCAGATGACACCACCCTTATGGCAAAAAGCAAAGAACTAAAGAGCCTCTTGATGAAAGTGAAAGGGGAGAGTGAAAAAGTTGGCTTAAAGCTCAACATTCAGAAAACTGAGATCATGGCATCTGGTCCCATCACTTCATGGCAAATAGATGGGGAAACAGTGGAAACAGTGGCAGACTTTATTTTGGGGGGCTCCAAAATCACTGCAGATGGTGATTGCCATGATGAAATTCAAAGATGCTTACTCCTTGGAAGGAAAGTTATGAGCAATCTAGTCAGCATATTAAAAATCAGAGATGTTACTTTGTCAACAAAGGTCCATGTAGTCAAGGCTATGGTTTTTCCAGTGGTCATGTATGGATGTGAGAGTTGGACTATAAAGAAAGCTGAGCACTGAAGAATTGATGCTTTTGAACTGTGGTGTTGGAGAAGACTCTTGAGAGTCCCTTTGCAATCCAACCAGTCCATCCTAAAGGAGACCAGTCCTGGGTGTTCACTGGAAGGACTGATGTTGAAGCTTAAACTCCAATACTTTGGCCACCTGATGTGAAGAACTGACTCATTTGAAAAGATCCTGATGCTGGGAAAGACTGAAGGCAGGAGGAGAAGGGGATGACAGAGGATGAGATAGTTGGACGGCATCACCAACTCGATGGACATGAGTTTGAGTATGCTCCAGGAATTGGTGATGGACCACATGGCCTGGCGTGCTGCAGTCCATGGGGTCAGACGTGACTGAGCTACTGAACTGAACTGATGTATTTAGTGTGCATAACATTAAGCTTTATAAAACTGATATTGTACAGCACAGGGAACTCACCTCAATGCTATGTGGCAGCCTAGAGGGGAGAGTAGTTTTGGGGAGAATGGATACATATATATGTATGGCTGGGTCCCTCGGCGGACACCTGAAACTTTCAGAAGATTATTAACCAGCTGGACTCCAATATAAAGTAAAAAGTTTTAAGAAATGCAAAGATGAAACTGGTATTGTGTTTCTAGGCTGATGTGTGTATAGTCAGTATAGACTGTTTCATATTTAGCTTGAGAAAACGTGCACTGCATCTGTGAGCTAAATGACACAGATTAGTAATTGTTTATTTTCATTTATTTTTATCTGCCTCCTGTGGGTTGAGTTGCTGCCAACATATTTAGCTCAATAAATGTTCCTGTGCTACTCTTCCTGGCTTTATAATCAACTTTGTAGCTTCTAGTCGCATCCCGAATAAATATTGGCAGAGCAATTCAAATCCTTAAAATGCTTCAGCAGATTGATACATTCTCAGCTAGGGGAAAAATAAAAACAGAATCCTCAATAGGCATCGTGTTTGTCAAGCCTTTCCCAGAGGGTTCTCTGACTCCACTAGACTCAGTGAGTCAGGCAACCTTTCAATGTTTCTCTCAGACTCTGAAATCTTGGGCTAAGTGAAAGTGATGTTTAATATCCTGCAAGTATATTTGTATTTGATGGTAGTTTCCTGTGAAATGAAAGAGAATGGGGGAAAGTGACCTTACGTATTCACTCTGACAGAACCCATTATGGTAAACTCAAAAGTAACTCGATGGCAAACATTGCTGTTGAACTGGCAAATTGCCATGGTCAAGAAAGTGTGCTGGGAATTATACTCAAGGAAAAAATGTAAAGTTAATAAGCCACTCCCCGCCTAGCTGTACCTCTTTGAAGGACCTGGCTGCCAATGTCATCTGTTGACACCAAACCAAGGAATCTCTTCCAGGTCTGTCTTTATCAGGGTCTTTATTGCCCCAACAGTCGAGTTCAGGTAAATCATCTTATTTTCTCAACAATCAATTCAAATCAGATAGACATGAAGATAGTACCGAACAGAAGCCAGAACTGTGGTGTCTAGACTGAGCCGGAATATTCATAGGCTCATTATAGTAGTGACTGATGCAGATACAGTTAGTTAATACCCTTAAGATTGTTTCTTGTTGACCCCCCTCATCCCTTTTGTTAAAAGCACTTGCTTCCAAATCTAACTTCTCAGGGAATTTAAAGGATAGCCTTTAGAGACCAAAGACATAGGCTCCACTCCTATCTCCTTCTCATGCTTATATTTTTCTTTCTTCTGCAAGCTCTACTTTTTATCTCTCTCAATCTAAATACAGGTACTTTAAAATCTATTGAAAATGTCAGATGTATAGTGCGTAGTTCAATTAACCTAGAGGATATTGTGGAACTTGTGTATTTGTAGGGAAATCTAAAATATTACGCAAAGCTAGTGTGCATTTGCCGTTTCAGGAATCTCTGCCACGTAACTGGGCAGTTTGAGAATTTTGCTGATTTCTTTGAGAAAGGTCATTCGATCACGGTATTTCATACACATTGTGTTTGAAAGCAGGCTAATATTCATTCATTTCATTCATTCATTCATTCATTCATTTTCATTTCATTTTGGCTATTTAAAGCAAAAATCTCAAAACTTTGTATGCAAAGTGAAATCATCAGTCGCTCAGTCGTGCACTACTGTTTTTGACCCTGTGGACTGTAGCCCGCCAGGCTCCTCTGTCCACAGGATTCCCCAGGCAAGAATACTGAAGTGAGTAGCCTTTCCCTTCTCCAGGGGATCTTCCCAACCCAGGGAATGAACCCTGTTCTCCTGCATTGCAGGCAAATTCTTTACCGTCTGAGCCACCAGGGAGGTCCCCAAAACAAAATCCAAATGCATTTATAAAAACACATGTATTTTCTGTTTCTAAAACAAAAAAAAAAAAACACAAGTATGACTGGCTGGCTTAGGTGACCATTCAATAGGAGGAAGTGCAGTATCTTGAACTAACACATAAAAGAAAACACTGCGGGTTTATTGCCTTTCTGTGCATAGTATTTTTATTACTAAATCTCTCCTCATTAGAGACCTTACTTGCAAATAATTGTCTTTGAAAAGAGGAGTTGAAATAATGTCTCTGTTTTGAAACTCAGCAATCACATGCTTATTCCGTCCTTTACCTATTTTGCATTTAGAAAGCAAACTCTTACCATTGCCTCTTGAATAACAAAGACGCACCTAAGAATTAAAATATTGCAATATTTCTTCATAAAATTCTCCTTAAACCAGAAAAAGGAGTGGGCCATAATTCATGCTGATCAAAATGGCAGGCGGAACGCACTGAGCTCAATGACTGATTTTTACTTAATCGGCAGCAGAGAATTATAATCTCTTATTAGTGATTCTTTGAGATTGACATTTCACTTTTGCCTTTCTTGGTGGTAAATTCTGTGGACTGAAAAAACCAAAACCAGAGATAAGACAAGTATTCATAGAGGACACAAACATGACTCCCAACTTTGTAAGTCACTTGGGTTCATTTCTCCTATTTTTGATGTTAGTGACCAGAAATATCAAACTAGATTTAGTCACGATTTATAGCACTTCAACCACTTAGTAAAGGACACGATGAAATTGCACTTCAGGTGTAAAGAAGCAGGACAAATAAAAAGCCTCTATTTGTGTTTTTTGAATGCTTTTGTTTCTTGGAGCTGCCTGGTTTTAGCAAGATGATCAAGAAGAGGGTGAGAGGACTGGAGTAACTATTCTTATCATTCAATGTGGGAGTTTTGTCTGTTTGCTTCTCTATACAGCCAGGAGCTCCAACCACATCTTGAGAAAGTCTCCTTTCCAAAGTGTGCTTGGGATTTGACAAACCCCTAGGCAAAGGCACAGAAGAATCTGAGCCTGATCTCAAAAACACTGTCATCTTTTCCCTCCACCTCAGAACTCTTCTTTGAAGACATTAGTTGTGTTAGTCACTCAGTCGTGTCCGACTCTTTGCGACCCCATAGACTGTAGCCCACCAGGCTCCTCTGTCCATGGGATTCTCCAGGCAAGAAGACTGGAGTGGGTTGCCATTCCCTTCTCCAGGGGATCTTCCTGACCCAGGGATTAAACCTGAGTCTTCTGCTTTGCAGGCAGATTCTTTACCACTGAGCCACCAAGGAAGATTTTGAAGATGTTTTAAGTTGCCCTAAACAGGACATGGAAATGTTTTCTTTAAAGAATTTACAGGAGGTGACTGTCCTCAAGGTCACTTGTATAATAGTAGGTACAGAGCTCCGTTGGTTAAAAACATGAGGAATCTTCTGGGGACATTTAGATTGCTGAGAAATTATTTCTCTCCATCCCAGTGCCCAGAATGAGCACAAATGCTTGCATAATTTATGTAGATGTATGCACAAGCTCTGCCAACAGGTATGTGTGGGAGGATCAAAGTCTTGCTGTCTCCACGCATTTCTTTCACCCCCACCTCCAGTCCTCCTTAACAAGCACCCTGTGCTCCGAGTGGGCTATTTTTTCCCATTTTTTCCCCTCTGTTCTTGTCATTGGCCCATTTGGATCGACTGCCTCCTCCTTCTCCTGTAACCAAAGTATCAATGTACCATCTGCAGGTGCCAAATAAAGCCCAAGGCTTTCCAATAGCTTCCTTGTCTGGATACATTGTTATTTCTTCCCTGGAGCCTAGGATACATATGTGCAGTAGTTGTTGCTCGCGTGTGTGTGACTGTGAGTGTGTGAGTGAGTGTGTGTGTGCATGTGTGCGTGCTTCTACACTGCCCTGTTTCAGTTTCTCTCAGTACATTTCTTTTTTAAGCTGGAATATATTAGCAATTGCTTACAGTATTGTGTTTCTGCTTTACAGTGAAGTGAATCAACGATGTGTATGTGTATACTCAGTCGCTCGGTCATATCCGACTCTGTGACCCCGTGGACTAAAGCCTGCCAGGCTCCTCTACTCTTTGTGACCCCAGGGACTAAAGCCTGCCAGGCTCCTCTGTCCATGGCACTTCCCAGGCAAGATACTGAAGTGGTTGTCACTTCCTTCTCCAGAAGATCTTCCCGACCCAGGGATCGAACCCACAGCTCCTGCATTGCCAGGCAGGAGCTTGGCACCTGCCTGGATACCGTACCACCACCTGGATACACATATCCGCTCTCTCTTGGATCTTTCTCCTACCCCTCCATCCCACCCCTCGGGTCATTGCAAATATTGCACTTCAAGCTTCTGCAACAAAAAAGGACCCTTCCTTGGTAGTAGTTACCAGGTACTGAGTGTTAATTAGATGAAAATAGCACACACACAAAAATGTCAGAGCAAATGTTGTGGTGAAAGAATCAAATTAAACTTTCTTATCTGATCACTTTTGTGTGATGTTGAATAGACATCTGGTCTGTTTATATAATTCTAAATGTCACAATGGCAGAAAATGTTAGTTTCCACTGATACAGTCTTTCTTTTACAGCCAAGCAATCCCTTCCTTTATCTAGATCTGGTATTGTAACTAGTTCTAGCAGAAGTGCTTTGTGCAATTCCCGTGACATGTCTTTAAAGGGAGAAGGCAAAATCTTCTTTATTCTTTCCAACACAAGCCCAATGGCTGGAGCACGAGCAACCATTTTGGGCCAGGAAGGAGCCTGGGACCTACCATCAAGTATCAACATTATCAGACAGCAACATTTCAGGGTGGGGACTTAAAAATGAATTAATAAAGAAAAGCAGAAGAAATTTTCTCCTATTTTTTAAAGGCCACTTTTGGGTGGGTTTTTTAATATTCAGAGCTGAATTTACTATTCTGCTGCTTCCCTTTTAACCTGGGAGGTCCACATTCTCAGTTCACTTGGGACAGTCCTGGGTTGTGGTAATGTTTCATTGTAATTTTTCTGTTACTTAGTGTTCTCAAAAGCATCTGTCTTAGATGATGTGTTATATGGTGATGCTACATAATCCTCTAGATTCTAAATGTTTCTAGTTGCAGAAACATTTATGGAAATAACATTTTTCTTGGGAGTTTGAATGTAAAACAGCTAAAAATGGAGTAACTCTGGGTTAAACAGGGTTGGCATGGTTACAGGTCTGCTCGACAACAACAAATCCCAGATTCAGCCTGAATCAGTATGTACATGAGTGTTTGTGGGGGGCAGGTATTTATATGTTCACTTGTTAGTTTGCTTTTGTTTTACACTGGATGGGAATTTCTTAGAAATAAATGTGATGATAAATATAAAGAATAAGGACGATCCCCTGGGTAGTGTTAAAGGCTCTTTCTTAATTACATTCTGTTGAGTTCAGCCAATTTATTAAACTTATATAATCCTTACCAACTCAGGGAATAAATACCTGGAATATCTGAGTTTTACAAGAGAGGAAGTCGAAGCTTAAAGAAGGTTAGCGACTCTGGGGCTGCCCGGCGTCTGTAAGGGGTCATGAGGCAGCAGCCTGTGGACCCCCAGTGTACCACCCTCCTTCAGAGCCCTGATGTGCTAGGAAGCAGAAAAAGGCGTGAGACACACAAGCCATCACTTCTGCAAACAGAGTATGAGAGCAGTTAGTCATGTTTCAAAGTTTTCATTGTATGTTTGTTTATCCTGGACTGCGTTGGGTCTTCGCAGCTGCAAGTGCTGTTCTCTAGTTGCGGTGAGGGGGCTTCTCACTGCAGGGGCGTCTCTCACTGCGGAGCACAGGCTCTAGAGAGCAGGCTCAGATGTCCCCATAACGTGGGGTCTTCCCAGATCAGGGACTGAACTTGTGTCCGCTGCCGTGGTGGGCGGATTCTTAACCACTGGACCATCTGGGAGCCCAGCAGCGTGCCTTGGTGATGATGACGGGAGTCGGAGGGAACGGTGTCTACCACCACCTGGATATTGTCATGATATGACAGTATGTCATCTACTGTGACCGTAGATCAGAAATGTAGTTGAGAGGGTGAGTACCCTCGAAAAAGACTGGAAAAAGCTTCTCAGGTCCCCCAGCCTTGCCATGTGGTTAAACGCAATTGCCATAACTACGTGACCCAAAGGGTTTCCAATTAGATGGGTTTTGGCCATCCACTGAAGTATTCTTGCCTGGGGAATTCCATGGACAGAGCACTACAGCCCATGGGGTCGCAAAGAGTTGGGCACAACTGAGCAACTAACACTTTAACTTCACCAATAACAATTTATGCCACATTTAAGTTTTTAAGGAGCCCAGCAATTAGTAAGGGGAGCATTCTACATTAGATAAGGTATGGATTCATAGACACAGGTGTTCAAGATTCTAGTGGAGATACTTGAATTTGGGGTCGTGAGTCAGCTTGGAGCAGCAGGACAAGGATTTCTGAGCTGGTTACCATGTGGGCTGGTAAACCATGAACTAGGTCACTAAGTCTAAAAAAATAATAAAACTATGATGGGCCCATAAAAGTAAAACAAATAAAGTCATAGAAACTGAGATGAGCGTGTTCATAAATAAAGAAACCAGGAAATGGAGATATGGAGGAATTCAGGTAGCTCTGAGCTGTTGCAGATGTCTTTTCAGGTAGTATAGTGGTAAAGAATCTGCTTGCCAAACCAGGAGACCAGGAGACACAAGTTCAATCCCTGGGTCGGGAAGATCCCCTGGAGGAGGAAATGGAAACCCATGCCAATATTCTTGCCTGGAGAATCCCATGGACAGAGGAGCCTGGCGGGCTACTGTCCATGGGGTCGCAAAGAGTCGATGCAACGGAGAACATACACACAGGTCGATAAGTCCAAAAAATTAATACAACTATGATGGGTCAATTAACGCAAAAAAAATATAGTGAAGTCACTTAAACTGAGATGAGAACGTTCATAAATAAAGAAGCTAGGAAACAGAGGCAGGGAGGAATTCAGATAGCTCTGAGCTTGTGCAGACGTCTTTTCAAATGCGTGCTCCTGCGTTTTAAGTATAGGATTGCCCTGGAGGTGCAGGGATACAGCCTAAAGCTCTTTAGAATCATTCACTATTTCTTTGAACTTCAGGTGACCCAAAGCAAGGGATAAGGAAGAGCTTAATTTGATGAAAGCAGAAGGTAAAAAATGGTATCAACTATTTGGCAAAGAACTTATCTGGCAAGCAGCAGATATAATAGAGCTGATGGAGGCACAGAGATATTGTAAAAGGCTTCGATTCCACATGAAGGACATAGAGAAGCTCCAGAAGTCTGCGTTGCATAGTCATGTATTTCCACCTTGCAAGGTTGCTTAGGGAGATGGCCTTCCTGCCTGAAGGAAGTGCTTTACTTTAAGTGCTTTGAAATGTAATATCTTCCGCCCTCTGGTGGTTACTTTTTTTTTTTTTTTTCAATTTTAAGTAAGAAAATGGAATGAAGAAATCATACAACACCAACTACAGGAGTAACTGGGCTCACAAGAGGCACTTGACTGAGCGGTATACGGGATGCTCCGACCCTTACAGTGTTAGCCCTCAAACAAGAAAGAAAAACACTCCATCCTTTTGCGGATTGCCAGGAAGTCTATATTCTCCCTTTTTTTTTTTTTCTCCCACTCCCCAGAAACTTTTCCACTACACTTTTTGCATGAGAACACTTCAGAGATTCCTTAAACTCTGACTTCACAAGAGCTGGCCGCCGCTGCTTCTCTCTATTTTCATAGAAAAGACCTCTTGGAACTTGAAAGGAAATCTCTAAAAGACACTTTAAGCCACACGATGACTTTAAAATTGGAAAATAATTTGAAAAGGAATAGATGCGTGTATAACTGCATATCACTTTGCTGTATACCTGAAATGAGCACACATTTTTATTTTGTGTTGGAGCATTGTTGAAGAACAATTTAGAAGATGAAAGTGTGATAGCCCAGTAAGACATGGAATGATGCCTGGCTAGGACTGAACCAACTCGTCTCTTTCCCTCTTTGGTGTGTTTGGGAGACAGAAACAGAGCCTGGCTATTATCATGACAAACTGTCATTAAATTATGTCAAGTGCAAATAGTTGGGACTAACGCTCACAATCAAAGAAAGGGAGTCCAGGAATAAACACTTTAATGAAGATTAGATGTTCTTTTAGTGACAGGTTTTAAGGACCTAGATTCCACTGAATGAAAATTCCATATATATATTTGTACATGTATGATGGTGGGTGCAAGTTGCTCAGTCATGTCCGGCTCTTTGCGACCCCAGGCATGTAAATAAATAAATAAATAAATATATATATATATATATATGTATAATTTTATCAGAACCCTCACATGTATATATTATATATAACCAATAAAGGTGCATTATGGAAAATATAAGAACATTGGCTAATATAGTTCCGCTGACTTAACAAATATTCACAACCTGAAATTCGAGAGTTATATTTTATTTGGTGGGACTTTTTCGGACTTCAAGCCAGGGGGAGGCAGCATGTCAAGTAACCTTGAGAGAACTGTTCTGAGGAAGTGAGGGGAAGAGCCAGGGTAGACAGAAGTTTTGCAACAAAGGGCAGGTAGTCTGAACATCAAAAGGTTATTGTTAATTACAGAAAAGCAGATATCCCAAGTTGAGGAATTTTGCACTTTTTTATGTAGAGGAAGATGCTGCTGCTAAGTCGCTTCAATCATGTCCGACTCTGTCCGACCCCACAGACGGCAGCCCACCAGGCTCCCCCGTCCGTGGGATTCTCCAGGCAAGAGCACTGGAGTGGGTTGCCATTTCCTTCTCCAATGCATGAAAGTGAAAAGTGAAAGTGAAGTTGCTCAGTCATGCCTGACTCTTAGCAACCCCATGGACTGCGGCCCACCAGGCTCCTCCGTCCATGGGATTTTTCCAGGCAAGAGTACTGGAGTGGGTTGCTGTTCCAAGAGTCTGGGCTCACTGAAATCATTCCTTTCATTTGTATCTCAGCTCTTCTGGGCAAGTATCCTGTTTCTTCAGGTCCTGAGCTCCCCCAGGGGCTCACCGCAGGGAGTGGCTGCACTCTGATGGCTGGTAGAAGGCAGGTATTCTTCTCTTTCCTGAGCACCCTTTGGGCTCAGGAACACACACTGAAGGGCTGGAATTGCTTTAACGATTGTGACATCCTATTGACTGGTATGGTAGGGAATCCTCAACTTCTCCTTTCTCTTTTGCAAATGATATTAAAATTCTTATATTGACTCTTAATGCATAAAGGATCTTTTCAAGAAAACCAGCTACCATGTTTCAAGAGTATGTTGGGAGCATTTTTTATAGAAAGCTATGTATTTCCATACAGTATAAACAATGTATGTTTAATACATATTTATGAATGAATTCAAGAAGGAGAAATTTGGGAAAAAGTCTTACAGTGTGTGCCCGAAATTTTAAACAAGAACTTCTGACAAGCTATACAGTGTTCCTGGTTTTTTAAATATTGTTGGAAGGGACCACATTCAGATTCAGAGCAACCTATAAAAGGTATTTCAAAAGATTTTAATAAGAAAACTTATGCAAATTTCAAGACTTGTATTCATTTTGATGGTTACTGTATGGGTAAAAAACTCCCATAAAATAGCTATTGTAATTTTTCAAGACCGGCCCTAATATTCTAAAACGTCTGCAAAATGGGTCCTGCCATTTTTCAGTGTAAAATGGGGAAATACTAAAGCCAAACTCTAAGACAGAACATCTTTCACATGAGTGTAATTTTGTGTGTTGTTGGGAAATTCTTCCCATTTCTCTTGTAGGAAGGGGCTTGCCTGTGATTTCCCATTTATGAGGAAAACCCATTGCGCCCTGGGGGTTCCTTACACTTGGTTTAAGTTATGGTTTCATGAAGCTGGCCATTCTATTCCATTTCAAGGCAAGAAAGAACCTCTAGGTTAAGAAATGTTAATGACGTCTTCCTAGCAACTTTGCCCCAGGAGCCCAAAATGCATTCACTGGGGCAACAATCTTCCTTTCGAGTTAAAAAAAGAAAAAGGAGAAAAGAGAGTAAAGAACGGAAGGAAGAAGGGTCTCACCGTTTCAGAGATTATTGTCGAAAAGCAAACATGCACAGCACACGTCCATACACTGAGCCAGCTGAGATGCTGAATAGACTAGTTTCAAAGCTAATGATTCTGAATTAAACTCTTGCTTCCAGTACAGAAAACAAATGTGCCCAGTAAATAAAAATTTAAAAGCCTCATGTACTGGACTTAGTATGTTTAGCATCAAAATTTGATTGACAAGCTAACATCGCTTATCAGGATAAGTCTGTGTCAAATATTGAAAACTTAAACACTTACATTTCACAACTTGTTTCATTTCCTAAAGTAATTATCAATAATATCTCCCCTTCTGTTAATCTCTCTCACTGTACCTACAGATATGTTGTGTAGAATTTACATTATTTATTTAGAATTGATTTCATCCACATTAAATATAGGGGCTTCCCAGGTGGCACATGGAAAAGAATCTGCCTGCCAGGGCAGGAGACACCAGAGACATGTGTTTGAACCCTGGGTGGGGAGGATCCCTCGGAGTAGGAAATGGCCAACCACTCCAGTATTCTTGCCTGGAAAATTCCAGGGACGGCAGAGCTTGGCAGGCTGCAGTCCATGGAGTTGCAGAGAGGCAAACACGACTGAGCCTGCACGCATGCCATGTCATGTCATACATTAATTATGTTGAAGAATGGGTTATTTGATATGGTAATATTAACAATGGTTGTTTTACTAGGCAACTGGGTTGTATTTCAATATCACTTTTATTATACATGAAGAGCCAATAATATTCAAGTTAATTTATTAATTTTAATTAAGTTTTATGGCTCAATTGAAACCAGAAATATTATGCTATCTCATTCAAATGGAACAGGATTATACACTTGACTAGTTCTGAATCTAACATGGAAAATTTAGGGAACTTTTGGATTTATACACATTATGAAATTCAAGGTTGATCTTTTTTAAATTAAAAGAACCTAAATGAATAGTGTTGAAAATCAACTATGAGGTGAAAACCACCCAAATATTCATTAACAGTAGAATAGATGAATTAATTGTGGTCTTTACAAACCCTAGAATAAATGGAACCGAGTGATGTAAAAACACGTGCAACAGTACAGATGAATCTCAAAACATAATTTGTTGAAAGAAGTTAAGCCCAGAAATGTACATGCCGTGCGTTGCTCCTTATACAAAGCAGAAGTCATGCAAAGCCGCTCTTTGCTATAAAGGGGAGAAGGAATTGACTATTAGGGGTCATGAGGAATGTTCCTTGATGCTCATGAAACTTCTTGATTTTGAGATATTTTTAAAATGGCGTGTGGAGTGCTCTTTCACAAATATTCTCATAAAACTCAGTATCTCAGCCTTCTCTCCTAAAAGCTCAGACTTCCCATTTCTAACCGAATGCTGTCCCTGTCAACCCTCACCATCCCTAACCAGCCTGGCACAGCCCCTCTCATTCCTCTGCCCTCGTCTCTTCCCCGCTCTCAGCTCCTGCCTCCCTTCCGTTCCCAGCTTGCCTGTGCTCATGCGCACTCAGCTGAGTCTGATTCCTCTGCACATCCACGGGTTCCTTATTTCTCACTCAGTTCTCCCCTCCGTGTCCTCCTCAGACGTCAGCCCTCTCCCCACCCGGGTTAGTGCCTTTTCCTAGCTGCTCTCAAGGCACCAAGCATTTCCTTCAGTTCAGAGGTACCACACTGCTTTGTAAATGCTTGTCCACTTTCATGTATCTTCCACCAGAACCCAAAGGCTGAGGAAAAGACCTCGTTTATTTGCACTGTGAAGTCTTACGCTTTGAAAACAATAGGCTCTGGGTGTGTGTTTGTTGTAGAACTAGTTAAATTAGTTTGTATCATGGATAAGATGCTTTGAAATTATGAGTGTTTTTTTTTTTTTTTTTTTGCTCTTTTGTCTTGCTATTCATAAGGGTTTTAATTTTGGTTCACTTAGAACATCTATTTGTGTGATGAAATCAAGATATAGAATCTATACACATGGAAAGACTGGCATAGTCTTCTGACCTGCAATATGTGTGTACATAAAATTTATAGCATTCTTTATATAGATAGTTAAACTTTTCTTACCTTCTCTCTTTTTTTGTCCTTATGAGGTTTTGTGAGAAATCAAGCATTTTTTTAAAAAAGAGAAACTAGAATCATTGTAAGATTTTCTTTGAGTGATTCAAGTACATGAATACATTTTTCTCCTGCTTACTATAAGATGGGATGAAAGGAAAAGGCAAGATTAGTGGGACGCACAATAAAGAGATAATCTCTCTCTTTATATCTCAGCTGTAGTGTAAGTTTAACTTTGTGAACTAGCCACTAATCCTCAAATGGAGAAAAACGATGAGATATTTTTAAAGACACTCTGAAGTTATTTCATGAATATTCATTATTTGATAAGGCATATGTGTAAGGTATTAGCTAGATACTCCTAATCATTCATGTAAACCAGATGAGATCTCTCCATTAGAAGGAGCGGTAGATATACCGTCATGAGACTTGGATACAGAGAGCAACCTCAGTTACTTCCAAGATGCTGTTTGGAAAATTTCCGTGGGCTTGAGTTTCCCCATCTCTAAAGGAAGACGACTGGACTAGTTGATTCATGCGTGTGTACTAAGCTGCTTCAGTCGGGTCTGGCTCTTTGGGACCTCATGGAATTGTAGCCTGCCAGGCTCCTCTATCCATGGGATTTCCCAGGCAAGAAGACTGGAGTGGGTTGCCATGCCCTCCTCCAGAGAATTTCCCGACCCAGGGACTGAACCCATGTCTACTGCCACTCCTGCATTAGCTAAAATAGTGTTTGAAAAATCAATAGACCTGCCTTTGAAAAGTGAATGTATACTTTTAAGGGCAACCTACTGCTTTGTCGCTCTTTAAGTACTTTTCCATGACAACTCTGTATCTATGTGTTACCAGCCCCGGGGGCAAGAGGTAGAATTTTCCTGTTTTTTACAGAACAGTTTCCTCTTGCTGTATTTTGGTCGTCCTTCCCCAAGGACCATGTCTCTGACCTCTGTCACCACAGATTAATTCTATCTGTCCCAGAATTTTACATAAATGGGTCCACATATGTTCTCTTTTGTCTCGTAATTCCATCATTAGCACAATGTTTTTGAGATTCTTCAGTTGCATGTATATTTTGAATCTTCATTTTTTGGCTCAGCAGTCTTCCTCTGTGTTCATAAACCATCATTTATTTGCCCATTCACCTGCTGATAGGTGTTTCAGCTATTTCTGATGTTTGGTTATTATGAATGCAACTGGTAAAAACACTCTTGTGCAAGGCTTTTGTGTGATACATGTTTTTACTTCTCTAGGATCAATACCAGTTGCTGGGTCACAGGCCTGATGAATATTTAAAATAAAATGTTGTCTTTAAACAACAACAACGCAAATCAGGAAAAGAGACTGTCCTTGAATTCCTTGAGCTTTCACGTATTTCTGAGTGTGATCCACAGCATCATTCAGCCGTTTTTTTCCCCTTGGCTTGAGACTTGTCTGACTTATGGGAATGTGGAATCGCCTTTGGCGCTGCGTGTGGCAGCACAATTGTGTAGAAGCTTCTGTGAAAGGTTTTGTTTCCATGAATGTTAGGAAGTGCCAAAAGTAAGAATTATGTACTCTGAGTGAACTCTCACATAGCTGAAGTTGGTGTCACTAGGTGACAAGCTCAGGGCTTAAACAAATAAGCTAAGTCAAGACAAGTTTTCTTTTTTTTTTTTCCCCAGAAAGTGGTCCAAGGACTTGATTGCAAATCTAGGTAGCTAATTAGCCACACTTTAAAATTTTTTTTAAATTTTGTATTGGGATATAGCCAACTCACAAACAATGTTTTGATAGTTTTGAATGAATAGCAACGGGATTCAGCCTTACATCGGAGAAGGCAATGGCACCCCACTCCAGTACTCTTGCCTGGAAAATCCCATGGATGGAGGACCCTGGTAGGCTGCAGTCCATGGGGTCGCTAAGAGTCGGACACGACTGAGCGACTTCGCTTTCACTTTTCACTTTCATGCATTGGAGAAGGAAATGGCAACCCACTCCAGTGTTCTTGCCTGGAGAATCCCAGGGACAGGGGAGCCTGGTGGGCTGCCGTCTATGGGGTCACACAGAGTCGGACATGACTGAAGTGACTTAGCATAGCATAGCATCAGCCTTACATATCCATGTATCCATTCTCCCCCAAACTCCCCTCCCATCCAGGCTGCCATAACAGAGCAGAGTTCCCTGTGCTCTAAAGGAGGTCCTTGCTGGTTATCCATTTTAGACATACTTTGTAACAAGCATCTTGGGACTTCTGCTCAGAGTAGATTAAGAATCACTGTATCCATTTAGACCAGTGATTTCTCATTGGCGATTGCACATCAGAATTACCTGGAGAACTTTCAAAAAGCACCTCACCCATGACACACCTAAGGCTAATGAAGTCAGAATCTCTGCGTGCTTTAACCCTCCCCAGGTGGCTGTGATGAGTGGCCACTGATGAGAACTCCTGATCTATTCTGTGCCCTGTTTAGTACAGCTGAGAACCCCATGACTTGCATCTCTGACCATGGACTTTACATCCACATCATTCTGACAATATTGAAAAGGATTAAAGGGGATTTTTTTTTTAAAAATTTCTTCAAAAATACCTTGAGCAAGCAGAATTCTCTCAAGTACATTGTCATCATCTTTTGCCTTTATCTTCTTTCTTGTGAAACATCGCACATCTTAATCTATATTTATTTAATTTATAAAATTTAAGAAATGCATGTATTTCTGAATGTGAAATTCACTTTTTTGGGGGAGAGCTTATTGGCATGTTTCATTGGAATTAACTGAATAATATGAACTCAGTAAAGTATGTTTTGGTACACATGATTAGATTTCTACTTTAAGGCTAACCTTTCAGTTTGAAATTTTGATAACGTTGGCCATATAATTTACCCAAAAAGCAATCTAAAGAATTTTTCTATTTCATAATTCAAGGAGCAATATTCTCTACCTGTCACACCCACATTACAACTGCCTACTCACAAGTAAGTGGATTTTGTTCTTCAATGAAATATGATCACTTGACAGAATACTTCTGGATGAATACTCAAGTCCATTTAAACCGTCTAATCCCACTGTGCTACCTGAAGAACAACAGAACTTGTCGGGCTGCCCAGGTGGTGCTAGTGGTAAAGAACCTGCCTGCCAATGTGGGAGACGTAAGAGACTCGGGTTTGATCCCTGGATCAGGAAGCTCCTCTGGAGAAGGAAATGGCAACCCACTCCAGTATGCTTGCCTGGAGAATCCCATGGACAGAGGAGCCTGGTGGGCTACAGTAAGGTCACAAAGAGTCAAACATGACTGAAGTGACTTAGCACCGCAAAGAACTGAAGAAGAACACAATTTGTCACCCCAAATATGGCTCTTTGGCTTATTATTTGTAAAGAACAGCAGAATCAAAAAAGCTCTGAAAACCAAGTTATACTTTTGTAAGGCGTGAACTGTGAACTTCCAGATGTTCAACCTGGTTTTAGAAAAGGCAGAGGAACCAGAGATCAAATTGCCAACATCCGCTGGATCATCAAAAAAAGCAAGAGAGTTCCAGAAAAACATCTATTTCTGCTTTATTGACTATGCCAAAGCCTTTGACTGTGTGGATCACAATAAACTGTGGAAAATTCTGAAAGAAATGGGAATACCAGACCACCTGACCTGCCTCCTAAGAAACCTGTATGCAGGTCAGGAAGCAACAGTTAGAACTGGACATGGAACAACAGACTGGTTCCAAATAGGAAAAGGAGTGTGTCAAGGTTGTATATTGTCACCCTGCTTATTTAACTTCTATGCAGAGTACATCATGAGAAACACTGGGCTGGAGGAAGCAAAAGCTGGAATCAAGATTGCTGGGAGAAATATCAAGAACCTCAGATATGCAGATGACACCACCCTTATGGCAGAAAGTGAAGAGGAACTAAAAAGCCTCTTGATGAAAGTGAAAGAGGAGAGTGA
>NW_011494943.1:3169890-3199149 GCF_000754665.1 Bison bison bison
TATGGTTTTTCCAGTGGTCATGTATGGATGTGAGAGTTGGACTGTGAAGAAAGCTGAGCGCTGAAGAATTGATGCTTTTGAACTGTGGTGTTGAAGACTCTTGAGAGTCCCTTGGGCTGCAAGGAGATCCAACCAGTCCATTCTAAAGGAGATCAGCCCTGGGTGTTCTTTGGAAGGAATGATGCTGAAGCTGAAAAACTCCAGTACTTTGGCCACCTCATGCAAAGAGTTGACTCATTGGAAAAGACTCTGATGCTGGGAGGGATTGGGGGCAGGAGGAGAAGGGGACGACAGAGGATGAGATGGCTGGATGGCATCACCGACTCAATGGATGTGAGTTTGAGTGAACTCTGGGAGATGGTGATGGACAGGGAGGCCTGGCGTGCTGCGATTCATGGGGTTGCAAAGAGTCGGACATGACTGAGCAACTGAACTAAACTGAAGGTCTATTTACATTTATAAGGGAAATCTCCATTTGTAAGGCTATCATCCTCTCTGTTCCAGAAAGAGAATGGCTAAATCTATAGGAACTCTTATCAACAGATAAGGGAACAACTTAAATCTGCAAAACAGCACTACTTACGTTTACTGCTGTTGTTCAGTTGCTCAGTCATGGCTGACTCTTTGTGACCCCATGGACTGCAGCACGCCAGGCTCCCCTGTCCTCCACTGTCTCCTGGAGTTTGCTCAAATTCATGTCCATTGAATTGGTGATGCTATTTAACCATCTCATCCTCTACCACCCCTTCTCCTTTTGCCTTCAGTCTTTCCCAGGGATGGAGTCTCTTCCAGAGTCGGCTCTTTGCATCACATGGCCAAAGTATTGGAGCTTCAGCTTCAGTATCAGCCCTTCCAATGAATATTCAGGGTTGATTTCCTTTAGGAATGACTGGTTTGATCTGCTTGCAGTCCAAGGGACTCTCAAGAGTTTTCTCCAGCCCTTCCTTCCTCTGTCTCTAGCTGGAGATGATATTTAAGGTAATGACTTGGGCCATTTCTGAGAGCTACTCAATTTTCCTGGGTGTACATACTATTAATCACTTGCTTGCTTTTCTCTTATTTATCTTTTATTATGGGAGGATATCAGTGAGGAAACTAGGAGGGTAGAGGGAAAATTATTTTCTTTCCCTATGTAACCAAATACCTTCAATTCAGTTCAGTCGCTCAGTCGTGTCCGACTCTTTGTGACCCCATGGACTGCAGCATGCCAGGCTTCCCTGTCCATCACCAACTCCCAGAGCTTGCTCAAACTCATGTCCTCTTTGATGAAGAAAAGTCTTAAATGTTCAGGTAAGAACCTTTGACAGTTTCTTACTTTATATATGGAGATTGCCTGAGTCTACTTGGAGGAAACCAGATACAGGATGCTATTTAAAGGAAGCAGTAACTTCATTTTACTCTGATCCAGAAAATTGGTCACACTGGAGAAAACTTTTCTTTTTTCTAGCCTTCGGCATGTGTGGTTTGGATTGCCCGCTGACAAAGTAAAGTCAGTTGATGGTGACTCTCCTGATTAAAATCATGTTAAAACCTTGAATAAAGCATTCTCCATGTCCCATAATCCCCATTATCCAGAGAGGCTTTGAACCACAAATCAAAGAGCAGCTTGGTTGGCACAGAGTGGAAGTCATCTCTGAGCCATTGTGGGTGACCCCTCGATCTGTGTCACCATGCCAATCACGTCTCTTTGGAATTTCACAGGCCGTAGCCTCTGCTGTGTGCCCGTTAAGCACCCCCTGTCCATCCCCCATGCTGCTGGCCTCTGGCCATCTTTCCCAGTGCACTTAAAGTATAATTGGCATTTGCTTGGCTGGGAGTCAGTTTAATTTCTTGCTACCTTTCCCAGTTGTCTTAACCATCGGATGTCTTGACAGTTGGCAAGTGGAAACCGTGGTTCTGATATGTCACATAAAATCTGCTGGATGAATATTTTCCTCTAGGAAAGAGTGAAAGTGAAATCCCATCCCGACCCACCCTCTTTCCAAAACAATAAACATTTCCTGGCTGCCACGATTTTCCTAATCATTTAAAGCAGCACATTTGTTACGGAAAGGGCAGCTGAACTTCATATTTGCCTGGGCCATCTGTTCAAGAATTCAGTCTTTAAGCAGATGACTTCAGTGACTGCAGTTCATTGCAGAAGTGGGAGGGTTCTATCAGGGAATGTGTCAGGGCACTGGGTCACAGAAAAACATAATCCAGAGACTCTGGAGAACTATTTTTTTTTCTTTTTTGCTTAGTATTGCTGAATATCTGTGGGGAAAAAAAATAGGATTTTCTCCTAAATACATAGGTAATACAGAGACACACTTATCTTCAAATTTATGACTTGTGTTACACTGTTGACACAGATGAGATATGGTGGTAGACGAAAGCCGAAGTGTTTGATTTTTCCGTTTTCTTGAGACATATTTTCCATTGTTAAGTAGACATCCTAAGTTGGAAAGTTTAGATAAAGGGGAAAATTTATGCATAGTAAATGTCGTGAAGTAGGTAAGCATGAAAATACAAAAAGAGTAGAGATGAAGAGAGTTTATTAAGGGAAAACACACTCATGTAGATTTTAATTCTCACTTTCTACTCTATTTCTGGGCCTGAGATATTACAAATAGGATGGTTCAACACTCTTTGCCATAAGAACGAAGACTTCTGGAATACATGAGGTTAGAAAGTACAAGGTAAAACTGTGCACCAAAAGTACAAATATATGATTCCTCTTATATGAAGTTCCTAAATTAGTCACCTTTATAGAGACGGTAGAATGATGGTTACAGTGGATGAGCGGAAGAGAGAATCAGTGCAGTCCAGTTCAGGCTCTCAGTCATGTCCAACCCTTTGTGATCCCATGGACCTCAGCATGCCAGGCCTCCCTGTCTATCACCAAATCCTGGAGTTACTCAAATTCATGTCCATTGAGTCGGTGATACCATCCAACCATCTCATCCTCTGTCATCCCCTTCTCCTCCTGCCTTCAAACTTTCCCAGCATCGTGATCTGTTCAGATGAGTCAGTTCTTCGCATCAGGTGGCCAAAGTATTGGAGTTTCAGCTTTAACATCAGTCCTTCTAATGAATATTCAGGACCGATCTCCTTTAGAATGGACTGGTTGGATCTCCTTGCAGTCCAAGGGACTCTCAAGAGTCTTCCCCAACACCACAGTTCAAAAGCATTAATTCTTCAGCTCTCAGCTTTCTTTATAGTCCAACTCTCACATCCATACATGACTGCTGGAAAAACCATAGATAGATAGATAGTGAAGTTGTTCAGTCGTGTCCGACTCTTTGCGACCCCATGGACAGTAGCCAACCAGGCTCCTCCATCCATGAAATTTTCCAGGCAAGAATACTGGAGTGGGTTGTGATTTCCTTCTCCAGGGGATCTTCCCAACCCAGGGATTGAACCCAGGTCTCCCGCATTGTAAGCAGATGCTTTACCGTCTGAGCTACCAGGGAAGTCAAAAAACCATAGCTCTGACTAAATGGACCTTTGTTAGCAAAGTAATGTCTCCGCTTTTAATATGCTGTCTAGGTTGGTTGTAACTTTTCTTCCAAGAAGTAAGCATCTTTTAATTTCATGGCTGCAGTCACCATCTGCAGTGATTTTGGAGCCCAGAAAAAAAAGTCATTCACTGTTTCCATTGCTTCCCCAATTATTTCCCTAAAAGTGATGGGACCAGATGCCATGATCTCAGTTTTCTGAATGTTGAGTTTTAAGCCAGCTTTTTCACTCTCCTCTTTCAACCTCATCAAGAGGCTCTTTAGTTCTTTGCTTACTGCCATAAGAGTGGTGTCATCTGCATATCTGAGATTATTGATATTTCTCCCAGTAATCTTGATTCCAGCTTGTGCTTCATCCAGTCCAGCATTTCTCATGATGTGCTCTGCATATGAATTAAATAAGCAGGGTGACAATATACAGCCTTGACATACTCCTTTCCCAATTTGGAACCAGTCTGTTGTTCCATGTCCAGTTATAACCGTTGCTTCCTGACCTGCATACAGATTTCTCAGGAGGCAGGTCAGATGGCCTGGTATTCCCATCTCTTTCAGAATTTTCCACAGTTTGTTGTGTCCCATTTGGTCAAAAGCTTTGGCATAGTCAGTAAAGCAGAAATAGACGTTTTTCTGGAACTCTCTTGCTTTTTCGATGATCCAGCAGATGTTGGCAATTTGATCTCTGGTTCCTCTGCCTTTTCTAAATCCAGCTTGAACATCTGGAAGTTCACAGTTCACGTACTGTTGAAGCCTGGCGTGGAGAGTTTTGAGCATGACTTTACTAGCATGTGAGATGAGTGCAACTGTGCGGTAATTTGAACATTCTTTGGCATTGCCTTTCTTTGGGATTGGGATGAAAACTGACCTTTTACAGTCCTGTGGCCACTGCTTGAGATTTCCAAATTTGCTGGTATAATGAGTGAAGCACTTTCACAGCATCATCTTTTAGGATTTGAAATAGCTCAACTGGGATTCCATCACCTCCACTAGCTTTGTTCATAGTGATGCTTCCTAAGGCCCACTTGACTTCACATTCCGGGATGTCTGGCTCTAGGTGAGTGATCACACCATCGTGATTATCCGGGTTATGATGATCTTTTTTTGTATATTTCTTCTGTGTATTCTTGCCACCTTTTCTTAATATCATCTGCTTCTGTGAGGTCCATACCATTTCTGTCCTTTATTGTGCCCATCTTTGCATGAAATGTTCCCTTGGTATCTCTAATTTTCTTGAAGAGATCTCTAGTCTTTCCCATTCTATTGTTTTCCTCTATTTCTTTGCACTGATCACTGAGGAAGGCTTTCTTATCTCTCCTTGCTATTCTTTGGAACTCTGCATTCAAATGGGTATAACTTTCCTTTTCTCCTTTGCCTTTCACTTCTCTTCTTTTCATAGCTATTTATAAGGCCTCCTCAGACAACCATTTTGCCTTTTTTCATTTCTTTTTCTTAGGGATGGTTTTGATCCCTGCCTCCTGTACAATGTCAGGAACCTCCGTCCATAGTTCCTCAGGGACTCTATCAGATCTAATCCCTTGAATCTATTTCTCACTTCCACTGTATAATCATAAGGGATATAATTTAGGTCATACCTGAATGGTCTAGTGGTTTTCCCTACTTTCTTCAATTTAAGTCTGAATTTGGCAATAAGGAGTTCATGATCTGAACCACAGTCAGCTCCCAGTCTTGTTTCTACTGACTGCATAGAGTTTCTCCATTGTCGATTGCAAAGAATATAATCAATTTGATTTTGATATTGACCATCTGGTGATGGTCTTTAAAGGATGCTACTCTGCTCTTCCACAAAATCCATCCTTGGTTCCAAAGAGGTTGGGGCCTCTAAATGATCTGGACTTTGGGTGAAAGTTCTGACTAGGTGGTCCTTGTGATTCTTCGGTGTGGAGCACACTGTACTCAAAGAGTATAAACGTGGACCTTTGTATTACGTGGACAAAACAGGTCATGAAAGCCTAGAAGAAGCTCTGTGTCATTGAGAAAGTTTGTTTCTTAATTTGCTTTGTTGACTGTCAACAAATAGATGGCCAGTTGTGTCTCTAGCCAAAGCAGGGATTTATTCTGGATCAGCAAGGAATTGTAATTTGGGGTCTGGCACCTTGGCTTGCCAAGAGCCAGGAGAGGACAGCACTTTTAAAGAGGGGAAAAGGAGTTGGAAGGGTTATAGTAAATAAAGAGTTTATTGGAGGAATGCAGAGTTTGAAATAGTGGCCCTTTGTTAACTGACCGTTTCTCGTTGGTTGAGCTCTTGCGAGGCAAGAAGAAGAGTCTTTCTGCTTCATCTTGGGGCCTGAGAGTTCTCCTCTTCTTGTGTCTCAACTCTATTTTAGCTGAGGTTTCTGGTTATTAGTTTTTATAACTTCTACAATACTTATCAATTACAAAATACATTTACTTGGAGTTCACATGTTAGTGACTAACTAGGAGCAGAAGGAAAGAGATTGCAAAAAAAGAGCAGTATACTGTGGAATAATCTTATAGTGCATGTGAGTGTCTTTTATTCTGTGACTTAAATGTTTGTGAAATGAGACCTGCTTTAGAGTATAAGTTTTTAAAAAAGAATGTTTGAAGACTCGTGAAGACCGACATCCAGCAGCAGATCAACCAGCAGGATGATATAGAGATAAATAGGTTGGAAAAGTAGATTCCTTAATTGTTATCACACTCAAGAAAAGGGTCATCTCTGTAGCAGTTTCTAGGAAAATGAAAGGATATTATTAATATAAATACGAGAAGAAAGGTAAGGTGATATGTAAGAGATACATCTTCTCTCCCATTTCCCCCTGGTGTTTTTATGAACATTCCCTCATTCTGTTTGAGGTGATACTGGTGTACCTTAAAAACTACTTTTCCCAGCTTTACTTGTGGGTGGAGGTATCTGCATGATGAAGCTTCAGTCAATGAAATAAGAGTAGAAGTCCCTGGAATGAGGGCTTCTGGGATGCTCTGTCTGGGGGATGGCTTAGCTGAAGATTTCTTTCCACTTTTCGCCTTTCCCCTTACCATCTGTAGGATTGAAAAACCAATTGAGAAGGGCAAGAGACGATGCAGTAGAAACTAGAAGCCTGCAATTTTAGCAGCAGTGTGTGCTCGCCCTATGACAGGAAAATAACCTCCCGATTTATTTGAGTGCCATTGTTCAGTTCCTGGTCTCTGTCAGCTGGAAGTGGTTTCCGACGGGCGGCAGCAGACCTGTCGTCCTGGTCTCCGTGACCGGGGTTTTGTTCGTGTTTCTAATTGTGAGGATCAGCATTGCTATTTGTTCTAATGATATACAGGGGGAAAAATCTCTGGGTATTTCAGTTTACTTCAGAGAATGGCTTCAGTAATACATTCTGAAAAAGGAAAGAAGAAAAAAACCAATTTGAAGGCATACAGAGAAATCACAGAGGACAATGTCTTGAATGCTTTCACTCTGACTTTAATAGAACTGAAAAATGTATGTTTCCTACATCTTAAAAAAAAAAAATCTGTCTTCAAAATGTGGCCACCTCAATTTCTTACACAGTAAGTTCTCTGCTTGGGAATATTTTATGCAGGATTCTGAGAATCTGTTATTCATCTGAATGGCTTCACAGTAGGGAACTCTCTTGGTTCATTTTTCAAGGCCTCTTTCTGTAGCCCATTCAATATTTCCTTGCTCGTAAAAGCTCTTAAGCATACTATGTAACTTAGACTTATGCTTAGGGTTATGGAGGATTCCCTAAGAAAACACACACACATGATCCCTATCCCTTTAGAAAATCTGATGAATCAATGATGCACAGTTTATGTAGTACTCTGTAAAATCAGGATAGTGAGTAATTTTAAACCTTTGGGGTGATTGGTCTATATTTTCAAGTTAGGAAAGATCAATCAGGAATGCTGCCTTTTGTGTCCAAGGAATAAATGGCTGCAATATAGATTTTTAAAAAAATAATAAACAGAGTAGTTCGTGAAGACATAATCCTCCCCTTACACCAACTAACCAACAAGCCAACAAAATAAATAAAAATAAAGCTAGAAGCTCAAAGTAGAGGTTTTATTTGACAAAGAACCTTGTGTCTATAAGGTTGATTCATTGGCTAGCAAGGGCAATGGGAAGCATATAACAATGTTGATAATAATGACTAACACTTCTTGACCTCTAAGAAAAGACTTGACATAGTCTATACTAATTGTATAGACTGTACTGATTATATTGTTTAATTGACCTCTATATGTTGTATATGTGGCCAGTTAAATAACAGACGGTAATAATGTCACATCCAGAGAAAAATACGCATTTGTAGGTGACAGTTTTAAAAGAACAAGCAACTGACTTTCTGGGGACAGAAGGACTGGGGTGGGGAGAGGTCGGACATCCCGGGATGCTCTATTGAATATCTCGGGAAGGAGGCAAGTGTATTCTGAACATCCAGAATGCATGTGCCCAGATTTCAACCCGGCTCTTACTTAATCCAATAAGAGCAGCTGATCCTGAAGTGACCACAGACTGCATCAACTTCAGATATCTTTGAGAAGTGCAAATCTTCCTGGTCCTTGTATTTTGGAAAGTGTTACCTTGACACTGGCCCAAGTAACCACAGCTATTTTCTAAAAATGGCAAGTGTAGTTCTCTATAAGTCATTCCAGGCAAAATATATAACCGAGACTTTAGAAATATACCATAGAAGATCCCCTTAGATTTTCTGGCTTATAGGCTGGGACTCTGAAGGGTTGAACACAAAAACTCATATTAATTTTCTTGGTTCATTGGAAAAATTATCTCCTCATGTTTAATGTATTTATAAAGGCGCAGATTAGGACCATTTGTCTTGGCCGCACCTGTTGACATTGATCAATAAACTGTTTTAGCACTCAATGACATAAAAGATTTACACTGTCTTTCCATTGGAAAACATTCTTTGAAATCCACATAGTCATTTTAGGATCTGCTATAAAGACTCTTCTAATGCCATTTATAGAAACATAAAACCAAGCACTGAATATTTCTGGCATGAAACAACAATAATAGAAAAAAAATGATTCTAATCCTGTCATTAACACTTTTAATTGTTCAGTCAGTTGGATTAACATCCCATTAGCATTGGCTGTTTTTAGAGTCTCAAAATGGATCCATGAATAACAGTAATAGCCATGATCTCCTGAAGTCAAATTTATATAGATTTAATTTCAAGGTTTTGGCAAGAGAAAACTTCAACATAATTTGGTTGAGAATGTCTTAGAGTCTGTATTTGGCTATGCACATAAAGCACATATCTTAAGCGTGTATTTTATCAATAAATATATAATCAGTTCAACAATGGAACAGATATTACCCTGAATACTTTGGGGATATAATATACTTTTCCCCGAGGGAGTTACAGTAGAGCCGAGGTTGATGAGTAAGTAGGGGATAAAGTATTGGGTTGGCCATAAAGGTTGTTCAAGTTTAAAAACCCAAACAAATTTTTTGGCCAACTAAATAGTATCATTATGACAATAAAGCAAAACAAAACAACCTATGGAATAATGATAGCTATGAAACTAGGGTCTTGTTTGTCTTCTAAAATGACTCCAAAGGCTACTCTGAAAAAGGAATTCTAATAATTGTTTGATGAGAGATGCATTGGATAAGCAGCGACATTCATAAGATCTCGATTTAAGGCCATATTATATTGACTATCTAAGAACAAGATACTTCAGTTTTCTGTTTCACTTTTTCCATTCAAAAATAAAGATGTAAGAATATATCATCTAATTAGTGTGCTGTTCAGATGTCTTCAGATAATTGACTTACAATCATTGAAAGGCAGGTTCTGGGTGTTAGGTAAAAACTCAGTGGTAAAGACTGGTGAACTATCTTTAAATATAATTAAGTTACTTTTAGTGCTGGGATAACTCTACATTTGTGAGTGTGTCTGTATGTGTGTTGATGCTAACACGAGCTGTATAAAAACATTATAGTAATTGACTTCTTTGATTTCAACTTTCCACTAGGGAATACCCCCATGTTAATGAATCAGAGGAAGAATTTTGAAAGTACATATATCTTATTGTGGGTAAGATAGTTAGTGCATTAAAGTAGAAAACATATTTAAAGGGCTTGGAATAGTATGAAAAGAAACCCTAAAAGCATGTGTGATTCCTGTGTCATTAGTCACCCCTAAGCCCATCTTTATAATCTATGCTTAATAATACGCACTGGTCAATGAGTTAAGATACTACAAAGCCAGTGAAACTGGCTAAGTTGTGTACAGATTGTTTTCATAGATCTCTCACTGTTACCAAAAGTATTTGTCTTTGTATAGGGTACAAGACTGAATGGTCCAGATGAAAAAGATGGACATATATTATTAGTTATACTTTATGGAGGAAATATTTTCCAGGGCAGCAACTCAGACTCTGCAGTAAACACCATAAATCAAAGACTCTATAATGCTGTTGACAAACTCTCCGTAAGCCCTGTTGATAGGTTGGATATTGTAGGGTGGATTAATTTCTTGGGCCGGTGCTATATTTCAGTCATCCCTTCTCTATGTTTAAACAGACAGGCTCACGTAGTTCAATCAGGAGTGCGGTGGGGAGGGGGCAGGAGTATATTGTATTCTGTGGACTTGGCCCATGAAAAGATAGGAAATAGCAGACCTTTCTTTTCGATGGAATGGCTTTCCTTGAACCTATGTGTGCATCCAATTAAATGAATTTTCGTTTGATTAAATACAAAATTTCTGGGAAATGGTGCTTCAGTTAATATAATTTTAAGCGAACTGATTTACAGATAGGGAGTGTACCTAGTCCATGGAAAAACAGAGACTCATGCTACCAGATTAATAGCATTTACTATGTAGCATTATCAAGATAATTTTTATATGAAAGGTAAGAACTCATTTTTTAAAGATTAGTTTTCCCATTTGATATGGGTGTGTGTTTTCTGATTTACTCATATATCCTGATGTTAGGTTAGTTTTATCAAGTTTTTGAATCATTCCTGTGCCTTTTCCATGACTCAAGTTGATACTGCCACAGAAAGCGGGGTCCACTTTCTCATCCCTCAAAAGCCAGTAAATAGGAAAGGTTGGTGGACAGGAAAGTCTGCTTTCTTCTGGATGCTGTCAGCTGGGGTGGGGGGAGAGGGTAGATGCCTGCTCAAAGGCCAGCTCCATCCCTCCCCCAGCGATCAGTGGGCAAGAGGTTTTATACGCAAAGGGAGGGGCCCACATGCAGAAGCAGCAGGGTCAGCTCTGACCATCACAGTGAAATTGGTCATCCGGTGGTCTTGATTCTTTTAAGCAGAGTTAGTCTTCAGCTCCAGGGGCAGTTTGTTCCCAGTTTCTTTGAGGCCAGTTCTCAGGACTGTGGCAGCTGATGGGGGGCTGCAGTCGGTCGTCATTCTCAGGACTGTGGCACCTGATGGGGGGCTGCAGTCAGTCGTCATTCTCAGGACTGTGGCAGCTGATGGGGGGCTGCAGTCGGTCGTCATGTCCTTAACTTCCCTGCCCGGCGGGGGTTTCACAGTAGACAGTTCACAGGACGTGGCTCAGAGTATTATCTCCAGCCCTTGTTTAATGACCGCATTATTTTTGTTTGGTATCCTTTGACTGTTTTCCTTTGTTTGGGCTGTTCTCACTTCTCTGATTAAAATTACTCTTTGACTAAAGGTTTTTAACAGACAAAACGTAGGCAGAGGACGTGGAGGGTGGGGGGTGGTCAGGGACCACAGGGTCCGGGCCCATTTCAGCACCGCATGTGCCCCTGCTCAGAAGATGCTGAACACAGTTAACACGTCAGGCTGAGTTCACACGAGATGGAAAAAAGAACACCTTACTATTCTTTTCCAACTCACTTCCTATGGTGGAATATTAAGGTCTCCAATAGAAGACATGATTGAGAAAAACATGTTTTTTTAAAAAAAATTGTAGTGGTCCTTGGTCCTGAAAGCACATGTCGAGAAATTTTATGCCATTTTGGACAGACATTTACAAAAGGCTGGGCTCTTAATAAAAATCCACCTGCTGCCCTGTATGTCTGAGAAGAGAACGGTACCTGGCATTTCTTTTCATACTTTGAAAAAATTGAATCTACATCACCATTTGTGCCCTACCCAGTTGTTTGAAGGAAGATGTTTCTCTGTGTTTTTTTCCAAATTGAAGTTTTTCCACTGGTGAAACATGCTCATGCATACACCCTTCTGAAATTTTTTTTTTTTTTTGCTTATACTCAATCTGTATTTGCCATGACAACTATCCTTGGCTTTTGAAGAATGGAATTGAGCCTGTTACTGTTGAAGTTCATTGTAGATGTTATATTATTTTGTGTACAAATATTTTTGTTTTTCTTCCATTTTTTCCTACTATATAGACATATGTCTGTCCTCAAAAGAAAATGTCAAGAACAATGTCATCTTCCAGGTGATTATTATTACAGAGTACTATGTAATGTTCAGTTCAGTTCAGTCACTCAGTCATGTCCGACTCTTTGCCACCCCGTGGACTGCAGCACACCAGGCCTCCCTGACCATCACCAACTCCCGGAGTTTACTCAAACTCAAGTCCATCTCGTCGGTCATGCCATCCAACCATCTCATCCTCTGTCATCCCCTTCTCCTCCTGCCTTCAATCTTTCCCAGCATCAGGGTCTTTTCAAATGAGTCAGCTCTTTGCATCAAGTGGCCAAAGTATTGGAGTTTCAGCTTCAGCATCAGTCCTTCTAATGAATATTCAGAACTGATTTCCTTTAGGATGGACTGGTTGGATCTCCTTGCAGTCCAAGGGACTCTAAGAGTCTTCTCCAACACCACAGTTCAAAAGCATTAATTCTTCAGCTCTCAGCTTTCTTTATAGTCTAACACTCACGTCCATACATGACTATTTCAAAAACCATAGCTTTAACTAGATGGACCTTTGTTGGTAAAGTGATGTCTCTGCTTTTTAATATGCTGTCTAGGTTGGTCATAGCTTTTCTTCCAAGGAGCAAGCATCTTTCAATACAAGTGTCTATGTAATGTAGCATATGCTTAATATGGTTTTCTATATCACAATCACCGGAGAAAGTGATGGCACCCCACTCCAGTACTCTTGCCTGGAAAATCCCATGAACGGAAGAGCCTGGTGTGCTGCAGTCCACGGGGTCACTAAGAGTCGGACACGACTGAGAGACTTCACTTTCACTTTTCACTTTCACACATTGGAGAAGGAAATGGCAACCCACTCCAGTGTTCTTGCCTGGAGAATCCCAGGGATGGGGGAGCCTGGTGGGCTGCCGTCTATGGGGTCACACAGAGTCAGACATGACTGAAGTGACTTAGCAGCAGCAGCATATCACAATCACACATTATTATTAGGAAGCCTAAGAGGAATATCTGGAGAAGGCAATGGCACCCCACTCCAGTACTCTTGCCTGGCAAATCCCATGGATGCAGGAGCCTGGTAGGCTGCAGTCCATGGGGTCACGAAGAGTCGGACCCGACTGAGTGGCTTCACTTTGACTTTTCACTTTCATGCATTGGAGAAGGAAATGGCAAACCACTCCAGTGTTCTCACCTGGAGAATCCCAGGGATGGGGGAGCCTGGTGGGCTGCCGTCTGTGGGGTCACAGAGTCGGACACAACTGAAGTGACTTAGCAGTAGCAGCAGCAGCAGCAAGAGGAATATCACAAAAATCAATTTGAAGAATAAAGTTTCTAATTCAGGGCATGATTGTTGACAAATATAGAATTATGTAAATATCTCCTGTCTTACAGATTATATTTTATTTTCAAGACCCAGATTTAAAAAGTAACTGGCAGGCAAGATTATATGTGAGTGAATACGAAGACATTTGGACCTCTGTCTCTGGGATCTACTTCAAATTTTATATGATACCATTTCTGCTTAGGCAAATTCTTAAGAGTCTTAAAACACAAAGGAAAAAAAAATTAAGTTCAGACTTGCAAAATGGTAAAAGAAGTCTATATTTTCTTTTAGTACCATTTCAGTGGTTTCTTAGATTTACGATATAGAAAGTATAATGTACTGTCTTACCCAGATTTCATCAGAGCATTCAACTCCTATTTTCAAAGATTTGTTGTAAAGCAATATCTTGAAATTATCCTGGCTGGTGAAAATGATTTCTAATTCAAGTTCATTGATATTGAAGCAAAACTTAGCATCTTGCCGGTGAGAACGTGTTCCAATAGAATTTATAGAACAGTCCACCCCTGAGTAAGGCAGCATTCATGGTGTCAACTCTCCGTGCAGGTGAGGTCCAGGTATGATCAAGTCTGCCCTTGAGAATATGGCTTATCCACAGCCAGAGTTCCCCATCTGCAGTTCCCATCCACAGATTCTACCAGCTTTGAATCGTGTAATTCCATAGTATTTAGTCTTGGAAAAGCTCCTTGCGTAAGTGGTCCCACACTTACCCACAAATCCATACTGTTCAAGGGCCAACTGTATATTTGAATAAATGCAAGGAATATTTTATTCCCACCTTGTAGGAATGCATAGTTTCATGAAGACTGGAAGCAAATACAATCTCAGTTAAAATGTAGTGGGTCATATTATAGATATAAAAGCAAAATGCCTTGAAAAAAGGATAGGGTGTGACTAATTGACAGGAGTGTTAGGGAGAGCCTCAGAAAATGGGAAGTATGGAAGGAATCAGCCGACATCAGTGGGGATTCAGATCACATCGGCAGGTGTCTTAGGAGGAAGGGGAGCTTGAAACTCCATGGCCTATTCCTGGAATAAGAGCTAGCTTGACATTATTAAAATAACAGGGAATGATCCTGTAACTAGGGGGTATGTCCGTTGCAGGGGGGGGACCTTGAGAGTGCATCATAGTTGTGCCTAATCTTATTGACTGTGAAAGGTGTCTTTTCCGGAAAACATAATTTACGGTGAGGTGCGTTATGTGGGAAAGTGAACGCCATCTATTTGACACTAACAAAGTTCTTCTCACACCGTGTCAGCTTCTATTACCTCAGATGATGCTATTCAGTGCCAAAGCCGCAATTCAAATTCAGATATTTCGATTTATTTACAAAATGAATGATTTGAACAACATCATAATAACATAACGTAGATGACGTGTGACATGTGTAGTGTGACCATGTGGGTTTTTGTGTGCTTGGGGGTGGTAATAAGGGAGTTAAGACAACGAGCTCTCTCTCCACTGATTCTAAGAGAGTTTCTTAAACTTCATGCTGCAGAGGGACTCTATTAAAGGTCACAGTCTGAATCTCAAGTTCATGGACTTTGTCCTCAGTAGATACGGGGCAAGTCCTGTGACTCTGCATTTTAATCAACTCTGCCAATCTAACCCAGGAACCAGAGGTTCCACGGCTTGTGTTTTGAGAAATAATTTTAAAATTATTTTAAACCTTTTAAATAATTTTTAAACTTCAAAAATATAAATATTTATATTAACTGAGATAAATCACATGAGAACTTTTCTGAAACCGCTGTCTAATGTTTGAGTAGGCATATTCTTTGAAAGGAACACAATCATAACTCCTAAAAAATTCTGAGAATGAAGAAATATTTCTCCCTCTTTTTTTTTGTTTTTTAAGAGACCTCCTGGTTCCATACCACCTTCCCTAACCAAACTAACCTCACTTTGCAAACTTTATTCCTTCAGGGTTGTAGAATATTGATCAGTCACCCCATAACAATGGTCTTGTTAATTAATCTATAGATAGATTATAGATGATTATAGATCTAAGGATTATAGATGACTATGGTTTAATCTGCTTTCAGAGTTACAGATATCCCAAGCTTGATTTCAGCTTGCCTAGATTTTGTTTTCTCATAATTTTTAAACAAAGCTTAGATTTGCCATGATAGTTACAGGTATATTTGAATCTAAGATTGTATAAACTCAGATATGCAGATGACACCACCCTTATGGCAGAAAGTGAAGAACTAAAGAGCCTCTTGATGAAAGTGAAAGAAGAGAGTGAAAAAGTTGGCTTAAAGCTCAACATTCAGAAAACTAAGATCATGGCATCCAGTCCCATCACTCCATGGCAAATAGGTGGGGAAACAGTGGAAACAGTTGCTGACTTTATTTTTTGGGGCTCCAAAATCACTGCAGATGGTGATTGCAACCATGAAATTAAAATACGCTTACTCCTTGGAAAGAAAGTTATAACCAACCTAGACAGCATATTCAACAGCAGAGACATTACTTTGCCAACAAAGGTCCGTCTAGTCAAGGCTATGATTTTTCATGTATGGATGTGAGAGTTGGACTATAAAGAAAGCTGAGTGCCAAAGAATTGATGCTTTTGAACTGTGGTATTTTGAACTGAGAAATCTCTTGAGAGTCCCTCGGACTGCAAGAAGATTCAAGCAGTCCATCCTAAAGGAGATCAGTCCTGGGTGTTCATTGGAAGGACTGATGTTGAAGCTGAAACTCCAATGCTTTGGCCAACTGATGTGAAGAGCTGACTCATTTGGAAGACCCTGATGCTGGGAAAGATTGAAGACAGGAGGAGAAGGGGACGACAGAGGATGAGATGATTGGATGGCATCACCGACTCAACGGACATGGGTTTGGGTGGACTCCAGGAGTTGGTGATGGTCAGAGAGGCCTGGTGTGCTGCAGTTCATGGGGTTGCAAAGAGTCGGACACGGCTAAGTGACTGAACTGAACTGAGGATTGTCTAGAAAAACCCAGTTGCTGAGGTCAGTTTGGCCAGAGAACTATACACATTCATCTACTATTTCAAAGTCCTTAAGCAGGTCTCTAATACCTGCTAAACCTTGGAATCACACGTCTGTTGGTTGCATATGGATACTGCAGGTAATGTTTTGGTTCTTCCTATCATGAGCTTGCACAAGTGAGAAAATAAAATCATAAAAATACAAAATGATGATGCAGGTACATTTGCTTTCTTTCTGGCATTTTTAGAGAAGTTAATAGCTTCCATTATCACCAAAGTGCAGACAACCTCGATTACGTGACAATGGATTTATCAAATTAGTGTCTGGCCCTGTAATTCTTGAGTTTGAAAAATGACATGCTGAGTGTCATGGTCAAGTAGAATTTCTCCAAGTAAAAAATGACTGGGAATTAAAAAGTGGATATTTTTAGCAAAGAAATAAATGAGCTCTGTGGTTTCATTTCACATATTCTAATAGTCAAATAAGCAGAGAGGTGTTTAAACATTAACTCACTTGTTTTTACTTTTTGTCTCATTCAAATATAATGACATATGAAATATTTCAAAAAGACAGTGTGGGCAACATTTTGAATTGCATATTTCTTCCAGTTGAACAGTAAGTAAGCTATGCGACATGTATAAAGACAGTGAAATTATTTATGCAGAAAAGCTAAGGCTAGGAGCCATTCAGTTATGTATTCATTCAGCCAAGGTTAAGCAAGTGTTTTCTATGTATAAGATGCTGTCTCAGCAGGGGGTAATGCAAACGAATAAAAACGATCCCAAGCCAGGGTGGAGATACGCACTTGGAAATAACCGAAGGCATCGAACCTAGCTGCGGTGCGAGGGGGCAGTCTGTTCAGGAAATCCTGAACAGAGGGTCTGTACTGAGTGCTTCACAGAATGAACTGGGAGCTGTCCAGCCTCATGGCCAGGAGAGACTGCCACGGGCACTCTTGGCATACAGGATGATTCAAGAAATTGCGGCCGAATGCATCAAAGACTTTCAAAGAAATGCAAGAAATTCTGTGTTGCTGAAGTTTAAAATATCAGGAGAGACAGGCGGGGAGACTGGAGTTGTTTACAGTGGCTTCCTTGTAAAAAAGCTAGCATACACAGTTCCTTAAAGGGGATGTGAGTTCAAAACAAGCTGGAGATGTATAGGGAAGATAGAGCCGTGGCTCCATTTCTGAGTTTCCTTGTGGAGCTTGTATAGATCTGAGGTCAGCCAAGTGGTTGTCACTCTGGAATTTTTTAGGTAACCGAGAGGAACTCATTGGTGAACTTCAGGTACAATTATTGTCGTCTCTTTTATCACTCAATCAAACTCCCCATTTGGCAGAAAGTTTCAACTTGCCCCTTTATAGCTGTCCTATTGCAAAGATTATATCAGAGGTCCCCAGCCTCCAGGAACTATGCCTGATGAGCTGGCGTGGAGCTGAGGAAATAATTACATGAAGCCAGTCCCTGGGGCCAAGGAGGCTGGGGACTGCTGGGTTAGAGGGCGGTGTTTATAGATAGATGCCTGCATATGTGTTTCTTTCTCTCTCATCCTTTCCTCGGGGTGTTTTTGAAACCCCAAATTGTCTAAGGACCCTGAAGCTTTCTCTTAAAGAGATCATTCCCAATTCCGAATACCGAATCAAGGCCAAAAAAGAGATCTCTTTCCAAAGTGATCTCTGTAAAGTCACCCCTCTCTGCTGTTCGACACAGAGTGGCCCCTTGCAAGACCAGCAGGGATATTCACACAGTGCTGAAAAATGGGGGATCTTTAAGTTCCCACATTCATCTCATCCTTGTTATTCCTGAGCACTGTGCCAGCCAAAGTGGAGGGGCTCAGAGAAGCTTCGAGTCTCAGCTCTAAGCTGTGCCCAGACCAGTGCTTTCAAACCCGGCCATGTGCTGAACTGAGACTAGCCATCATCAGAAGTAAACAAGACCCTTCAACAGATTCAAGGGTAGTCATTTTCCTTGCTAGGCTTATATAAGAAACTGTATAAACACTGCACTTTCTTATGTGAAATGAATTGTGAACTGACTGCGAAGTTGTGTCTTTGAAACTTGAATAAGCAGCCGTGATGTAAATTCACATTATCTCCCCCAGACACCTGACAATAATTACCTCAGTGATAAATTTGACCAGAGAAAATTGTTCTCTTATCTAGAATGTAAGCAACGGATAAAGAATTGAATGCATTTAAATAGAAGATTTATTCTTTAGCCTTCTGGTGCTTTGACCACGGAAGTGCCCATGTCACATGACAAATCCGTGTCTTCAAAACAGAGAAGCCAGTGTTAGTGATTCTTTAATGAATGTGCTGCATGCTATGCTAAGATGCTTCAGTCGTGTCCAACTCTTTGCGACCCTGTGGACTGTAGGTGGCCAGGTCCCTGTGTCCATGGGCATTCTCCAGGCAAGGATACTGGAGTGGGTTGCCATGCCTGCTTCTAGGGCATCGACCCAGGGATCAAACCCACGTCTTTTGTGTCTCCTGCATTGGCAGGTGTTTTGTTGTTGTTGTTTTTACTGCTAGCACCACCTGGGAAGCGTCACAGACAGTTTTTAAAACTTATCTTTTTCACTATGATGGTTATAGCATAGGGTGATGGCATTTGTATTTATTTAAAATTTTTTATTATTTATTTATAATATTTCATATGTATATGTCAAGCACCTAATACTATAAGAAAATGTGCTGAACAGAGCAATAATTTGAAAAGATGAGTCATATATGGCCCCTTCCTCCAAAATATGCAGCTAAGAAAGAGGAACAAGATGAATTTCAAATAACTCAAAGTAAATAAATAGAAGCTTGAAAAGAGTTCAAGGTTGTATATGAGGATTCCGAGGATGAAAAGATCGCAGGAGGGAGGCACTTGGTCTCGTAAAACGAGCACGACTTTGGGCACAGAGAAGCCAGGTTCTCCTGCATATACACGGTTCATATCTGTGACCTTAAGTCTCTGTTTGCTCACGTGTAACACAAGAATCCTAACGTAAGAATGTTCACAAGCGGCTCAACACAACCTGTGCATGTTCCTCTTCTTACTTCGGGAATGGTAAAGAGATGGAGGATTATTTCTGGGATAAAAATCACATCTCTGAGTGATTGCTCTAAACTAAGCAATGACTGAATAAGCACTTATTCAATTTAAAGCTTCACTGGAGACCACGAGGTTGGCCATGCCTGCCATTTGGCATATGGCTGAAGGAATGTAATCACAATCCAGGCAGAGAAGAATCAGTAAGCCTCACCAAACTGCCACGTCCTGTCTTTCCTTCCTTCTCCCTCTCCCTTGTGCCTCTCCACCACTGATTCCTCTCTCTCTCTCTTTCAGCTGCTTGTGGTAAGAATTTAGCATTGCCATGATGACGCTCCAAACACACACTGATCTGAGGAATGCATTTGTTGCCTGCACTGTGGTGATGAACACCAGGAGCCACTGATGGATAGATAAACAGCTGCTAACCCCCAGAGCAAGCCCTGTCCTGAATACTCACTAACTCCAGGAATCATCCAAGTGTGGGTCTCCAGATAGCAATGCTGAACACACAGAAGGGATTTAGCAAGTGCTTACAGAATACTTTTTTTTTTTTCCATTCCAGAAAAATTTTATCAGATAACAGGTTTTGGAAGAATGTAACATTCAAGCTTTCTCTTTCATTGGAAAAATGACATAAACTTTAGGGATGGAAGTATTTCCCAGTTTCCTGTACCAACTGTTCCATTTTAGATGCTTTTGTAATATTATGTAGTATTCATTTTATCAGCATAAGATGTTGAGATCTCAAAAAGATGAAAATTTAGAATTTCTCAAAGTGACAAGTATTGCTCTCAAATGTAAATATTTGGTTTTGAAACAATACTTATAAAATATGAGATATACATTTTGTCTCTCATTTCCAAGTTTAAATAAAACTATTATAAAATACCACCTTGAACCATATAAATGGTTAATAAATATCATTTTTAAGGTGTACAGATTTTTATTTCCTCACATATAAATCACTAGTTCTTCCAGATTTTGTATGTGTTTGGCAGGGAGCCTCAGTTAATAGGGAAGGTTAGTGAACAATCCACTATCATGAAATAATTTCAGATTTCTAATACAGTGAGGAGAGTGCCAGATTCAAACACTGGGGATGGGAGAGTAGAAACTTTTTTCTAAACTTCTAAATTTAGAGGAAACATAACTAATAGAAGGACAATTATATGTATAGCTTTAAAATGTGTATCATCTCTGTCTTAAAGTCTGTTTTGTCTGATACGAGTGTAGCTGCTTCTGTCCTCTTTGGATTTCGATGTGCACGGAATACCAAGGACATTTTTTTCTTTCTTGCACTTTAGGTCCGTATGTGTCCCTAAAGCTGAAGTGAGTCACTTTTTAGCGCAAAAGGTGGTTTTGTTTTGTTCATTTTTCCCATTCAGTCACGCTATGTCTTTTGACTGGAGAATATAGGCCATTTACATCTAAAGGAATTCTTGCCAGAAATGCGCTTCCTCTTCCTTTCCTTTACTGTTTCCTGGTTGCTTGCTAGTTTCTTTGTTCCTCTCTTGTTCTTCCTTTGTGATCTGATGATTTTCTATAATGATCCGCTCCTCCTTTTCTCATTGTCTGTGTCCCTACTATAGATTTTTTGCTTTCTGATTAACACAAGGATCACAGAAAAAATATTTATAGGTTTTTATAGTTAATAAATACTGTCCTCTGCTTTTATTAAACATTTGAATGAAGATTCCAAAACTTTAAATTGCTAAATGGAACAGAGTATTTGGTATTATGTTTCCCTTCTATCCTATCAGAACTCATAAAAATAACGTAGATATTGATTTTTCGTGTGTCCTTATATTGCTTGCTACATTTTTTGGCATATTACATTATGTGGTCTCATATAACTGATACTGATCTGGAGTCAGTCATAGTTTCAAATTCCAAACTTTGCCGCTTATTTGCTCTATCATCTTAAATCGTGTAGTTATGAGGCCATTTTTTTCACCTATGAAATGTACTTCCCTTACATGGTTATTGTGAGAAATAACTCTGTTAATATATGGAGAATCTTTAGAACATGCCCAGCACAAAGTAAAGGTTAAATAATCATTAACTGGGGCTTCCCAGGTGGTACTAGTGGTAAAAAATCCCCCTGCAATCCAGGAGAAGCCCTGGGTTGGGAAAATTCCCAGGAGAAGGAAATGGCAACCCACTGTAGTATTCTTGCCTGGGAAATTCCGTGAACAGAGGAACCTGGCAGGCTACAACCCATTTGGTCACAAAGAGTCAAATATGACTGAGCATGCACATCAACAGTAACTCTTATTATTGTAACAAAAAAATTGTAAGCAGCTCTTTTTCATATGGACTTCCTTGGTGGCTCAGATGGTGAAGTGTCTGTGTGCAATGTGGGAGACCCAGCTTCAATCCCTGGGTTGGGAAGATCCTCTAGAGAAGGAAATGGCACCCCACTCCAGTACTCTTGCCTGGAAAATCCCATGGACAGAGGAGCCTGGTAGGCTACAGTCCATGTGGTTGCAAAGAGCTGGACACGACTGAGTGACTTCACTTTCTATCTTTCTTTTTTCTGAATTCCCATAAGTTTCTAATAGAACAGAGTTCACACAGCATACCCACAGCAAGAGTGATTAGGTATATGACTTGGAGGAAGAAAGAGTCCGTGTTAACAGATACATTTGCTTTTTGAGTCTTACTGGGTCTCCATGGCGGAGAAGGCAATGGCACCCCACTCCAGTACTTTTGCCTAGAAAATCCAACGGACGGAGTAGCCTGCTGGGCTGCAGTCCATGGGGTCACTAAGAGTCAGACATGACTGAGCGACTTCCCTTTCACTTTTCACTTTCATGCATTGGAGAAGGAAATGGCAACCCACTCCAGTGTTCTTGCCTGAGAATCCTGGGGACGGGGGAGCCTGGTGGGCTGCCATCTATGGGGTCGGACACGACTGAAGCGACTTAGCAGCAGCAGCAGCAGGGTCTCCATGGAGGCCATAAACGTTACTTGAAAACCTTGAAGGGTAGATACCATTTTGGAAGATGAGAAATGTACTTTTTGCCTACTGATAAGTGGAAACTGTTAAACGTGTATGTTAGCTCAATTGGGATAAGGATGTTGCAAGAACAGTAGAAGCTTTGCAACTAATTAGACTCATTTTAAATCCATTACTTGGCTTTTAATTAGGCAAAAAGAGACGGGAGAATGAGACTCCATTGTTATTTAATTAAGATGGAATTTTGAAACTGGCAGTTCCAGAAAAACTTCATCTCCCAGAATGTTATATTCGTCACATTAAGGCCAGTTATTTTCGAATATATTTTTTCTAATTTTCTCAACATTTTCAGATGTTGAGAAGTATAGTAAAATCAATTTTGATGTTTGTCTTGACTAAGAAGAAAACGTTTTTATTATAACAGTGAACGAAAATCACTAACTGGCATTTGGGAACTAGTGAACATTTATTATTAATATAGTTAATATAATGATGATGAAATTGCACAACTGCTTGATTTTGTAGGAAAACGATGAATATCAGGAGCCCTACTAATCTCACATAACATCATTTTTTTTTTCTGCATTAGCTTAAGAACATTTAGTCATGTGCTTAATAAAGAGATTTGTATTGCAGATAACTCAAAACCACATTTTCACATATTTGTACGTATTTTTACTTACTTTGTTCAGTGTGTGTGTGTGTGTGTGTGTTTGTGAATAGTGTGAAAGTCGCTCTGTCGTATCTGACTCTCTGCCGACTTCATGGATCATGCAGCCCATGGTATTCTCCAGGCCAGAATACTGGAGTGGGTAGCCTTTCCCTTCTCCAGGGGATGCATCACTGAAAAAAATCTGTTGAATGCTGTCTCTCTCTGCCTTTTTTTCTCTCTCTCTCTAACACACACACACTCACTCACTCGTATGTTTGAGAAATGACTCAGTCCTTTCTAAGATTTTTACCTAATCCACTTAATTCTCTCCATTTATTAAATGACTACTAATTTCACGTACTCAAAAGTTAATAGACTTTTATTTGACGTGTCCAGGTTACATTTATGGGAGAAGAACACAAAGAAAGTCATCATGTCGTTGCTTGCTGGCAGGTAGCATTTGCATGATGATTCCCGTGATACCTTTTTTCTGTATCTGTTCCTGAGTTGATTTTAGTCAGGTGAAGCTGAGTCACTTCTTCTAATGTCAAAATGAGGGCTGAACCGATGAATTCTACTTCATTACACCTTGCCTCTTGTGATATATGGACGAAGCTCCCTCTTTCTGGTTCATTTTGTAGTGAATCTTTGCTACTGAATTATACATAAATAGAAAGCACAGATTTTAAGTTACAGCTTGATGAATTTTACCAAGTAAACAAACTGTTTAAAATCAAAATATCATTTTCATTATCAACACCCCAAAGTACATTTTCATTATTGACAACTTAAAATATTCCCTGGGACTCCCTCCCTCACCAAAGGAAAGTAACCATTATTTTTATTTCTGTCATTAGGTATCAGTCTGTTCTATTTTTGAATTGAGTATAAATGGGATCGTAACAGTGTATACACTTCTGTGTCTGGCTTCTTTATATCAGCATGCCTGTCTCTGAAATGTTGCTCTGTATAGTTTATAATTCTCACTTTTGAAGGAGAATGTGTTCATAATTCTCATCTTTGTATTGTATGAACGCTACTGCAATGTATCCATCTTATAATAGATGGATATTGTGTTTATAGTTTGGGGCTCTTATAAATAATGTTGCTACAAATATATTTAGACATTTTTTATGTACATTTATGTGTTATAAAAATAAAAAAGGAATCACTGGGCATTTAGAGCATGGACTTGTTCAAACTGATTGTTGGCGTTCAGTCGCCCAGTCATGCCCGACTCTGACCCCGTGGACTGCAGCTCACCAGGCCTCCCTGTCCCTCACCGTCTCCCGGAGTTTGCCCAAGTTCATGTCCATTGTATCCATGATGCCATCCAGCCATCTCAACCTCTGACGCCCTCTTCTCCTTCTGCCCTCAATCTTTCCCAGTGTCAGGGACTTTCTTCGAGTGGCGGTACCAATTTATATTCCCAGTAGAAGTAGATAAAACTCATAGTTGTTCATCAACCTTGGCAACATTGTACCTTCTCAGCTTTTTACAATGATGGTCTAGTTATTTAGTTTCTATTTTTCTGATAACTAATAGAGTGCATCTTATACTTACTGGCATCTTGTTTTGTGTTCTATTCACTTGTTGTGAAGTGCCCGTTCAATATTTTTGCCTTTTCTAAAAAATTGAGTTATTATTTTTAAATAATTTGAAAGAAGTATTTCTGTGTAATGCATATATTACACACCCTTATCTTACTTGTATATTTAGATATACACTATGGAAATGTACCATGGATTTCATGTTTACTTTTAATGTTGTTCTTTAATTAACAAAGGCTTGCCTGGTGGCTCAGGTGGTAAAGTATCTATCTGCAACGCAAGAGACCTGGGTTTGATCCCTGGGTTGGGAAGATCCTTGGAGAAGGGAATGGCAACCCACTCCAGTATTCTGGCCTGGAGAATTCCATGGAGAGAGGAGCTTGGTGGGCTACAGTCCCTGGCATCACAGACAGTCAGACACCAGTTAGTGACTAAGCAGCAACAGTGATTATTCTACTCAAGAGGATAGAGAAAAGAAAGAGGAAAACACAGAAAAACTCAACAGAAAATAGAGCAACGTTCCTAACAAAAATTAGGACACAAGAATTTAAGAACGTAACTGATGGGTTTGCAGTGGATTGGGCAGAGAAGATGATAGAATTTCTGAACTGGGGAGCCAGTCAATATAAAATGTACAACTTGAAGCACAGAGGAAAAGTGGAAGGAAAAAGCATAAATGCGCTTAAGTGTAGGACATGTTCACAATGTGTTACTTATTTGCAACTGAAGTCTCAGGATGAGATAAGGGAGATAAGGAAGAGATAAGTAGTGTTTGAGGGAAAAAATGGCTAAAATGTAGTAGTAGTAGTAGTATTTTACATTATTTGTTAAAGCTCAGTAACAAAATAGTGTGAAGTTAGGAACGACGGCATTGTTCAGTAAGGTAAGAAAGTCTCTTATCTGGAACATCTCGATAACTCTATTAAAGATAAGGTAATTCTGAGTTCTGTGCCTTTAAAATTTATAAATTGGAAAAAAAAAATTTGTAATCAGAAAAATTTTCAACTGAATGGGATCTCAAGAATGATTCAGCCCAAGCTCTTTCACTTCATTTATGACGTCTAAAAAGGGATTAAAAGACCTGCCCAGGGTGGCTTGAGAACAGTTAATTCTTTAATTTTCCCATCTCATTCTTTTCATGGACCCATTGTCAATGAGTCTGCCTACCTAAATGACCTAATTAGTGGGGGGAAGGGGGAGTGAATATTTTCTTTTCTACTCTGTAGAGTATGCAGTTAGGCACTCAAATAAGCAAGAGGGTACACTGGAAATCAGTTTCCTGGTCGTTGTGGTTTATCTAAACGGAGCTAAGTAATCATTGTTACGTATGATCCGTTGGCTATTGAGATCTCCAGCTTTGTTCTCCTTCTGTTTGATATTCGCCCTCTTATCAAGTTTCCTGATCCTGTCCATCTCTCAAAAGTCCCACCTCATTTCTCATGCTCCCTGTGGGTTAAGTCACAGTCTCAGATTCCCATGCTTTTATCTGATTTTGTGATGTCAGCTGTCACTTCAAAGTCAAAAAGTGCAAATTCTAGCTCTCTACCCTTTGACAAGCCATACAACTTGGGTAAATCTCTGAATCTCAGTTTCCTAATGTGTAAACTATAAGTAACAAATACCGACTCTTTGCGACCCTGTGGACTGTAGCCCACCAGGCTCCTCCATCCCTGGGATTCTCCAGGCAAGAGTACTGGAGTGCGTTGCCATTTCCTTCTCCAGGGGATCTTCCCGACCCAGGGATTGAACCCAGGTCTCCTGCATTGCAGGCGGACACTTAAACCGCTGGGCCACCAGGGAAGCCCGCAAGAGTACCAAATGGCGTCGACCTAATTAAATTCCACCTTGTTTATACCATTCTGCGTTTCTCAAATATTTTACCATAAGCATCTGTCGCTTTTTCAGTCACAAAACTTTAATTTGTGAATAAGTAAATAGTTCGCACCTTAGGCAGGTGTTGAGGCAATTAAATCAAACAAAATTATAAAGTAAAACACTAAGAACAGGGAACGGTAAATCCAGCCTGTGAGACGAATCCAGCCTGCCGTCTATTTTGGTAAACACAGTTTACTGGAATACCGCCACGTCCATTTGTTTACATATTAAATAAGGCCAGTTTCCTACTACAAAGGCAGCTATCGTTGAGTAATTGCAACTGGGGCTGTGTAATCCACAAAACCAAATATATTTACTATTTAAACCTTTAAAGAAAAACTTTGCTGTCCTAACTTAGAACACTGCTTGGCATAGCAGTACATATTCCTTATTCTGGTAAATTAACTCTTTTTCTAAAACAATGCAGAATCCAGAGTTTATAATTTCTCTGAATTCTTACTAATAATTTTGATCGTTATTCAGGAAATGCACTATGGACATGGACATTTTTTATGGATTCCACATTAAAAGAGCATTTTTGCAAAAATGCCAGATTTGCGGGTATGCTTGCTGTGGGCTTCCCTTGTGACTCAGCGGGTAAAAAATCTGCCTGCAAGAAATGCAGGAGACCTGGGTTCGATCCCTGGGTTGGGAAGATTCCCTGGAGAAGGGAGCTGGCTACCCACTCCAGTATTCTGGCCTGCAAATTTCATGGACTGTACAGTCCATGGGGTCACAAAGAGTCAGACACCACGGAGCAACTTTCACTTCATTTCTTTTGCTGTGGGTGAAAACTAATTTCTGCTATAATATTTTGATGCACTGTATTGTATACTATTTAAAGCATAGTAATTTTACACAGCTGGAATAAATATATTTTCCATATGAGTTCATGATTTATTGAGCTGATTGACAGATGCCTAGCCTAGTTTGAGCTACTGGATGGCACGTGGATTTCTGTTGGACTGATTTTCTAAAATCAAGATTTATTCATATTAAATAAGGTATTAAAAAAGAAACTGTCCCCTTTCTTGGTGCTGCTATATGCAAGACCATTAAATATAGCCCTTTGATTTTCATTTTTAACAGTTAATTAAAGGGGTTGGAGAGGGAATACAATATATATATGCATATATAAATATATACACACACAATATATATGCGTAGGTAATTGCTCTGCATAGCAATAAAGAAGCCTATTTCTTTCTACTTAAAGTTAGCATTATTTATAAAGGAGGAATCTGGAGATAACCGGACAAAACTTGTCTAACCAAACTCCAGAAATCCGTGGCTTCTTCCTGATGCTATTCCTGGCAACAGCCTTTTAAAACTGTTCCCATGAAATGTTGGATCATAACCATTTATGGAACCATCAGAAGGGTTATTGTTGTAACAGTGAACACCAATCCTAAGTGGCAAAGTGAGTCATCAGATATCTGTATTTACATGCTAAGGGAGCATGTCTTAGTTTTTATGTCCAAATTCAAGGTTGTAATTATCTTATATGAGTTACCATTATATCCAGACAGAACATTCTGTACATAATAAATAATTCCCCATTGAAGAGCAATCAAATAACTTCCATTGTGTTATAAGGAAATCTGTCTACATGAGGAGGAATTTCAATAACTGTAGAAGTCCATAATAATTCTAATGTGATCAAAATGTCGGTATAATGGGAAACATGAAAGCTGTAACAGAAGTCTTGTTGCTTGACAATATAATTACACAAATTAAGAAGCAAACAATAACAGTAGGGGGAAAAGCTCTGAGAAATAATACATAGAAAATAATCAGAACTTGGTAATTAATTCAAAGTCGAGTGATGATTAAGAATTGAAGAAAAGCCCTCATTCCCAGTATGTATGGGAAAAAATATTTAATACTCTGCAATAGAGGATCATAGATCATTTGAAAATTATGCTGCTCCAGCAATGGCACCCAATTCCAGTACTCTTGCCTGGAAAATCTCATGGACAGAGGAGCCTGGTGGGCTGCAGTCCATGGGGTCGCTAAGAGTCGGACACGACGGAGCAACTTCACTTTCACTTTTCACTTTCACGCACTGGAGGAGGAAATGGCAACCCACTCCAGTATTCTTGCCTGGAGAATCCCAGGGATGGCGGGGATCGCACAGAGTCAGACACGACTGAAGTGACTTAGCAGCAATAGCAGCAGCAGCAAGATAAATTCAGGTCAAATGAAGAAAAAAAGACTATCCATATGATCTTAGAATTTGGAAGGAGGATATCCACTGTACAGAAACAATTTAATGTCTGTTGATGGATTAATAAACAAAGACAATATGATATATACTGTGAAATACTATTTGGCCATGAAAAAGGATTTTTTTTTTCCAATCTTCGACAACATGGATGAACCTGGAGAATGTTATACTATATGAAATAAACCAGACACATAGAAATACTGTATTAACTCACTTACATGTGAAATCTAAAAAATTTAAACTCGCAGAAGCAGAGGACAGAACCGTTGTCTGTCTGCTGTCGACGGGTGGTCATCTGGGGCTGGAGGGTGGAGACACGAGGGTGTGCTTGTCAAAAGGTGCACACAGCTTCACTTGCAGATGAGTATGTTCTAGAGATCGGACTTGACTCATTTTGTTGTTGTTCAGTCACTAAGTCATGTCTGACTTTGCAACCCCACAGACTGCAGCACACCAGGGTACCCTGTCCTTCATTGTCCCCCTGAGTCTGCGATGCCATCCAACGGTCTCACTCTCTGTCCCGTCTTCTCTTGCCCTCAATTTTTCCTATCATCAGGGTCTTTCCCAGTGAGTCAGCTCTTCCCATCTGGTGGCCAAGTATTGGGTAGGGATTATAAATAGGAGGTGATGAGTGTGTTAATTAGCTGGACTGAAGAGGAGACTGAGCCCCATTAAAGCTTCTGTATGAGGTCTAGTACCAGGACACAAAGATCTGTCTTGTGGTCCTTGAGAAAAGCCTCCTCTGTAAGTTCCGAGCTTCTTCAACAAATCACCTGCTAGACTGGAGTGGCTGCCTCTCTTTCCTGTCTCTCCTTACCCTCTGCTTCTGGGGGCC
>NW_011494943.1:3199249-3220920 GCF_000754665.1 Bison bison bison
ATGGGGGCCAGTTTCAGGTTTCACCTGAGAAGCTCTCTGGGTTGGGAACCAACAGGAAGTCAACTCTAAGCTTTACGTACTGCCCTTTTTGGGCTTCTCCAGTGGCTCAACCGTAAAGAACCTGCCTGCCAATGCAGGAAACACAGGTTCAAACCCTGGGTCAGGACGATCCCCTGGAGGAGGGCGTGTCAACCCACTCTAATTGCTCAGTAGTGTCCAACTCATTGTGACCCCATGGAAGCCCGTACTATTCTTGCCCAGAGAATCCCGTGGACAGAGGAGCCTGGCAGGCTATGGTCCATAGGGTCGCAAAGAGTCGGACGTGACAGAGCCATTAAACAACAGCAGTAACAACTTCCCTTTTGAGTTATCGAATCCAACCCTTTTTCATCTTGAAGATGCAGCTGGGATTGTTATCTGGCTCATGTTTTGAGAAGACCACAGAGATCACTGAGAATAGATCGGGCTTCTGAGCAGGTAGAGGGGCCCTATAAAGGGACTTTGGAATGATGGGGAACAAATCATGGTGGTTGGACCAGGTGGGAGCCTTGAGGTGGTTAAAAGAGGTCACAGTCTGGAAATACTTTGAAAGAGAGGCTCTCAAGGTGTTCTGACAAACTGGTAGGAGGGGTGGGAAAGGAAAGGAGTCTTCAATGACAGCAGAGACTGTAACCTTCCCAGTTGCTTTGTACAAATAGGGCTTGTGGGAAAGATTAGGATGGTTTCTTTATATAATATACAGTATGTATGAAATATACAGTATGTATGCATTTCCCTGGTGGCTCAGACAGTAAAGAATATGCCTGCAATGCAGGAGGTCTGGGTTTGATTCCTAGGTTGGGAAGATCCCCTGGAAGAGGGCAGACCTCTCCAGTATTCTTGCCTGGAGAATATCCACGGACAGAGGAGCCTGGTGGGCTACAGTCCATGGGGTCGTGAAGAGTCAGACATGATTGAGCGACTAAGCACAGCACACAGGCTTCCCTGGTGATTCAGACAGTAAAGAGTCTGCCTGCAATGCAGGAGGTCTGGGTTTGATCTCTGGGTCGGGAAGATCCCCTAGAGAAGGGAATGGCTGCCCATTCCAGTATTCTTGACTGGAGAATTCCATGGACAGAGAAGCCTGGCAGGCTACAGTCCATGGGGTGACAAAAAGCTGGACATGACTAATCGATTGACACTTTCGCTTCACATACAGAATGTATACTTTTGTTTATAGCTTGCTATATTTTGCTGACATTTTGGTTATGAAGTTCAAAAATAATCAGGAGCAGTTGTAGATTATTGCTTATGCAATTACAGTGTGTGTGTCTGTAAGAGTAAGACGGAAAAGTCGTAGATTGGATGGGAATAGAGAAATTACATCCAACAGGGAGAAACTCAATGGTATTGATGGTATCAGTAAAGTTCTGGTTATTCAATCGACTGGTAGATTTGCCTTGTTCACTATATTATGTTATCATATTTTATTATCATAAAACACACATATATGTTGCATGTACTACTTTAGTTATAAAATAATACAGAATTAAAAAAAAATAGAATTGGGCATGCTGTCTCATGGTATTCCATTTCTCATCCAAAATTTCAGTGCCATGCATTACCGAGATCTTCTGATAAGGGTGTATTTACCAGTGAGTCAGCAAAACTGGATCACCTTCAACAGTCTGCAAATTCTTGAGAATGTGGCCTCCCAGTCTTGAATATGCATGTCCTAATCTATCCTTCTTGTGAAAAAGTCGTTTTATTTTCTCCTGTGATGAGTTGGACAGGACTGAGTGACTCACACACACACATACACAGGAGTGGTGACAGACTTGTCTCACGGGTTAAATGCTGGAGACGTTTTTGCTGCGCTACAGACTATAAGCAAGAAAGGAGAGCGCTCCTTGACACTGTCTGGAAACACACACACACAGACACACAGACACACACACAGACACACAGACACACACACACACACAAACACACACACACACATAGAAGGCATTTCTTCTCCTCCATATTCATGGATGAAAACTTCCTGGTGGCTCAGTGGTAAAGAATCTGCCTGCAATGGAGGAGACGCAAGAGACACAGGTTCAGTCCCTGGGTCGGGAAGATCCCCTGGAGTAGGAAATGGCAACCCACTCCAGTATTCTTGCCTGGAAAACTGCATGTACAGGGGAAGCTGGTGGGCTATGTCCATGGGGTCACAAAGAGTTGGACAGGACTGAGCACACACACACACACTCACACACACACTCACACACACACTCACACACAATATGCATGGACACTGAGAGTATTCTTTCTTTCCCTCTTGCTTTAAGCAAATTCTTGCTAAAAGAAAAGCCAGACTTCAAAGGGAGAACAGCAAAGTAGATTTGCAAGTCCTGCTCAACTTTGGATCCATCCAACCTCGAAGCCTGCTCTATCTTTAGATCATTCAGATCTGAGTAAAAATTTCGTCTGATTTTTAAAGTTAGTTTAGAAGAATACCCATGCCTACAATATAAAGAACTCTGGGGCAAAAAAAAAAAAAAAAGAACTCTGATGCAGCATTTAAGAACAATTGTCCCTGACAAGCAAAGGCATAAAAAAATATTTCTCAAGGAATTTCACTTCCTTTAGCACAAAAACGAGCTTCAACTTGCAGGAAGTTAATTGAAAATCCCCACAGAAAGAACTGAGGTGAAGTAAATGCCCATCAGAAGATCAAAGCATCTTCATTCCTTAGGTCTTTGGATGAGCTTGTAGTCCATTTCATTCCCTCTGGTATTTTTTATTAATAACTTCTGAAGCTTAAAGCTGATTTTCTTAAGCTCATCCTATTTTTTTTATTCTACTTTATTACTCTCACTAATATTAGTCATTTTGCTTTTATCCTATATGTTTACTTTCTAATAAGACAATTTTATTTTCCAAATGTCTCTTTTCTTAACTTTTCAAATGAGCATAGAAAATTCCAATATACAATTTCAATGCATTTAAAATTAACAGATCCTATTGTGGAAGTAACCATTGTCATTCCTGAAAGTAATTTTGGAAGTGCTAAATTAATCTTTTTCTTTTTTTTTTGTCCTAAAGCATTTTTGGGAAGGATCTTTATATATTTTTTAAAATTTATTTAGTTTTGATTAAAGGATACCTACTTCACAACACTGTGTTGGTTTCAGCCGTATCTCAACATGAATCGGTCATAGTACGCATGTGTCCCCTCCCTCCTGAGCCTCCCTCCCACTCCCCTCCCCATCCACCCCTCTAGGTGGTCACAGAGCTCTGGGCTGAGCTCCCTGCCTCATACAGCAGATTCCCCCGGCTGTCTGTGTCACACAAGGTGGTGGTATGTTTCCATGCTCCTCTCTCAATCCGTCCCACCTGCTCCTTCTCTTTTTAAAGTCTTGTACTACTGTGGTTGGGTATGAGTTTCTCCCTTAGCCGTTCAGGGATCTGCCTTAGATATAAGTGTGTTTTCATATCTCAGTGGATTTACATGCAGATTCCCCTTGCATCCTGATCCAAGCCTGCGCCCTTTACCGTCTGCACCCAGGGTATGGTGACAAGGCCGGCCTACGATGCTCCAGCTTAATCTCCGTCCCCTCGAAGCCCCTTAAGCACTTTTGTGTTTACGCAAATAGAGTCCCAGTTTAGAATTTCTCTCTCTTCTCTTTTGCAAGTCTCCTGCGTGCCTTTGATCCCGGTCTCCCACCCACACCTTGAGAAGAAAGAAAAGATCTCAGTGGATTCAGCTCTAAGCTGTGCGCTTGCCAGTAAGACTTTGCACACAAAATGCCCTCAAGCTGCAGGATGTTTTATCATCATAAATGTGCTCATTCCCATCATCCCCATGGGGAAAGAGCACATATTATTATTCCATTAAGGAAATGAGGTCTCTCTCTGAGCCAATAATCCTCTCCTTAGCTCCCTCCTCACATTTTCCTGTTCTCAAACTTTGTCTGCATAAAAGGTTCGCCAAGCTTGTTAGCCACAACCTTGTGACTAGCAGTGGTGTCTCTTTTTAAAATAGATGGCTGATGCGAATTTGCTGTTTGGCTCAGGAAACTCAAACATGGGCTCTTTGTCAACTTGCAGGGGTGGGATGGCAAGGGAGATGGGAGGGGGGTTCAGGAGGGAGGGGTCATATGTACACCTATGGCTGATTCGTGCTGAGGATTGGCAGAAGACAGCAACATGCTGTCAAGCAATTATCCTTCAACTAAATAAATTAATTAAAAAAGATAAAATTGTTCATTTAATTTTCATTTTATATTGGAGTATAGTTGGCTTACAATGTGTTAGTTTCGGGTGTACAGCAAAGTGATTCAGTTCTACACATACGTACGTCCATCCTTTCTCAGATTCTTTTCCCACATGGTTTTCCTTTTTTAATTGGAGTGTAGTTGCTTTACAATGTTGTGTTAGTTTCTGCTGTAAAGCAAAGCGAATCAGCTGTACGTATTCGTACGTCCTCTCTTTTTTTGGACTTGCTTCTCATTTGGGTCACCGTGGAGCGCTAGGTAACACCCCCTGTGCTCTGCGGCGTGTTCGCGTTAGCTACCAGTTCACGCACCGCGGGGTGTGTGGGGGCTTCCCAGGGGCCCCGGCGCAGAGTGTGTACGTGTGAGTCCCAGCCTCTCATCTCAGCGCCCGCCACCCCCGCCTTAGGGTCCATACGCTTGTCCTGTGTGTCTGCGTCTCTGTTTCTGGCCCAAGAGGCTGAAGGCTCACTCGCTGCAGAGACCTGGATGGAAGCCAGGTGGGTGAGGTTCTAGACGGACACCCAGCAGCTCAGCCTCTGACTTGTGTATTGTCCGTAGTTCTGTCTTGTATTATAGTTGGGGAAGAAAGACTCTTAAAGTTGGCCGAAAGGGACAGTTCTAATAACATTTCTCCACCAACAGAGCACTTAGGATTTTTCCTAGAAAACCCCCCACTTCAACAGAAAACAGAGCAACAACAAATAAAACCAGTCAAAGCCACGTTTCTTTCTCATCTATCAACATTTCCAAGTGACTGGGTCGCACAGAGTCGGACACGACCGAAGCGACTTAGCAGCAGCAGCAGTAGCAGGATGTACGAGAGAAAAGTTCTTGGAGGACGTGACTTTTCCTTCTGTCTGTGGGCCGCTTCCATTGCTCTCATTATTTTCTCAGCACTTCTTTACTCTCCAGCTCCACAAAATAGTTGCTCATATTCTTTTTTTTTTTTTCCTTTCTCATGTCTAAGCCCTGGAGTCTTAAAAGAACCTGGTTCCTTTTGGGGGAGAATGGAATTTAGAAACCAATATCTTGGCTCTAGCTGTGTTCATTTCTTCTCTGGTTTTATTGCAACTTCTAGGTCCTCTGAGTAGATGGAGTCAGGAAAATAAATACATATATTACATTATTATATATAGATACTAACTCATGTATATCCCATCTCTCTACATCAAGGTTATCCTACAGCTAATCTGGGACTAAAAAGCAGCAACAATTGTTCATTTATATTTCTCTAATTATTCTGAACTATGAAAATATTTTATTTTACTACGAGTTAAACTATTTTTGTCTTTTTTAAAATAAAACTAATTTAAGCATAGTGTTTTTTTCCCCCACCCCTGGATTAGACCCTTGGAAAAAAATGTTACATTATTGACTAGTGGAATGAAATCTCATATTTGGGTTTCTTATTATGAGCTGAAGTTACTGCCTTGCTGTTCTCTGATAGCTCAGTTGGTAAAGAGTTCACCTGCAATGCAGGAGACCCCAGTTCAGTTCCTGGGTCGGGAAGATCGCCTGGAGACGGGAAAGGCTCCCCTCTCCAGTATTCTAGCCTAGAGAAGTCCACGGACTGTATGGTCCATGGGGTCACAAAGAGTCAGACATGACCGAACGATTTTCACTCACTCACTCATTTATCAAGTAAGAAGAGCCAAGCCTTTCCAGCTGGTAGTAAACAACAAAAAAATCAGTAAAAATTCAACTTCAACTTAAGGTAACAACAGTCCTTAATTTTTCAGATTTTTACAACTACAGATTAAAGTTAGATATTACAGAATCAAGTTTTTGAGAAAAAGGAATTATTAAGGCAACTATATGATATTCGAGTTTCTGGAGGGTAATTTGCAAAATGTATCAAGTACTAATTCTTCAATTTTGTCATGTTTGTAATAATAAAAACCTTGAAACAAACTAGATGTCACACAATGCTTATTGCTATAGTGCATCTCTGCTGCTGCTGCTGCTGCTAGTCGCTCAGTCGTGTCCGACTCTGTGCGACCCCATAGACGGCAGCCCACCAGGCTCCCCCGTCCCTGGGATTCTCCAGGCAAGAACACTGGAGTGGGTTGCCATTTCCTTCTCCAATGCAGGAAAGTGAAAAGTCAAAGTGAAGTCGCTCAGTCAGGTCTGACTCTTAGCGACCCCATGGACTGCAGCCTACCAGGCTCCTCCATCCTTGGGATTTTCCAGGCAAGAGTACTGGAGTGGGGTGTCATCGCTTTCTCCGTGCATCTATGAGGTGGGCTCTATATAACCAGTAAAAACACATGGTTTCAAAAAGCATGTATATTCTCAATCTTACAAAAATGTATTTTAAGCTAAATAAACACAAACTGTACACATATTATTTAAGTATTTTGATATATCAGTTCAGTTCAGTCGCTCAGTCATGTCTGACTCTTTGTGACCCCATGAATCACAGCACGCCAGGCCTCCCTGTCCATCATCATCTCCCGGAGTTCACCCAGACTCACGTCCATCAAGTCAGTGATGCCATCCAGCCATCTCATCCTCTGTCGTCCCCTTCTCCTCCTGCCCCCAATCCCTCCCAGCATCAGGGTCTTTTCCAATGAGTCAACTCTTCACATGAGGTGGCCAAAGTATTGGAGTCTCAGCCCCAACATCAGTCCTTCCAATGAACACCCAGGACTGATCTCCTTTAGGATGGACTGGTTGGATCTCCCTGAAGTCCAAAGGACTCTCAAGAGTCTTCTCCAACACCACAGTTCAAAAGCATCAATCTTCAGTGCTCAGCTTTCTTCACAGTCCAACTCTCACATCCATACATGACCACTGGAAAAACCATAGCCTTGACTAGATGGACCTTTGTTTCAATATGCTATCTAAGTTGGTCATAATTTTGATATATGATTATGTATAAATATGTGTATGTGTATTAATACATAAGTGTGCATGTATAATTGTATGTAAGCATGCTTATGTGTGTATATATGTATATAAACACACTCTATATAATTTCTATATGCTTATAACTATATCAGATATATGCATATATAAGCAGAATACTAACAAATAGATGGTGCAATTTGTGGTAATATTTATTTATTTATATTTTCACTATAAATGATGAGATTCCTATTATAAAATATTTTATTTTAGAAAAATAAATTGTATTTAATGCCCAACTTCATTCTCTCATTTGATAAAATTATATAGTCATTTTAACCTACAATATAATAGGTACCAGTTCTTGGGTTATATGGCATCACCAACTCGATGGACATGAGTTTGAGCAAGCTCCGAGAGTTGGTGATGGACAGGGAAGTCTGGCGTGCTGCAGTCCACGGGGTCGCAAAGAGTCAGACACAACTGAACAACTGAACTGAGTACTTGGGTCCACTCAGTTAATCTAACTAAGCAAATATGAATTATTTATGAAATTTCCCCTCTGTTTCTGTTTTGCTGAAATTTGTTGTTTTTTTTTTTTGGTAAGGGTTGAATTTTATCAAATGCTCTTTCTGCATTTATTCATATGTTTATATATTTTTCTTTATACTTTAACATGGAAAATAACTCTGATGAATTTCTAAGTCCTTGGATGGTTCTGATCCTGATAAGGCATGACTTCTTTTTTCTTAGAGGAATGCCCAGTGCAAGTGAGTTTAAAGATCTGATGTTACTGTCCTGAGATTAATTGAATCTATCATTCCCTGACGATTGCAAGTGATGTTCTAATACTTTATAATAAACTTAAGGAAGAGGTTATATTTTTGATGTGTTAGATGATGCTTGAATTGGAGGCTGAGAGTTTTTTCCTGAGTGTTTTCTGGAGACCACAAACTCCATGGCTGCTCAGCCTAAGCTACCTCCATGATCAAGAAAGTCTGGGAAACACCACGTACTGTATCTGACATTTAGAAAATCACAAGGTGTATTAGCAGATTTAAGTTTCTTATAAGTCCTTACTAGTTTCTTGAAAAGTCTTGAAAACAAAAAAATTTTTTTGAAAGATTTTTTTTCCCCGAGTGATGTTTTTCTTTTTGTATGAGTCTTGTTTTTGATATAAGAAAAGAAAACTTAATTAGCATAAATCTTGGATGGAACTAAAGCTCTGAATAGACAATTCAGAGTGCTAAAGTTTATTTAATGGAAGAATCAATTCCTGCAAGTGGCATAAAAAAGATATTTATTCATCTTAAGTATTTCCCAAAGGTATTGGGCCATGGGCTCTCTTCCTTATCAAACATTTATTAATAGCTTTAGAAACCATTAAAACACTTGGGGGATTTCTTGCCTTTTATAAATCAGCATTTTTGAAAATCTTTCATTAGAATTTATTAATTTGTGATAATATAGAGATTTACCAAATGTATGCTTTATTTTATACTTTAAATGAAAATATTATTTCTTATCCTATGAAGAGCAAATAAAATCCCAATAAGATAAAAAGACACTATTAAATATGCATTACAATCTAAATAAGAAACTTAAAAGTACACATATTTTTTTTGAGCTATCTTGTATTTTTTGTAGGCACAAATGCTCTGTTGCTGACTTTTTCAGCTCAAGCCAAAATAAAGCATAAACAACCTCTTACTGCAGCAAAAAAACCAAGAAAAAGACAAATCATGATAGAAAAGGACAAATTTTAAATTTTCAGGTGACAAGTGCATTTTTTATACATGCGCCAGAAAGCTTGATTTTAAACTAAATATGCCAAAATTCATTTACTTTCAATGCAATAAGTCCAATTTTTGCATTGTCTAACATGCTAAAAGGAAGACATGAAATTAACTTTTGCAATATTTGTGGGGGAAAAAAAGGTTTATAGAGAAAATTTAAGTCATGGAGTGACAGTTCAGTGAACACTGTATTTTCTGCCCTCTTTTCTGACTATTTAATATCTTAATTAAAAATCTTTCCAATTTACCTACAGAAGCATTTACAAAGGCTACATCTCATTGAATCTGACTAACCTTCCTGCATGGCTACAGAAGCACTTACAAAGGCTACATCTCAGTTGAATCTGACTAACCTTCCTGCATGGCTACAGAAGCATTTACAAAGGCTACATCTCGTTGACTCTGACTAACCTTCCTGCATGGCTACAGAGGCATTTACAAAGGCTACATCTCGTTGACTCTGACTAACCTTCCTGCATGGCAGTCAGTATGCAGGACTTGGAGATGCTGTGTAGAAAGATGCTTTTAAAACTGCTTCCCTCCTAACTGCAATGACATGATGTTTCTTTCCAGTCTTTAAAATCCTGGCTCACGTGCCATTCTTTCTGCATCTTTGAATTCTTTGCCACCTCTCTTCCAAGATCAGGGAAAACACATAGCTCTTCCAGAAACTTTTACCACTAAGCACATCTTTCTTTGTAACATTTCTTTCCTTCCCCTTACGCCACAATGGGAGAAGAGGAAGACCGTAGTTATGGTGCTGCTGGTGTGTATTAGCATTCCGTTAGGAGCTCCATGTGTCTTACAACCAAACCTACCAACATCTCCATTTTACAGAGAGCAGAAACCCTGGAGAGGTCACTCAATCAGTGGTTGGCTTGGACAGGAACTCAAATTTATCTTTCACAAATCACAATGCTGTCTTCTAGCCCATCAAGTGTCTTGCCTGTTAAGTTTCTTCAGTCGTGTCCAACTCTTTGTGACCCTGTGGACTATAACCCAGCAGGCTCCTCTGTCCATGCAATTCTCCAGGCGGGAATGCTGGAATGGGTGGCCATTTCCTTTTTGATTTTCCTGACTCAGGGATCGAACCTGTGTCTCCTGCATTACAGGCAGTCTCTTTACTGTCTGAGCCACCAAGGAAGCCCTATGTCTCAGTGGGTGCAAATTTCTCCTTATTTGTAAGTACACTTTAGTCTCTTCTGAATTATAGTTCTTCAGAGAATCCTTGAATGAACTTCCCTGGCATTCCAGTGCTTAAGACTCTGTGCTTCCAATGCAGAAGAAACGGATTTGACTCCTGGGAGTCATATCCAGGGAATTAATATGCAGAGTGCATCATGAGAAACGCTGGACTGGAAGAAGCACAAGCTGGAATCAAGATTGCTGGGAGAAATATCAATAACCTCAGATACGCAGATGACACCACCCTTACAGCGGAAAGCGAAGAGGAACTTAAAAGCCTCTTGATGAAAGTGAAAGAGGAGAGTGAAAAAGCTGGCTTAAAGCTCAACATTCAGAAAACTGAGATCATGGCATCTGGTCCCATCACTTCATGGCAAGTAGATGGGGAAACCGTGGAAACAGTAACAGACTTTATTTTGGGGGGCTCAAAAATCACTGCAGATTATGACTGCAGCTACGAAATTAAAAGATGCTTACTCCTTGGAAGAAAAGCTATGACCAACCTAGACAGCATATTAAAAAGCAGAGACATTACTTTGCCAACAAAGGTCCGCCTAGTCAAAACTATGGTTTTCCCAGTAGTCATGTATGGATGTGAGAGTTGGACTATGAAGAAAGCCGAACGGCAAAGAATTGATGCTTTTGAACTGTGGTGTTGGAGAAGACTCTTGAGAGTCCCTTGGACTGCAAGGAGATCCAACCAGTCCATCCTAAAGGAGATCAGTCCTGAATATTCATTGGAAGGACTGAGGCTGAAGCTGAAACTCCAATACTTTGGCCACCTGATGTGAAGCACTGACTCACTGGAAAAGACCCTGATGCTGGGAAAGATTGAAGGCAGGAGGAGAATGGGATGACAGAGGATGAGATGGTTGGATGGCATCACCGATTCAATGGACATGAGTTTTGAGTAAACTCCAGCAGTTGGTGATGAACAGGGAAGGCTGGCATGCTGCAGTCCATGGGGTTGCGAAGAGTCGGACACGACTGAGCAACTGAACTGAACTGAACAGGGAACTAAGATCTCAAATGCTGTGCAGTGCAGCCAAGGGGAAAAACAAACAAACAAACTTGAAATATTCTGTTCTCTTTACAGAGGAGGGAAACGAGGTCCTCTGGGACACAAGGGCTGTCTCTGCGTTTCTGAAAGCTCCCTCCCTCCAGTACTCCGTGGAATCAGTTCCATTGGAGCCTGGTTAGGCATGGACATAAGGCCTCCCAATGGGCACCTGAAATGTGTTTGGTTTCCACTCATGAGCCTTGTGCTGTCTTTTGAACAAATGCTTTGTTATTGTTGGAACCACTAGTAGCGTAGGAAAAAGAGGCTGAATCCTACTGTTCAGAGTTACTTATTGTTCACGAAAATTAAACCCAAAGTAAAGCAGGATGCTTAACATAGAAATGGGACCAAAATTGTTTAAAATGACAAATAATAAGATACTATAGTGCATCTGAGATGACTTAATTAATGCACATATTAACCTAACATTCTGTAATAACAGTGTAGATATAACAACAACAAAAAAAGCAAAACTCAGATTCTTTGTTTCCTGAACTCCCACAGTCAGCAAGTTTATGCGTTTTCCTAACTGTATATTTTAATCTTTCTGAGCCTTCAAAATATTATGATAAATTTAGATGTTTACTCATCTTTTGCTAGGAGAGCCCGAACGTTTTTCACAATTCATTAGAAGAACAAGAAACCAACAACCGAGAACAATACTTGATTGTACTGTTTCTTTTTGTTCCGAAGGGAATAGAAAGCATTCTGTTTTGTAATGAATAGATGGACGATAATGGGAACCTCAGTGAGACACTGTTTCAAAATCGATTTTATCTCTGTGACTGGGATTTGTTTGTGTCCCAATCAGCTGATTTGATTAGCACTAGATGCCAGGGCAAGAACCAGGCTTGCCTAAGAACTAAGTTTGGAACTATAACATACCACTTGGCCTAGACAAAAACAGGGAGACTGACCCAAAACAAATTGTTGTCTCCTTCTTTAAAACCCCAAGAAATAAAATTTCTCCATTCATTCGAAGGGTCAGAGCATCAAAATCCAGGTTGTACTGAAAAAGTCATATGTTTATTTTCTCTATAGTATAGAGAATGTTGCAAGTTAATATTTATTTATTTATTTATTTTAGCCAAAAGCCGCAAACACTGAGCATATTGATTTAGTCTAAGTTCTTTTTGAATTGCCTTGGATGTATTCCTTATTTAATTGTCATGCCAATCATATGAATAAGTAATGCTGTCATTAAGATCTTCGAATGGGGAAAACCAAGCCCTGGCGGGTTAAAAGGACTTTACCTGAGTTGCCTGCCTACTGTGACAAAGAGTCTGAGATTAGAAACCGGTCAGCCTGGAATTAGATCCCACACATTTAGGAATTAAGTTATTTTTGTTATTTCTAATACCGCTCTTGTTCTAGTCTGGTTAAATCCAGTTCCCTGGAAGATCTTATCCTCTTACAAAAGTGTTTGTGTATTAAGCAAGAGCCTCTCCTTCCTAAATAGGATTTGTTGTCGTCGTTCAGTTGGTAAGTCACGTCCGCCTCTTTGAGACCCCGTGGACTGCAGCACGCCGAGCTCCTCTGTCCTTCACTGTCTCCTGGCGTTTGCTCAAATTCATGCCAGTGGAATCAAAAATGCTAGGGGGAAAGGGCTACGGGAATACTTTTATCTGAGGAACTTCTTTTTCCTCTAAACCTCGGTGGAACGTCCCCGTAAGCATAAGAAGACACGGCAGGATGAGCATGGCTTGCTGTCAGAGAGCTCCCTTTCTGGGGTCAAATCTTACAGTTTAAGCAGGGCTTCCCAGGTGGCGCCAGTGGTAAGGAACCTGCCTGCCACTGAAGGAGGCACAAGAGGCGTGGATTGGGTCCCTGGGTCAGGAAGATCCCCCGGAGGAGGGCATGGCAACCCACTCCAGTCTTCTTGCCTAGAGAATCCCATGGACAGAGGAGCCTGGCGGGCTGCAGTCCAGGGGCTCACAGAAGAGTCAAAAAGGACTGTGCGTAGCACAGCACAAGGGCCCCTGGAGCAGCAGACAAATATGAAATATATTTGAAGCACATTTTCCCTGGGAGAAGCTTAAATAACCCAAATGATACATAATTAGTACCAGAATTATTTTTTCGCACAAAGATTTGCTGATGGTAAAGTTGGGTCATTTTCTAGAAGTTAAGACAAAGACACTAAAAATAAATAAAATCAGTGACTTTTTTGTTTTCCTGTGTATCAAAGATTTTCTTTTAGTGTCTATCTCTAGTACCTATATATTTTAATATTTGTTTTAGAAATACATAATTTTATATATTTCTATGTAGACTATATGTATCATATAGATGGATATAGCCATGTTACAAAATTTTAGCCAGAGAAACTCTGAGAAACTTTTGACCATGCTCTCTACTTTTCAATGAATACATTGTAGACAGAAGCAATAGATGGATATCATTACTTGCTGAGATTATTTTTATTATGCTCTTTTGGACTGACTCATCACTTATTGGCTGTGGATGTTCAAAAACTGTTAAGAAATTTTCAAATAGAGCCTCACTGAAGCCCTCTTGTACTCTCTCTAACGTTCCTTAAAAACCCAAACCTCCTGATATTTAAACCAGAGAGATGCAGAATTTTAGAACTAAATATGCACCTGAAGAACTAGACTCTTCACCCGACAATTTCACTCCATCCTTTCTGTCGTCCACAGACCTCCTTTCTAACTGCCTGCAGGGGCGCTGTGACTCCAGCCTCTTCTCTCCCTTCAGCATCAGTCCTAATCTGAACCAATGCTTAATGGCTATGCTAATCACCCTGGAAGGACGGTTCTTGGTGTTCTCTGCAGTTAAATCACTGCTGTGTCCAAAGTAAGACAAATCCTTATCCAATTCTTGGTGGTTTTTAGTTAATTGACTTCTAATGAGGTGTCTGGTTCCCGCAGCTCTATGAGGCTGAAAATATTTGTGTTTTTTTTTTTTTTCTTTTTGTTTGATTTAGGTCAATCTTGTGAAGTCAATATGAAGTCAAGTGGGCCTTAGGAAGTATCACTATGAACAAAGCTAGTAGAGGTGATGGAATTCCGGTTGAACTATTTCAAATCCTAAAAGATGATGCTGTGAAAGTGCTGCACTCAATATGCCAGCAAATTTGGAAAATTCAGCAGTGGCCACAGGACTGGAAAAGGTCAGTTTTCATTCCAATCCCAAAGAAAGGCAATGTCAAAGAATGATCAAACTACCGCACAACTGAACTCATCTCACATGCTAGCAAAATATTGCTCAAAATTCTCCACGCCACAACAGTATGTGAACCATGAACTTCCAGATGTTCAAGCTGGATTTAGAAAAGGCAGAGGAACCAGAGATCAAATTGCCAACATCTGTTGGATCATTGAAAAAGCAAGAGAGTTCCAGAAAAACATCTATTTCTGCTTTATTGACTATGCCAAAGCCTTTGACTGTATGGATCACAACAAACTGTGGAAAATTCTTAAAGAGATGGGAACACCAGACTACCTGACCTGCCTCCTGAGAAATCTGTATGCAGGTCAAGAAGCAACAGTTAGAACTGGACATGGAACAACAGACTGGTTCCAAACTGGAAAAGGAATAGGTCAAGGCTGTATATTATCACATTGCTTATTTAACTTCTATGCAGAGTACATCATGAGAAACGCTGGGCTAGATGAAGCACAAGCTAGAATCAAGATTGATGGGAGAAATAAAAATAACCTCAGATATGCAGATGACACCACCCTTATGGCAGAAAGCAAAGAAGAACTAAAGAGCTTCTTGACGAAAATGAAAGTGGAGAGTGAAAAAGTTGGCTTAAAATTCGACATTCAGAAAAGTAAGATCATGGCATCTGGTCTCATCACTTCATGGCAAATAGATGGGGAAACAATGGAAACAGTGAGAGACTTTAGTTTCTTGGGCTCCAAAATCACTGCAGATGTTGACTACAGCCACAAAATTAAAAGATGCTTTCTCCTTGGAAGAAGAGCTATGACCAAACTAGACAGCATATTAGAAAACAGAGACATTACTTTGCCACAAAGGTCTGTTTAGTTAAAGCTATGGTTTTTCCAGTAATTATGTATGGATGTGAGAGTTGGACTGTTAAGGAAGCTTAGCACCACGGAATTGATGCTTTTGAACTGTGGTGTTGGAGAAGACTCTTGAGAGTCCCTTGGACTGCAAGGAGATCCAACCAGTCCATCCTAAAGGAAATAAGTCCTGAATATTCATTGGAAGGACCGATGCTGAAGCTGATACTCCAATAGTTTGGCCACCCGATGTGAAGAACTGACTCATTGCAAAAGACCCTGATGCTGGGAATGATTGAAGGTGGGAGGAGAAGGGGAGGACAGAGGATGAGATGATTGGATAGCATCACTGACTCAATGGATATGAAGTTGAGTAAACTCCGGGAGTTGGTGATGGACAGAGAGGCCTGGTGTGCTGCAGTCCATGGGGTCGCAAAGAGTCGGACATGACTGAGTGACTGAACTGAACTGAATCTTGCATTGAGTTTGAACATCTTTGCACAGCTCATTCAGTGCATGAGATCAAATATGTTTCGGACATGACTGAGTGACTGAACTGAACTGAATCTTGCATTGAGTTTGAACATCTTTGCACAGCTCATTCAGTGCATGAGATCAAATATGTTTCGGACATGACTGAGTGACTGAACTGAACTGAATCTTGCATTGAGTTTGAACATCTTTGCACAGCTCATTCAGTGCATGAGATCAAAGAGTCGGACATGACTGAGTGACTGAACTGAACTGAATCTTGCATTGAGTTTGAACATCTTTGCACAGCTCATTCAGTGCATGAGATCAAATATGTTTCGGACATGACTGAGTGACTGAACTGAACTGAATCTTGCATTGAGTTTGAACATCTTTGCACAGCTCATTCAGTGCATGAGATCAAATATGTACCACAAAGAAATGTTCTTTAAAAAGGAGAGCAGTACCAGAGATGTCATAGGCTTTTTCTTAACTGATGGGTACAAATAAGTAAAAATAATAAACATTAACATATGTATATACTGAGCTAAGCCTTACCTTATTTCCCCACCTCTACCATGGGATTCTCTGGGTCACGACTGTCATGTTTTTCATGATCACTTCTTCCCCGTGGAGCCTTAGGAGGGTGGATCCACATCAGTGAGAAGGCCACCCATGCAAACGTTCTCTCCCCTCACCCCTGGCTGCTTCTCCAGCTCTTCTCTCTTCTCCACCCTCCTTTACACACACTCTTTTTCAGGTACTCTTATCTCAAAGGGGCAAAGGGTTCTGACTCCTAACTCATCCCATTTCTGTTTGCCACCAAATAAATGCTTCCCTGAGGGCTCAGACAGTAAAGAATCTGCCTGCAGTGCAGGAGATCTGGGTTCAGTCCCTGGGTTGGAAGATCCCCTGAAGAAAGAAATGGCAACCCACTCCAGTATTCTTGCCTGGGAAATCCTACAGACAGAGGAGCCTGGTGGGCTACAGTTCATGGGGTCTCAGAGAGTCAGACCCAACTGAACACACATAAAACCAGTCGGACTTTGCCTAGATATTGGCTCCATTTCTTCGCTAATGCCGTGAACTTGTTAAGCCTGTCTCTCTCACAAAAATCCATTCATCTTATCTGCAAATCGAGATCCATGTTAGTTATGGGGAATTTGACCAGCTTAATACAGAGCATCCCTTTTCCAAACCCAAGTTCTGAGGAAATTGAGAAAATATTGCACAAAAGTAAGCTGGTAGGTTCAAATTATCACCTGGATTAACGATAAAACTTATGGAAGAGGATGGAGCTTAGTGTCAGAGCCAGATGGATGTATTTAGTGACTCTGAATGGAACATACAAGCACGCCGTGTCCATGCCAGACTGGACGTGCAAGGCAAAGACCACCAAGGTCAGACTGAGGGAGGGAGGAGCTTTACTTCTTAGGGATGAGGAAAGAGGAAAAAAGAAAGAAAAGAAGAGCTGATGTCAGCATGACCAAATTATGCTCCTCGAAGTGGCTGATCTGATAAACAACTTTGTCTCTTCCGGTGGAAGTGATTAAAGGGTAGGAAGGATCACACATGTTATTGGGAGGAACTTCTGAAGCTGCAAAGAATGATTGCTCCAGGTTTCTGAGGTCATAATCCATTGTTGCTTAGACATTAAGTCCATCAGGGAAGAACCAGTGGCTTGATTTTTGAGGACAGTCTTGTCTTCAATTTCATGGGCCCCTCCAGTACCAGCCACACCCATTCTGGGTCTCTTCTTAGATCCACAAGTGAGCAGTTCACGTGGTCCTCTCAGGATGCTCTGAAATGGGTCGGAACAAAATGCTAAATAAAATAAAAGCTGGAAAGTCAGGCCCCCTTCTATTTCTCATTTCAAACTGTGTCCAACCACATGACCCAAAGTAGCATATCAGGGTACTGCAAAAAGATTAAGTGACAATCTTGCTGCTGCTGCTGCTAAGTCACTTCGGTTGTGCCCGATTCTGTGCGACCCCATAGACGGCAGCCCACCAGGCTCCCCCGTCCCTGGGATTCTCCAGGCAAGAACACTGGAGTGGGGTGCCATTTCCTCCTCCAATGCATGAAAGTGAAAAGTGAAAGTAAAGTCACTCAGTCATGTCCTACCCTCAGCAGCCCCATGGACTGCAGCCTTCCAGGCTCCTCCATCCACAGGATTCTCCAGGCAGGAGCACCAGAGTGGGGTGCCATTGCCTTCTCCAAGTGACAATCTTATGGCTCAGTAATGAAGTATCTCCAAACTAGAGATTCTTGGAGGGAATTGATTCAAAGAGTATGCCTCTTGTGAGTTCAAGTTTGTGTTTTATGTACAGTATAGGAGCATCCAAAAGAATTAACCCTGCACCGAGTTCTCTTCCCTTTGCACACCAAAGATCCAACAAAAATGTCATATATTCTAAAATATCCAATTTAGCTTCTCGTTCTACTCTGACTTGAAGTGTACTTGATACCAATCTAGAGTTACTATTCATTCAGCAGCTGTATCCTGGGGTGTTTTGCTCAGCAATGCGGGTAGCTTCTTTGGGATTCTGGAAATGAAATTCTTTCAACATGAAGACTCCAATGCCACGACCTTTCTTGAAAGACTCTAATAGAAATAACCCCACATCCTTATCACCAACAAATTTAGAAAACAAGATTGTCCTCAGCTACTAGAGATTAATCTCAGGAAATATTATGGTTTCAGAAACTAGCATTGCAAAGGAACTGTAGAAGACACCCAGCTTTGTCTGAGCAAACAAAGAACATCTTGGATTTATTACCATTGGCATGGCTCTCAGTTCAGAACACTTGTCTACAATCTGTGATGTGCAAACTTGCTCAGCTGAGAGTAAGCTCCTTGCGATACAGATGGTTATTTTTGGCACGACTTACCTGCTATACCCGGGAGGAAAAACTCACTTTTTAGTCTCTTAGACATCACTGCTTTCTTGCCAAATTAAAACTTTGCTTTCAGCTCTCTTTGCATCTTTTCTTCTTTCGTATCCATCTATCCACAGCCTGCTAATTTGCACTTATCCCTTGAGGCTCATGGTCCCACAGCTCTGGGTGTGCATCTACCTCGAGTCTTCCGAGTGCAGCCATGAGTTTTCAACTCTGTTTCAAAGTGGTCTTTCCACTGTTTCCTGGTTTTGAGTTGCTTGGGTGCAAGGTACCTTGGGCTTCCCAGTTGGCACTAGTGGTAAAGAATCCCTTGCCAATCAGCAACACCGGAGAGATGCAGGTTCGACCCCTGTTTCGGGAAGATCCCCTGGAGTTAGGAAATGGCAACTCATTCCAGTATTCTTGCCTGAAATTCCATGGACGGAGGAGCCTAGTAGGGTATAGACCACAAGGAATCGGACATGACTTAGTGACTCAATTTCTGCGTTTAAATTTTCCCCTAATTCAGTCCCCACTTAAGGACCTGTATTGGGAGGTAATTTTGGAGCCAGTGGAAAAGAGACAGGATTGCAAGGCTGATTTTTCTCTCTCTCTCTCTTTTGGCTGATTCAGAACTGCCTACTTAGGCCTACCACCTATACTTTAAAGACTTGTCTTGCTGCCGCACCCAGAACTCAGTGTGGCACAAAAATTATGGTTCAGCCGCCTAATATTACGGGCTTCCACACATACCGCCTGCACATGTAGGAGATGCAAGAGACGCAGGTTCGATCCCCAGGTCAGGAAGATCCCCTGGGGGAGGGCGTGGCAACCCACTCCAGGATTCTTGCCTGGGAAACCCCATGGACAGAGGAGCCTGGTGGGCTACAGTCTATGGGGTTGCAAAGCGTCAGGCACGGCTTTGAGACTGAGCACTCCTAATGGCTCAAAGCACTGGTATACAGTGTGGGTGTTCCCCTTATGGCTGACTTTTGCTGAGGACAAGCCGTACTCCGAGGTATGGAGCTCCCTGCTGAGGCTTCCTGCACCTGCTAGGGGCATGTTGATGACTCAGCTGAGGCCCACACAGAACCTGCATCTCTGCTTGGAGACCACCTGTGTGGCCAGCATCTGGCGAGCTCACCGATGAGGCAGCAGTGACTTACTGACACCATCCACGTGGCTTGCAGGCCCTGCCTGGGGTCTGAGTGGCCTGGCTGTCCTCAGAAACCCTCTTGGTCCATGGCTCAAGGCCAGGACCACAGCTGGAGGCTGTTCCCATTTGGCAGGTAGAGCCTGGGCACCATCCCTTTGAGGCCATCTGTGCCTGCATCCCTGTTTCTATGGAAACAGTTGCTTCACTGCGGACAGACTCACCATAGGAAGCACCACACACTTAGCATCGCAGATTAAAAAGTCTGCAGCCCTGCCAGGGCAGTTATGAACCAAAGGCATGAGGGCACAAATCTGCTTGTGTTAACATGCGTGCTCAGTCACTCAGTCATGTCCCACTCTTTTTGCAACCCCGTGGACGGAAGCCCGCCAGGCTCCTCCGTCCATGGGATTTCCCAGGCAAGAATACGGGACTGTGTTGCCATTTCCTCCTGCAGGAGATCCTCCTGACTCAGGGATCGAACTTGTGTCTCCTGCATTGGCCAGCAGCTTCTTCACCACTAGCGCCACCTGAGAAGCCCTGGGTTAATGTGAGTGAGTGAAATTGCTCAGTCGTGTCTGACTCTTTGTGACCCATGGACTGTAGCCTACCAGGCTCCTCCGTCCATGGGATTTTCCGGGCAAGAATACTGAACTGGGTTGCCATTTCCTTCTCCAGGAGACCTTCCCAACCCAGGGATTGAACACAGGTCTCCCGCGTTGTAGGCAGATGTTTTACCATCTGAGCCACCAGGGGTTAATATAAGCCTTTACAAAACATCCAGTTAAGAAAGTTCTTCCCACACGCTAAGCCCACAGCCCCAAACCGTGTTTCTTAGCCACATCAAATATCTTTTAGTGGGAACATTCAGCTTGTGTAATTCTCTCTCTCTCTTTCTTCTCATTAACCCTGCTCCAGTGTTTGAGGAAGCCGGGGACTCGCACTCCCATTCTCCCTGAGTTTCCTGGTCTGAAAAGGTTGCCAGACGGGAGCTATTGAAAGTCCCTGCGTACCGTGTGCAGATTTTCAGTGGAAAAGTCAGACCTGTCGCACCGCAGGTGAGTCACCTCGCCTCCTTTGAGAACAAAGAGAACCAAGACAAAGACAGCTCTCACGTGATACGGCTTTTATGCGGAATCTTAAAAAAATAAAGAAAGATACAAATGAACCATATACAGAACAGAATAGACTCACAGACATAGAAAACAAACACGATTACCAAAGGGGAAATGTGTGTGGGGAGGGATACGCTAGGAGGCTGGGCATAACAGATACACACTCCAATATATAAAACAGATAAGCATCAAGGACCTACGGTATAGCACAGGGAATTCTGCTTAGTATTTTATAGTAATCTATAAGGGAAAAGAATCTGAAAAAGTAGATATATCTGTAGGCATTATTGAGTCACTCTGCTGTACACCTGAAACTAACACAACACTGTAAGTCAACTATGAAAAGAGAAAGTGAAAGTTGCTCGTGTCAGACGCTCTGCGACCCCGTGGGCTATACAGTCCTTGGAATTCTCCAGGCCAGAATACTAGAGAGGGTAGCCTTTCCCTTCTCCAGGGCATCTTCCCAACCCAGGGACGGAACCCAGGTCTCCCGCATTGCAAGCGGATTCTTTACCAGATGAGCCATCTATACCTCAATAAAAATTATAATAAAAAACAACAACCTATGTCTCCATCTCCACAGCTTCCCTGCAAATAGGTCTGTAGCACCATCTTTCTAGATTTATATGCATATGTTAATATACAGTATTCGTCTTTCTCTTTCTGACTTCACTCTTCTAATAGGCTCTATGTTCATCCACCTCACTAGGACTGGCTCAGGTGTGTTCTCTTTGATAGTGGAGTAATATCCCACTGTATATATGTACCCAAAGTTTCTGTATCCATTCATCTGTCAATTGGCATCTCAGTTGCTTCCAAGTCCTACTTATTGTAAAAAGTGCTGCAGTGACCTGTGGGGAGAGGGTGGGTCAAACTAAGAGAATAGCTTGGAAAAATATATATTACCATCTGTGAAATGCAGCAGGTGGGA
>NW_011494943.1:3221020-3276455 GCF_000754665.1 Bison bison bison
ACCCAGAGGGGTGGGATGGGGAGGGGAGACGGGAGGGGGTTCAGAAGGGAGGGGACATGTGTATGCCCGGCTGATTCATATTGATGTATGGCAGAGACCAACACAATATTATAAGCCATTATCCTCCAATTGAAAAAAAAAAAAAGAACCAAGAGAGTAGGGAGGGAAATTTTTCAAGAATGTGTTTTGTGAAACAGTGCATCCATCCATCTTACTCTGTTCCTCCCTAGTCCTGAGAGGTTGGCCTGACCACCTCATCTCAAACCTCCCAAAGGCCTGTTTGGACAGCGTGTGCTGTGATTCCAAGGGCTGATCAGGAGAGCACACTGGGCCCTGCCCTGTACCTGGGAGACCTACAGAACGAGGGATCTGTAGCCCCTGTGGTGAGAGAGACGGCTTCCCAGGTGGCTCAGTGATAAAGAATCTGCCTGCCAATGCAGGAGACCTGGGTCAGGAAGATCCCCTGGAGGAGGGCATGGCAACCAGCTCCACTGTTCTTGGCCGGAGAATTCCACAGACAGAGGAGCCTGGCAGGCTACAGTTCATGGAGTCGCAAAGAGCTGGACGTGACTCAACCACTAAACAACAAGGGAGAGAGGAGATGCTGTTCCATGGGATTTCTCTGCCTTTCCAGCTGCTTCAGGAAAAATGAAGCATGACTGCCTCCCATGGACGACCTGTGGGTCCATGGGAGAGGTGATGAGAGCGGTCCGGCATCCAATAACGCACACCGGACGGGGGTGATGGGGAAGAAAGGAAGGATGGACGGAAGCTGGAGGAGCTCCTCAGAGCTCAAGTCAGAGCAGAGGCGGCCAGCTCCCAGGTAATGAGAAGGCGGAAGCTTTGCCCTCACACCCAGTCAAGAGAGAGCAATTCTCCCTGCACAGCAATGCTCCCTTAGTAACTTTGCCATGAGGATTGATTTGGTGATACATACACAAGGCTTAGGGCAATGTTCTTACAGGACACAATTAATGCCAGCATTATTAATGGTTTATAACAAATTTTAGGTGAGTGTCTTAATGACATTCCTCCTTTTTTAAAAAAACAGTCTTTTGGACTCTGTGGGAGAGGGAGAGGGTGGGATGATTTGGGAGAATGGCATTGAAACATGTATAATATCATATAAGAAATGAATCATTGGTCCAGGTTCGATGCAGGATACAGGATGCTTGGGGCTGGTGCACTGGGATTACCCAGAGGGATGGTATGGGGAGGGAGGTGGGAGAGGGGTTCAGGATTGGGAACACATGTACACCTGTGGTGGATTCATGTTGATGTATGGCAAAACCAATACAATATTGTAAAGTAATTAGCCTCCAATTAAAATAAATAAATTTAAATTAAATTAAATTGAAGTATAGGCTTCCCTGGTGGCTCAGACACTGAAGAGTGCAGGAGACCCAGATTCGGTCCCTGGGTCAGGAAGATCCCCTGGAGAAAGAAATGGCAACCCATCCAGTATTCTTGCCTGGAGAATTCCACAGAGGAGCCTGGAGGGCTATAATCCATGGGGGTCTCAAAGAGTCAGACACGATTGAGTGGTTAATGCTTTCACTTTCATAGTTGACTCAAGATGTGTTAGTTTCTGCTGCACAACAAAGAGATTCAGTTACACACATTACATACATTCTTTTTTATATTATTTTCAATTATGGTTTATCATAGAATATTGAGTATAGTTCTCTGTGTTGTAAATAGGACCTTGTGTATCCATTCTTTAATACTTTGTATCTGCTGGTCCCAAACCCCAGCTCATCCCTCTCCCACCTTACCTGCATACTGATAACCACAAGCCGGTCCTCTGTGCCTGTGAGTCCATTTCCACTTTGTAGATAAGTTCATTGGTGTCTTTCTTCCTCACACTCAAGGCACACACGCTGCCCTACTCGTATCTTTCGGTTTGCATACACAGTCGGTTCTGCTATAATTTGGTGTATGAAAAGTGAAAGAAATCGCTCAGTCGTGTCCGGCTGTTTGTGACCCCATGGAATACAAGTGCATGCAATTCTCCAGGTCAGAATACGGGAGCGGGTAGCCTTTCCCTTCTCCAGGGGATCTTCCCCACCCAGGGATGGAACCTAGGTCTCCCTTGTTGCAGGTAGAATCTTTATCAGCTGAGCCACAAGGGAAGCCCAAGAATACTGGAGTGGGTAGCCTATCCCTTCTCTAGTGGATCTTCCTGACTCAGGAATCAAACCGGGGTCTCCTGCATTGCAGGTGGTTTCTTTATCAACTGAGCCACCAGGGAAGCCCAATTTGGTGTGTGTTCCTCCAAATCACCGCCGTATGCAAAAGCCTGCAGTAAAACCCACAAGGCTTTGGATCCATTGAGCTTGGGACATACTGTTCCTAAATTTAATGAGAACTCACTAAAAAAAATTACTAAAGAAAGCATAGACACCCAACCAAAATGGTGATTTTTATTGTTTAGTAGCAAAGTTGTGGCTGACTCTTTTGCAACCCTGCCAGACTCCTCTGTCCATGGGATTCTTCAGGCAAGGATACTGAAGTGAGTTGCCATTTCCTCCTCCAGGGGATCTTCCCAACCCAGGGGTTGAACCCCCGTCTCCTGTATTGGCAAGCGGATTCTTTACCACTGAGCCACCAGAGAAACCCAACCAAAATGGTAGCACGTGTTAAATGGTTAAGAAATACTTAAATCCTCTGGCAAATGTGGCACCTGACAGTTGCTCATGGAAGTGGGCTGGTCACAGCAGCTGTGAGTTACTGGAGAGTGGTGGGAACAATGTTTCTCTGCAATGGGGAAGTTGTAACAGCAGATGTGGTTAGGTGTGGCTCAGGGCCCTTGTGAAGTGTGTTTATGGGTGGACTTTGTGTAGCCCCAGCTGGTTTGGTTCATACCAGCGCAGTTTTGTGTTTACTTAGCATTCCTTATCCACAAACAAAGGAACACTGGCAACACATTCACCCAAGCAAATGCAGTTTCAGTTCAGTCACTCAGTCGTGTCCAACTCTTTGTGACCCCATGAACCGCAGCAGGCCAGGCCTCCCTGTCCATCACCAACTCCCAGAGCTTGCTCAGACTCATGTCCATTGAGTGGTAACGCCATCCAGCCATCTCATCCTCTGTCGTCCCCTTCTCCTCCTGCCCCCAATCTTTCCCAGCATCAGGGTCTTTTCCAATGAGTCAGTTCTTCTCATCAAGTGACCAAAGTATTGGAGCTTCAGCTTCAGCACCAGTCCTTCCAGTGAATATTCAGGGCTGATTTCCTTTGGGATGGACTGGGTGGATCTCCTTGCAGTCCAAGGACTCTCAAGAGTCTTCTCCAGCATCACAATTCAAGAGCATCAATTCTTTGGCGCCCAGTTTTCTTCATAGATGCAAAGTTTGTTATCCTCAAATGGATCCTTAATCTACCAGTCACGTTGGAACAGATTCACACTTTTCAAGACAAGAAGGAATGATGGTACATATTTACAAACCAGAAGCCACCCCGATCTCCTGACCTGCTTGGAAAGAGTATGACTTATGAGAATCGGTCTTCCAAGTGCAGTGGCTTCAGGCCTTGGGTTTGGGCCATGGGTGCTGGCCAGAATAAACAGATAATAGAGAAGAGAAATGTGAAGGCCCTTGTTAGGACCTCACAAAGTTACCCAATCTCTGGCTAGAGTGTCTGTATTCTTTGTGAGAATACAAACAATACCTAAAGAATTGCTGAGAGCTTTGTAAGCAGGAAGAGGAAAAGAAAGAGAGAAAAACAAATGGCCCGACCGATTCTTAGAAATGACAAAGGAGATATGAGTCATATGACAAAGTCATGTGAGAGGCTTGGTAACTAATTTTTATTTTTATTTTTATTTTTTTGTCTAAAAACTAAGGCATAGAATTATAGGGAGAAAAAAAAAACCTATATATTTACTAAATCTATCAGTCAAAGCCATCAAACCCTAAAATCATATTCCAAGTTTAATTAGAAAGAAATTTCTACTTCTTTATTTTTCAAGTGAGAATTAACAAATCCCATCTACCTAGTGTGCCTGTTTAGTCGCTCAGTCATGTCTGACTCTTTGCCCACCAGGCTCCTCTGTCCACGGGATTCTTCAGGCAAGCATACTGGAGTGGGCTGCCATTTCCTTCTCCAGGGGATCTTCCCAACGTAGGGATAAAACCAGCCTGAGCTACCAGGGAAACCCCATCTACCTAGAACTAAAGGCTTATTTTGTAATGATTAAAATACTCGGGGAAAAAACACATGTAAATTATAGAGGATGGCAACCTGTCAGTTATTGGACGTCCACAAAACAAAATATTTTTATTACTGGAATATAAGGACAGTCTATGGGCTCCCCCAATAGCTCAGTTGGTAAAGAATCCACCTGCAATGCAGGAGATGCTGGTTCGACACCAGGAGGAATACAACATTGTAAAGCAAGTGTGCATGTGTGTGTGAGTCTCTCAGTCGTGCCCGTCTCTGTGACCCCGTGGTTATGTGTGTGTGAGTCGCTCAATCGTGCCCGTCTCTGTGACCCCATGGACTATAACCAGGCAGGTTCCTCTGTCCTTGGAATTCTCCAGGCAAGAATACTGGAGTGGGTTGCCATTCTCTTCTCCAGAGGATCTTCCCAACCCAGGGATTGAAACTGTCTCCTGCATTTCAGGCAGATTCTTAACCCTCTGAGCCTCCAGGGAAGCCAAAATAGAGAGCAACATGCAATTAAAAGTATAAATAACAATAAAAAATCATCTAACTTTGGAAAAAATACATAGAAAATAATAATAAAGTTAAAAAGAAATAAAAACTGTAAAGAGAGTAGAAACAGCGCAAATATAATATCATACACTAATAAGAAATTCAAAAATTCTCACACCTTTGTAAAAATTTAATTTTGTGTGTTTCTGTAATCTTGGAACTTTGTTTTTTAAAATCGATATTTCTGAGATCAAAGGTTCTAAATGGATTCTTAGATCAATTCAAGGGTCAGAACTGTCTTCTTAGTCATGTTCACATGTGTTCAAGACATCTGGGTCATTCTATCTGCAATATATTTTGGATGGTGAGTTATTTGGCATAATGTAGCAAAGCAACTGGTTATTTGACATGTTTTGTTTGGTATCATGTGGACAGTCATTTTTAGAACCATCCCTAAATAACTGTTCTCCAGTATTTAGCAAGTGTCATGCTATAGCAGACATTCCAGAAATATCCAGGAGAATCAGGGCTCCCTTAGGATTGCGCATTGGCCCTCATAGGCTCCTAAACTGCTCATTCTATTGCAGCAAGGTTTCAGTGTCTAGAGTTTCCTATTCTACCCTGTGGGCTCTAGCAAGGAGTACGCTGATTTTCATCACTGTTTTCTCAATATCTAACACAGTACTGAGTACAAAGTAAGGTCTCTCTCCACCAATCGACCAGAATGAGTGCCTTACGAGAAGACTAGGGCTGAATCACCCCTGTCTGGCTTTTTATATATTGAAATAACCAGAGACTGGCTGGCACTTCTACTTAGTTTAGCTTTTGTAAGTTCATGAGGGGAGACAGTCTGAATTTTACTACTTCCTCATTTTTAGTGGCCTCAATCAATTTAGGTCAGTGGATGTGAGGATGGGGTTGGGAACTGCCATCGGTGTTGCTGTTCTTTCTTTGGGCTCTTGCAGCTCCTGTAAGCTGAATACGTATATCTGAAATACAAAAATGAAGGCAACTACTTTGAATGTCATCCCCAGAATCCCGCACTGCCCCCAGCCCCACCGGAGTTCCACTTCATGTTCTTGTCTTCAGGTCCAATTCAAACAGGAGCCGTATCTCTGGTTTCCAAGGAAATCCTGAAAAAAAAAAATGAAATTTACATAATTCGCTTTGCCCACTCCTGGAATGCAGCCACTTCTGGAGAAATCAGAGCAGCTGTTCAGCTGCCTCATAGCAACACTTCACAACAGTATGGGAGGAAAACTGAGAAGAGCAACGCACTTATAATAAACCACCCGGCGAGGGTAAGGTAGCGGGCGGGAAAGCATCATTTAGAACTGTCAGTATCTAATTAGTCAACAGACCTGCTCAGAAGGACAAGGCAATGCATTTTTAATGAAATCAAGAGAACCAGTCTTTGGTTTCATGTTCTTGATGAAGAACAAAGATACACATTAAATGTTAAAAATGATACATGTTAAATGTTACACATGATATATATTTAATGCTACAAATGATACACATTTAATGCTATCATTTAAGGACTCCATCTCTTCAGAACATGCTACCAAAGAAGCAACATTTGCAAAGTTGAATGAAATTTATTTCAAAAGAATCCAATATAAACACCCACAGTGAAGAATAAAAGCCAACTGAGTTATGTGTTTGCACAGTTCCTCTGTTTCCTCAAAAGTTTGTAACATTTCACTCCACTGCCACTTGTTCAGAATTGCCAAAACCTAGAGATCAATGCAAGAAGAAACATTCTAGTCTTTTTTAAAACTCAATACCAGCCGTTATTTGAATTATGATTCATAATTATGGGTTCATACATGAGAAGGTAGACTCACACTTTCAAATGGTGAGAGGAAGACCCTGGAGTAGATAGGATCAGTACCACTGCATGATGCTGTGTGGTTGGTTCTGTAAAAGGCACCTAGCCAAGGGAGAAGATGGAAACTTAGAATTCATCACGATCACAGAAAACTAACAATATGATCATGCGGACCACAGCCTTGTCTAACTCAAAGAAACTATGAGCCATGCTGTGTAGGGCCACGCAGGACAGGCGGGTCATGGTGGAGAGATCTGACAGAATGTGGCCCACTGGAGAAGGGAATGGCAAACCACCTCAGTATTCCTGCCTTGAGAACCCCATGAACAGTATGAAAAGGCAAAAAGATAGGACACTGAAAGATGAACTCCCCAGGTCGGTAGGTGCCCAATATGCTACTGGAGATCAGTGGAGAAATAACTCCCAAAAGAATGAAGAGATGGAGCCAAAGCAAAAACAACACCCAGTTGTGGATGTGACTGGTGATGGAAGCAAGGTCCGATGCTGTAAAGAGCAATATCGCATAGGAACCTGGAACGTTAGGTCCATGAATCAAGGTAAATTGAAAGTGGTCAAACAAGAGATGGCAAGAGTGAACATCGACATTCTAGGAATCAGTAAACTAAAATGGACTGGAATGGGTGAATTTAACTCAGATGACCATTCTATCTACTACTATGGGCAGGAATCCCTTAGAAGAAATGGAGTAGCCCTCATAGTCAGCAAAAGAGTCTGAAATGCAGTACTTGGATGCAATCTCAAAAATGACAGAATGATCTCTGTTCATTTCCAAGGCAAGCCATTCAATATCACGGTAATCCAAAGCTATGACCTGACCAGTAATGCTGAAGAAGCTGAAGTTGAACAGTTCTATGAAGACCTACAAGACCTTCTGGAACTAACACCCCAAAAAGATGTCCTTTTCATTATAGGGGACTGGAATGCAAAAGTAGGAAGTCAAGAAACACCTGGAGTAACAGGCAAATTTGGCCTTGGAGTACAGAATGAAGCAGGGCAAAGGCTAATAGAGTTCTGCCAAGAGAATGCACTGGTCATAGCAAACACCCTCTTCCAACAACACAAGAGAAGACTCTACACATGGACATCACCAGATGGGCAATACCAAAGTCAGACTGATTATATTCTTTGCAGCCAGAAATGGAGAAGCTCTATACAGTCAGCAAAAACAAGACTGGGAGCTGAATGTAGCTCAGATCATGAACTCCTTATTGCCAAATTCAGACTTAAATTGAAGAAAGTAGGGAAAACCACTAGACCATTTAGGTATGACCTAAATCAAATCCCTAACGATTATACAGTGGAAGAGAAAAATAGATTTAAGGGACTAGATCTGGCGTCCATCACTTCATGGCAAATAGATGGAGAAACAATGCAAACAGTGAGTGGCAGACTTTATTTTTGGGGGGCTCCAAAATCACTGCAGATGGTGACTGAAGCCTTGAAATAAAAAGTCTTACTCCTAGGAAAAAAAGTTATGGCCAACCTAGATAGCATATTAAAAAGCAGAGACATTATTTGGCCCACAAAGGTCCATCTAGTCAAGGCTATGGTTTTTCCAGAAGTCATGTATGGATATGAGAGTTGGACTATAAAGAAAGAATTGATACTTTTGAACTGTGGGGTTGGAGAAGTCTCTTGAGAGTCCCTTGGACTGCAAGGAGATCCAACCAGTCCATCCTAAAGGAAATCAGTCCTGAATGTTCATTGGAGGGACTGATGTTGAAGCTGAAACTCCAATACTTTGGCCACCTGATGCAAAGGGCTGACTCATTTGAAAAGACCCTGATGCTGGGAAAGATTGAAGGCAAGAGGAGAAGGGGATGACAGAGGATGTGATGGTTGGATGGCATCACTGACTCAGTGGAGATAAGTTTGAGTAAACTCCGGGAGTTGGTGATGGACAGGGAGGCCTGGCGTCCTGCAGTCCATGGGTTAGCAAAAAGCCGGATATGACTGAAGCAACTTAGCAGCAGCAGCAGCAGTGCATATAACAATGGAATATTACTCAGCCATAAAAAGGAAAGAAATTGGGTCATTTTAGATTCTGCACATAAATGATTTCATATGATATTTCTCTTTCTCAGATTTCACTCAGTATGATAATTTCTAAGTCCATCCATGTGGCTGCCTGGATGGGAGGGGGGGATGGATACCTGTACAGGTACGGCTGAGACCCTTTGCTGTGCACTCGAAACTATCACAACATTATTAATCAGCTATACTCCAATGCAAAATAAAAAGTTAAAAAAAAAAACAGCTTCTAATTCGAATGGGCAATATAGCCTCTCAGGGATGTCAGAGCGTATCCACTTGGAGATGAAATGCACTTACCTTGTCCATTTGACTCACCTTGGATTCCTATGCATTATCCAGAGTCCATTAGAATTTTTTGTTGTGGGTAAACGGGGCAGTGAGTGAGAAACCACGGCACATGTGTTGTGCACATCTCCTCCATGTATGCATATGTGTGTGCCTGCTCAGTCGTGTCTGACTCTTTATAACCCCACGGACTATAGCCCACCAGGCTCCTCTGTCCGTGGGATTCTCCAGGCAGGAATACTGAAGTGGGTTGCCATTCCCTTCTCCAGAGGATCTTCCCAACCCAGATGGAACCCGGGTCTCTGGCGTTGCAGGCAAGTTCTTTACCATCGGAGCCACCAGGAAGATAGGCTAATACAGAGAACAGGTCTTCTCATGCACTTTGGAGATAGTCCAACCTTTGCAGACTTCAAAGAGTAATTGCAGATTCTTAGAAAAGGTTCTTACCTTTTAATCATGTAGAGAATATATTTAAAAAATTCTTAAATAGGGAGCTATTTTAAACTCCATTCATCTTAGTGATATAGAATACACGAGAGAGTTGAGGGTTTTGTTTTGAATCTTACTGTGGTCTCTAGCCATTAAATTATATACAATTTTATATTTGTGATTATCTGAGAAAAAATTTGGAGGGAGCCCAATTGTTCTCTGATTTTACCTTGATTAGGAAATGTTGAAGATCAAATAAAAATTAGTGACTTCCCTAGTGGTCCAGTGGTTAAGAACCCACCTTGCAAAGCAGGAGATGCAATCCACTTTGCAATGGATTCGATCCCTATTCAGGAGAGCTGAGATCCCATGCCCCACAGAGCCGATAAGCCCACAAGCTGTAACCACTGAGCCCTCTCACTCTGAAGCCAGAACACTGAACTCCAGGGAGTCTGCACGCTGCAACCAAGATCCTGTCTGCTGCACCTAAGACCCAACGCAGCCAAATAAATAAAATTAAAAAAAAATTATTTTAAAGTACCTCTGAAGACTTCAGCAGAGTTATTGCCATTTGGGGTAGGGAAAATATAAATCCCAAGAAACTCCAAAATGCAAAAAGCATAATGATTCAGTCAAGAATGTTCTAGGATCAGTCAGAAATTACAAGTGGAAAAGAGAGGACAACCAGGACAAATATCCCAGCGTGAGAGGAGATGTTTGTGTCGTCCTTCAGTGATTTCTTCTTTCTTTCTTTCTCCTACTATTGGCTTCATGAGGCTAACAGTGTTAAGCACAAACAGGGATAATAATGCTAAATGGTGGTATTTTTCCTGCAAGAAGACTCAGGTAGAATTTAGAGCATGGGGTTCTGGGTAGTAGTGAAATTGAGTAAACTCATCAGGAGCTATTGTGTCTCTGGGTAATGGAATTGATTAAAGAATGTGCCTTTGCCCAAAGTTTAACTCCTTCCAGACCATTTTTAGGGCTACTAAAAACAGGAAACTAAAAGTTGTTAGTGGCCAGTTTTGCCTAAAATCTTAACGGGTTGATCGCAGCTCCTCTGTCGTTACCTCACAAGAAAGCTATCAAAACCACTTATCTTAACCATGATGAGGAATTCCTCGAGTAGTTCCTTTGGCCAGCAATCACATTCACCTCTGTGTCTACAAATAAGATGTGCTGTTTCCCCAGAAATCGTGTTTTCATGACTATTAATGGGTTACTACTTTTTTAAGCCCAGACAAAAGGTAGTTTAAAAAGGCATTAGCAGAGGATATTTTAGGTTTTGTTTTTCCTTTATTTATTTGCTCTGATGCTAACGATCTGGAAGGAAACACTTCATTATGTTTCTTCTTCCCCAGAATTATATTGTTTAAGTCATCAATACAGCAAAGTTCTCATGTAAGGAAAAAGGCCCCCTCGCCAGCAAAACTCAACAGAAGCCAGGAAAATGGATAACGAAGGCAGGGGAGCCTGGCTTTTGAAAACCATTAGCATCAGAGCACCGTTTGTGCTTTTTCAAATGACGGTGTTACATCTTCAAGTCCTGCCCTGTGTCTTTGGACATGCGCCCATGGAAACTTCTCACGTTGCGCTGGGTCAACAAGTTTCTGATCCTGGAGGGTGTTCAGTGAACTTTCAGGGAGGAGGGGTCTCCCTCTTCACTGATAAATGTATGTGCTGAATAAGGAAACTTGTGTTTTTACATGTTAATAGGTGTCTAAGAACATTGCTTTAAAAATGTAAGTTACAGAATTCATCGTAGTGAGATTACTAAGAGATTAATTATAATTAGAGCAAGCTGGGCTTCCCAGGTGATGCAGAGGTAAAGAATCTACCTGCCAATGCAGGAGACAAAGGACATAGGTTAGATCCCTGGCTCGGGACGATCCCCCGGAGGAGGAAATGGCAAACCACTCCAGTATTCTTGCCTGAGAAATCCATGGACAGAGGGGCCTGGTGAGCTGTAGTCCCTGGGGTTGCAGAGTCAGAACTGACTGAGCATGCATGCAATGCTTAAGAAAACACTCTAAAGAATGTATGTACATGTATCTATATGTATGTACACACACACACACACACACACACACACATATAACTGAGTCACTTTGCTGTATACCTGAAACTAACACACACTTTAAATCAACTCAGTTCAGTTCAGTCACTCAGTTGTGTCTGACTCTTTGTGACCCCATGAACCGCAGCACGCCAGGCCTCCCTGTCTATTACCAACTCCCGGAGTTCACTCAAACTCACGTCCATCGAGTCGGTGATGCCATGCAGCCATCTCATCTGCTGTCATCCCCTTCTCCTCCTGCCTTCAATCTTTCCCAGCATCAGGGTCTTTTCTTCGCATCAGGTGGCCAAAGTATTGGAGTTTCAACTTCAGCATCAGTCCTTCCAATGAACATTCAGGACTGATTTCCTTTAGGATGGACTGGTTGGATCTCCTTGCTGTCCAAGGGACTCTCAAGAGTCTTCTCCAACACCACAGTTCAAAGGCATCAATTCTTCGGTGCTAAGCTTCCTTTATAGTCCAGCTCTCATATCCATACTTGACTATTGCAAAAACCATAGATTTGACTAGATGGACCTTTGTTGGCCAAATAATGTCTCAGCTTTTTAATATGCTGTGTAGGTTGGTCATAGCTTTTCTTCCAAGGAGCAAGCATCTTTTAATTTCATGGCTGCAGTCACCATCTGCAGTGATTTTGGAGCCCCCCAAAATAAAGTCTCTCAATGTTTCTATTATTTCCCCATCTATTTGCCATGAAGTGATGGGATCAGATGCCATGATCTTACTTTTCTGAATGTTGAGTTTTAAGCCAACTTTTTCACTCTCCTCTTTCACTTTCATCAAGAAGCTCTTTAGTTCTTCTTCACTTTCTGCCATAAAGATGGTATCATCTGCATATCTGAGGATATTGATATTTCTCCCAGCAATCTTGATTCCAGCTTGAGCTTCATCCAGCCCAGCATTTCTCATGATGTACTTCGCATATAAGTTAAATAAGCAGGGTGACAATATACAGCCTTGGCATACTCCTTTCCCAATTTGGAACCAGTCTGTTGGTCCACGTCCAGTTCTAACTCTTGCTTCCTGACCTGCATACAGATTTCTCAGGAGGCAGGTCAGGTGGTCTGGTATTCCCATCTCTTTAAAAATTTTCCATAGTTTGTTGTGATCCACACAGTCAAAAGCTTTGGTTTAGTCTATAAACCAGAAGTAGATGTTTTTCTGGAACTCTTGTGCTTTTTTGATAATCCAATGGATGTTGGCAACTTTATCTCTGGTTCCTCTGCCTTTCCTAAATCCAGCTTGAACATCTGGAACTTCACGGCTTATGTACTGGTGAAGCCTGGCTTGGAGAATTTTGAGCATTACTTTGCTAGCGTGTGAATTGATTGCAATTGTGTGGTAGTTGGAACATTCTTTGGCATTGCCTTTCTTTGGGAATGGAATGAAAACTGACCTTTTCCAGTTCTGTGGCCAAACTCAGCCCTGCTGAGTTTTCGAAATTTGCTGGAATAATGAGTGAAGCACTTTCACAGCATCATCTTTTAGGATTTGAAATAGCTCAACTGGAATTCCATCACCTCTATTAGTTTTGTTTGTAGTGATGCTTTCTAAGGCCCACTCGACTTCACATTCCAGGATGTCTGGTTCTAGGTGAGTGATCATACATCGTGATTATCTGGGTCATGAAGATCTTTTTTGTACAGTTCTTCTGTGTATTTTTGCCACCTCTTCTTAATATCTTCTGCTTCTGTTAGGTCCATACTATTTCTGTCCTTTATCAAGCCCATCTTTGCATGAAATGTTCCCTTGGTATCTCTAATTTTATTGAAGAGATCTCTAGTCTTTTCCATCCTATTGTTTTCCTCTATTTCTTTGCACTGATCACTGAGGAAGGCTTTCTTATCTCTCCTTGCTATTCTTTGGAACTCTGCATGCAGGTGGGTATATCTTTCCTTTTCTCCTTTGCCTTTAGCTTCTCTTCTTTTCTCAGCTATTTGTAAGGCCTCCTCAAACAACCATTTTGCCTTTTGCATTTCTTTTTCTTGGGGATGGTCTTGATCACTGCCTCCTGTACAATGTTATGAACCTCTGTCCATAGTTCTTCAGGCACTCTATCAGATCTAATCCCTTGAATCTTCTCGTGACTTCCACTGTATAATTGTAAGGGATTTGATTTAGGTCATATCTGAGTGGTCTAGTGGTTTTCCCTACTTTCTTTGATTTAAGTCTGATTTTGGCAATAGGGAGTTCATGATCTGAGCCATAGTCAGCTCCCAGTCTTGTTTTTGCTGACTCTATAGAGCTTCTCCGTCTTTGGCTGCAAAGAATATAATCAATCTGATATCAGTGTTGACCATCTGCTGACCATACATCTGTATAGATGTCCACGTGTAGAGTCTTCTCTTGTGTTGTTGGAAGAGGGTCTTTCTATGACCATTGCATTCTCTTGGCAAAACCCTGTTAGCGTTTGACCTGCTTCATTCTGTACTCCAAGGCCAAATTTGCCTGTTACTCCAGGTGTTTCTTGGCTTCCTACTTTTGCATTCCAGTCCCCTATAATGAAAAGGACATCTTTTTTGGATGTTAGTTCTAGAAGGTCTTGTACGTCTTCATAGAACCATTCTACTTCAGCTTCTTCAGCGTTATATTGAAGAATTACATAATGAAGCATTATAATCAACTGTACTTGAATAAAAACAGTTTAATTTGCCCTCATAGTCCCTAAATGTACAGTGATGTAATATATTCTCCACATAGCAAGTTAAGCCACATTCTTTCCCCTTGTTCATAGCAGCCATACACCAAATTGTAGCTACTGATTTGCTAAGAGGGGAAAACAAATATAACAGGAATATGTGTTTAGCCAAAACTTTTCTTTATATGATATATTTTGAATGGGGTCTACTCATCATTGATTTATTCTACAATCATAGATGTTAATTATTCAGAAAGAGGATGGTATATTGTATAGATGCTTGCGTGCCTGCATGGTAAGTCATTTCAGTCATGTCCAACTCTGTGCAACCCTATGGACTACAGCCTGCATGGCTCCTCTGTCCAAGGGATTCTTCTGGCAAGAATACTGGAGTGGTTTGCCATGTCCTCCTCCAGGGGATCTTCCTGACCAAGGCTCAAACCTTTGTCTCTTATGTCTCCTGCATTGGCAAGCAAGTTCTTTACCACTAGAACCACCTGGGGTCCTTTATATAATATATAAAATAGATATAATACTTTATTATATTTTAAAATATATTCAATATTTAATTATATGAGTGAATATTTTAATTATATTAATTAATATTTCATACTTTATAATTATAATGTAGATTTTATATAATTTATAATTATAAATTAATACTTTATATTAAATATTGCAATTAACATTTTAAGTATATAAAATAAATTATCATTATATAATTATATATAATAAATAATAATTCCAATACTTAGGTAGGTGGCAAGCACAATACCACCCTGCCATCTTGTGGCAGCAGGAAATTTGACAGTAATATTATTTCCTCAAGTGTAATGAGTTTTATTCTATGGCCAGGGCTTCCCAGGTGGCTCAGCTGGTAAAGAATCCGCCTGCAATGCGGGAGACCTGGATTCGATCCCTGGGTTGGGAAGATCCCCTGGAGAAGGGAAAGGCTGCCCACTCCAGTACTCTGGCCTGGAGAGTTCCTCCATGGGTTCACAAAGGGTGGGAGAGGACTGGGTGACTTTCGCTTCCATTGGGCACCCTCCGTTTTGCCTGAGAAATCCCGTGGACAGAGGAGCCTGGCGGGCTACAGTCCATAGGGTCGCAGAGAGTCAGACACAGGACTGAGCGATTAGCACTTTCCTTTTCAAACCGAGAGTGCCATAGTGACGGAATGGGCTGGCTGTGACCGAGTCATGTCTATGCACCCAGATGCTCACATTCTCATCCTGGAAACCTGTGAAAACTTAGATGATAAGAGACACGGTTATGGATGGAATGAAGACTGCCGATCCACTGACGTTAGAATAAGGAAATGATCCCAGTCTGACGGTGTGAACTCTTAAACGTGGGAGAAGAGGAAGAAGAATGTTGGAGAGAGAGGACAGAGGAAGGAGGAGAAGCACAGAAAGCGGTGGATGATGCAGGCCCTGAGCCAAGGGTCAGGCGGGCGGCACATAGCGGCCAGGAAAGGCAAGGGAGCGGACTTTATAGAGAGCCCACAGAAGGGAGTGTAGACCCTTAAAAAAAAAAAAAAAGGAGTATAATCGCTCTACAGTGCCGTGTTCCTTTGCATCACACAACAAAGTGTGATGTTTACCTGTATGTGCACACACGCCCCCTCCGCCTTGAGCCTCCCTTCCCTCACGCCCCCACCGCCCTAGGTCATCACGGAGCCCCGAGCCGAGCTGCCGGGGCTGCAAACAGCTCCCCCAGCGGCTTCACACACGGTGATGCACGCGCGTGCACTGCGACCCCAGTTCCGCCCACCCCCACGTCCACACATCCTTCCTCTGCATCTGCGTCTTTATTCTTGGAGATGGGCTCATCAGTACCGCTTCTCTAAGTCCCACATATATGCATTAATATCCGGTATTTGTTTCTCTCCCTCCGACTTTCTTCACTCTGTGGGATCCACTCTAGGTCCTTCCGCGTCTGGATAAATGATCCAATTTCGGTCCTTTTTGTGGTTAGTGTTCCACTGTATATGTGCAGCACTGCGGATTTAAGCACTGTGAGACCTGTGCTGGACTTCTGAGTTAAAGAAGTATAAAGTGAAAGTGAAGTCGCTCAGTCCTGTCTGACTCCTTGCGACCCCCTGGCCTGTAGCCTACCAGGCTTCTAGGTCCGTGGGATTTTCCAGGCAAGAATACTGGAGTGGGTTACCATTTCCTTCTCCAGGAGATCTTCCCAACCCAGGGATTGAACCCGGATCTCCCACATTGTAGCAGACTCTTTACCGTCTGAGCCACCAGGGAAGTCTCAAGAAGTATAAGCTAATCCATTTTTGCTGTTTTAGATCACTATGTTTGTAGTCATTTGGTCCAGAAAATACACTAGTGTTGATGGTGAATAGACCAGGGAAGCCCGGTAAGCCATAATAAGGATTTTATTCTTTATGGTCAAGAGGGAGCTCTTCTGTAGTTCAGGAAGGATTTTTTTTTTCCCCTTGCACAAGCAAAGATCACACCATCTGGCTTTCTTGAGAATTGATGAATGGAAGCAAAAGTGGACCCAGGAACACCTGGAGAGAGGTTGTTGCAATGGTCACTAACAGATGACTAGAGTAGAGAGTAGCTTTGAAAAACAGAGACATCACTTCATTTAATAGATGTTTAGGTGGGAGAATGGACAAGCGTCACCCGTTGGTTATCAGTTCTGAGACTTAATGCCCACGTGGTGCCTCAGACAGGAAAGAGCACCCTGTAATGCGGTAGACCTGGGTTTGATGGATCTCTGGGAGGGGAAGATCCCCTGGTGGAGGAAATGGCAGCCCACTCTAGTACTCTTGCCTGGGAAACCCCATGAACAGAGGAGCCTGGCGGGCTACATACAGTCCACGGGGTTGCAAAGAGTTGGACACGACTGAGCACACACAACACAACAACTCACAACACAGAGTTAATGCTCTTGCTTCTGAAATTGTTAACCAGTAATATGTGAGTGACGAGCTATGTCTGCGTGGGCCGCTCAGCTGAGTTTCTTTTGCAGCTGGGTAGATCATGTTAATCCGAAAGACCGTGAGTCTTATCCACAGTCAGATTTCCATTTCCACTGTATGGATGAAGAGAACTCAGGCGGCTTCTAAACCCCCATTAAGGACCACAGAACAGTGCCTCTCCCCTGACAAAGGTGTCTGGGTCCTAATCCTTGGAACCTGAGAATATGTTACCTAACATGGCAGCACCCTCCAGGAGATAGTAGAGGACAGGGAAGCTTGGCACGCTGCAGTCTTTGGGGTCACAAAGAATCGGACAGGACTTGCTGATTCCATAGCAGCAAACAGCATGGCAGAGTGGACTCTGACGACGTGATTCGGTGAAAAATGAGTGACCGAACAATAGTGATATACCAAAATTAATTTCTTAGTTCTGACAAATGCGCCAAGCAATAGTAAATGCTCACCTAAGAGGAAGCTGGGTGAGGTGTATACAGGAACTCTTGTATTACTTTGCTAAGTGTTTGCAAATATAAAATTGTTCCAAAAATACAATACTTATTACAGATGACATATATAGCCATATATTTCAGTAAGTATATTAGAGTGGTTTTTCAGTTAACAGTCTTTATACTTCTAAAATGAGACTATCAAAAAATAAAAAATAAAAAAAAATAAAATGAGACTATCGTATATTTGTGATGTGTTGGTCACTGTGTGTAGCTCACTGAAAGTACTCAGGAAATATTTGCCAAGCCACTGAATGATTGCTGTTGTCCAGTGGCTAAGTCGGATCCGGTTCTTTTAGACTCCATGCACTGCAGCACACCAGGCTCCCCTGTCCTTCACTATCTCCCAGAGTTTGCTCAAACTCATATCCCTTGAGTTGGTGATGCCAGCCAACCATCTGTCCCCCAAACTTGTTATTTTGTTTTCGAGGTGAAAAATTTGTATTCTTCACGTTGGCCACTAGGTGGAACTATTGGTACATTGGTTAAAATTCATTCTTCATCCATGGGGAAAAACTACCTCTTGAAAACAAATGACATTTGAAAAATGTTATGATAGATAGTAGGAGGAAGAATTCCTAGTACTGTGATGAAGATCAAGAAAGATATGAACTGGCTGTGGACAGAAATCCAGGATTCGGAGATATACAGAAAGGAGTAGGAAGAAAAAAGGCAGCCATTAATTTAAACATTTCCAGACACGGATATAAGTGCAGTTGGAGAGATAGGACATCTGGAAAATTAACAGACATCTATCTTTCCCCAGACATCAGTGCAGCCTGCAGCGTCTGAAACACCAAGGCGTGGAAGGCTCAAAGGGCCAGAGTGACGTTGTCAGGGCTTCCATATGGACGGCAGGCTAAGTGCAGGAGAACTTAGGGGCGGCCACTTAAAGGACTAAACAGCATTTATTTCTTCTTTACACGTTCTGTCACTTAGGACATAAAAGCGCTTTTTAGTATCAGACAGGACAATATGTAAGAAGGCGAATTCGAAAACTGAGAAAGAATTAGAATGCATTTCTGTGTTTAAAAAAAACGCTTGCTTTATGGTCTCCAATTCATCAGCTTCATTTGTTGAATCATCAGGCCTTTGTTATATTTTGGGTACCATGCCAGTCAAGTTCTCTGCTCTCTGTATAAACTCTCTAAATGAGGATTGAACCAGAGGAAAGAGGAATATAGCACTTTTCCAGAAAGATTATATTTGGCTGATACAAAGTCAAATACAATGTAATAACTTAATATTATGTAGTCAAATATAATATAGTGATTCAGCTATCATTTGATAGATATTGACTTATTTATTGATTATAAGTAAATATTTATAAATATCTATCTGCCTTAGATGCTGGCAAACTGAAATACATAAATAATGATTCACTCTGGTCCATTTTCTGAGTTATATATTCTTTTAGATATGTGTTGTGTGCTTGTTTACCTGCTTTTCAAGTTTAAAGATGCTGATTATTCCTCTCTCAGTTGTAAGGAAAATCCATAGACCAGGAAAGGAGTAATAAAGTCAACACATTCTTTTCAAGACTTTTTTTCATGTGGCCCATTTTTAAAGCCTTTATTGAATATGTTACAATATTGCTTCTGTTTTTATGTTTCTGTTTTTTGGCCAGGAGATTTTTGGGATCTTAGCTCTCCAAACAGGGATCGAACCCACACTCCCTGCATTGGAAGGTGAAGTCTTAACTGCTGGACCCCCCAGGCAAGTCTCAATACTCACTGTTTTAAAATAGAGAAAACTCCAGGAGTTTGTGATGGACAGGGAAGCCTGGCGTGCTGTGATTCATGGGGTCGCAAAGAGTCGGACACGACTGAGCGACTGAACTGAACTGAACTGAACCAGCAATATTGCTTCCCTGATGGCTCAGCAGGTAAAGAATCTGCCTGCAATGCCTGAGCCGCGGGTTCGGGTTCCATGCCTCCCTGGGTCGGGAAGATCCCTTGCAAGAGGAAATGGCAACATACTCCAGTGTTCTTGCCTGGAGAATCCCATGGACGGAGCCGGGCAGGCCACAGTCCATGAGGTCGGAAAGAGACACAACTGAGCAACTGAGCACAGCACACCAATTTCCCTATAATAATTAATCAATAAATACTGTTACAAGACACTTCCTTGCTGGTGGTTGGACAACTGTTGGTAGTTGTTGGACAATTGTCTTTGGTCAGACAACAACATCCTGCAGACGTTGTCTTTTCCGTGTTTTATAGGTTAGAGGAAGAAAGCATAACCCTTGATGGTCTTTGCTGCTGCTCTGCTTCTGTTTTGCTTCTTTTTTTACAGCAAAAAATTGTAGCTGCTTTCAACTTCAAGGTTTTTGTAACAAGTATATGGGAAAATAGCATTTCATTCTGTCATTTATATTTAGAAATGCATCCAGTTTGGAGATGGGCAAAATACTCCAATAAATTAAAATTGCACTTTTTTGCTAGTTCTTGGGTTTTACTAGTTTTTACTAGTTGCTGTGTGTCTGGAATCACAGTCCTCCCGCACCCACCCCCCAAGAAATACCTTTTTTTTTGAAGAAAATAAAAGGAATAAGGTGAAAATGACCTTCGTTTATTTTTTTAAGGCACATTTCTTGACTGACTTATTTTCAGTTTTATATATATGCTAATAAAAAAACCAGAAGTAATGGATTTCTGGAATGAGACTAAGAACAACCCCCCGCCCCCCCAAATTAGGGAGTTTCTGAAAAACTAACGTAGCTTGTGATTTTACATATTAACTACCTGATCATTATAATGTACGTTTGTCCTCACCTACTGATTTTTAAGTGCAACTCGTTGTACTTAATCATTGTCTGAGATTGTTTGAGCATTTGCTCCTTGACCCAATTTTTTCTCCTCGAGAGAAGATAATTTTTTAGAAGAGAAGCCGTCTGAACTGCCATCGAGTTAAACAAGTTCTATGCGCAGTAAATTATTATTGGAGCCATCCACCCCAGAAGGGTCTGTTCTGTAAGGGGGTGTGTTTGGAGGCCTCCCTATGGAGAACAGAGGTTCCTTTGCTGGGACATAGTTTACAGCTGATGGAGAAGGAGTAAGCAGAGGAGAAATGATGATGAATGCGTGCTTGTTGCCACGGAAACCTCTCTCCAAAGGGCTCACACTAACAGAAACAAAGGCCAGTTGAAAAGGCGCTGACCTCGGCCTGGACCAGGTGAGCCTGCCGCACCCGCGCCTCCTGGCCGGGCCTGCAGAAGCCCGGGCCGTCCCCGAGCTGGCAGCCAGGGTGGTCGTCTGTGTGCAGAGCCGAAAGCAAACGGGCAGGCTGGAGCCAGATGTGGGGGCTCCCCGGTTCACTGACGGCTCCTGGGGTCCTCGGAGTCAGAGCAGCCGACCCGCGTTCCTGCTTTTCACCAGGAAACATGGAGACTGACAAGCCCCTGGTCCCCAAAATGGTCTCTTTAAGCCACAAAAGATACCAGGTTCGCTCTTCTCCAAGACTCATAATAAAAAGCAAGTATCTCTGATATACAGCAGCATCCGTTTGTGGTTTAGTTGCTCAGTGTCTGACTCTTTGTGACTCCATGAACTGTAGCCCACCAGGCTCCTCTGTCCTTGGGATTTCCCAGGCAAGGATACTGGAGTGGGTTGCCATGACCTCCTCCAGGGGGTTTTTCTGACCCAGGAATCGAACCTGTATCTCCTGCATATCAGTGTCTGTTACTTAATCTAAAATTAGAATAAGTGAAGTGAAGTTGCTCAGTCGCGTCCGACTCTTTGTGACCCCATGAACTGTAGCCCACCAGGCTCCTCTGCCCATGGGATTTTCCAGGCAAGAATACTAGAGTGGGTTGCCATTCAGTTCAGTTCAGTTCAGTCGCTCAGTCATGTCTGACTCTTTGCAACCCCATGAATCGCAGCACGCCAGGCCTCCCTGTCCATCACCATCTCCCGGAGTTCACTCAAACTCACATCCATTGAGTTGGTGATGCCATCCAGCCATCTCATCCTCTGTCTTCCCCTTCTCCTGCCCCCAATCCCTCCCAGCATCAGTCTTTTCCAATGAGTCATTACCTTCTCCAAATTAGTAGAGTGAAGCTGATAAGTCAACAGCTGGCTCCACCTTGTGGCCTACGATCCAGTCATACATTTTCCATGAGATCCTTTCTAAGCCCTCATCCCTGAATGAGTTTCTAGAGATTGTGGCATCAACTCTACTTAGTGGAGAGAATTTTTGTTATTACTTCTATAGAAAAATAGAAATAAAATTCTTGTTTTCTAAAGCATCTAATTTGATCTTGTCCTCTTCTCCACCCAGCTCTAAAATCAACATTTTGGTTTTTTTTTTTTTTTTTTGCTCAAACCACTTGGCATGTGGGACCCTAGTTTACTGACCAGGGATCAAACCTGTGACTTGGTGATTGGAAGCGTGGACTCTTACTCACTGGATCACCAGGGACGTCCCCCTTTGCTTTTTGTTTTTGTTTTAATTTGACTGAATAACTTCACCTTTATGTCCTCATTTCTAAAAGTACATCCCGGGTTGTATGAAATTCAAAAATATAATTATTATTGACTATAAACACAAACTGACTTTTACACATAGTTCACTTTCCAAGTGGGCCCTGATCTTACCTTCGAGCCCTGAACACTTTATTGATGTTCTCTACATCCCAGTCAAAATGAAACCAAATTTTGTTTTCCCTCACCGAGAGTCTGTTGACTGAAGCCACTAAATCACCCTGTTTCTGACCTCTGCTCGAAGTTCAAACCCTTTTTCACAGCCATTAACTTTCTCCGCGTCCCACCAAGCAACATGTGCTGTCTGTGGCTTAATCTCTTCCATCCTGGACGGCTGAGCGGCCTTCCTTCCATCTGATGTGGGCTTTGCTTCTGCCTGAAAACCTCATTCATGGAACCCCATTGGCTCATTTTGTTTACCTATGAGATAATTCAGAATAATTTTTCCCCCACAGGAAAGTCTTATAGTTTGCTTAGAGATTAAAATAAGAGATAGCAAGATTGCTGGCGGTTCAGTGGCAAAGAATCCACCTGCAATGCAGGAGGTGCTGGAGACCTGGGTTTGATCCCTGGGTCAGGAATATCCCCTGGAGAAGGAAATGGCAGCCCACTCCAGTATTCTTGCCTGAGAAATCCCATGGACAGCAGACCCTGGTGGGCTACAGTCCATGGGGTCGCAAAGACTCAGACACCACTGAACGATTTAGCACTCATGCAAGATTGGAATGATGTATTCACAGGAATATCCTTTCAAGTAAGTCTTAGTATACATATTCCTCCACCCCATATTTCTTCCTTGTTTCATTGCTTAGTCTCTTGTTCATGTCCAACTCTTTGCCGCCCCATGGACTGCAGCACACCAGGCTCCTCTGTCCTCCACTATCTCCCAGAGTGTGCTGAAATTCATGTCCATTAAGTGGGTGATGCTATTGAACCATCTCATCCTCTGCCGCCCCCTTCTGCTGTTACCTTCAGTTTTTCCCAGCATCAGGGTCTTGTCCGATGAGTCGGCCTTCACGTGAGCCAAATTCACATGTGAGAGTCACTGACAGTCAGTGGAATCAAAATGCCTTTTGATTAACACACATCTTCACTGCTCTGAATCACTGCACTGCGTCAAGGGCCATGCTTGCAGAAATAAGCTGGAAAGGAGTGAAGAATAAACTAAGAAACTGGAGACATAAGCCACATTTTCTTTTTTTTTTTTTTTGCCTATTAAAAGTAAGGGCAAACTGCATCTTGTAATTCTGATTTGCAATCCTTATTCCGCCTATTTTTAAAAATAATATTAAAGCTAATGTGTAGTGCTTATTGCTAGATCCTAAGTGCTAAGATATTCATCTCCCTTGTCTCAGTTGGTTCTCACATACATGATGAGGGCAATTATTATCCCATTCACCGGATGAGCAAACAGAGGCACGGTGTTTCAGGAAAATAATACCCTCCTCTTCTATGCTGTTGGGTCCCTACATTGTCCTTCTCGGTCTTTCTGCTGATATAGAAACTACTAGGAAATTCAGAAGGCATAGAATATCTGTTTTGTGTTTCTTTGGAGAAAATAAAACCTTATTTTAACCACGATTCTTTTAGGTTGAAAATGATTTCTTTCAGTCTCTTAATGCTTTAGTTAGACTATGGGTTGCTGCATTTGACCTTGGGCTTGGCAGATGGTGCTGGTGGTAAAGAATCTGCCTGCAATGGCGGAGATGTGGGCTGCATCCCTGGGTGGGGAAGAGCCCCTGGAGGAGGAAATGGCAGCCCACTCCTCCCATGGACGGAGGAGCCTGGCGGGATACAGTCCAGAGGGTAGCAGAGAGTTGGACACGACTGAGCACTCGTGCACATTTGACCTTTGCATTTAAAAATGGACAGCTTGCAACTCCTCTGCCTCCTTCCTTCAGAAGTGTAGAATGTGGAGACATCTCTGGCGGTCCAGTGGTTGAGACTTCCCCTTCCAAAGCAGCAGGTGTGGGTTCAAACCCTGGTCAGGGGACTCAGATCCCACATGCCTGGAGGCCAAAAACCAAGACATAAAGCAGAAGCAGTGTTGTAACAAATTCAATAAAGACTTTTTAAAAATGGTCCATACTAAAAAAAAAAACACAAAAAACAAACCTGTAATATGTATAGAAACATGAGAAATACGTGTGAAGAGGCAGATGACTTTTGAAATCTCCTTGACTCCATTTGTTCCTTGAGCAAAAATGCAATTGTTATTGATTCTCAGCTGATGCCTAAAAAATTCAATTCCTCCAAATTAATTCTCTTTCTAATTGGAGGTTCCAGCTGCCATTGGATTGAATTTTCCTGTTGTTTACTTGTCCCAAAGTCTCTGTAAAAGGTTTTATTTCTCTAGGCAACCAGCTGGTTTTTCACATAGATAAGGTCAATTAATTTGACCTTTGTTTCAATATGAAATGCATAATAAAAGCTGGTGCCCCACAGACCGGATGTGGCCTTTCAAAAAAAAAAAAGCTACTTGCCAGGACAAGGAACAATAATTTATGACCTCATAAACCCCAGTTGCAAGGCTTGTTGCTGAGCATGGCAATGACAAGGGGCCTGTGTGTCTTTATTTATTTATTTTTATTCTGTGTGATAGAAAGCTGAAAACAGAGCCGAGCACCTGCGCCTTGAAGGCGGGGAAATGGCAGAGGCAAAATCCAGGACTGTGTTTTTTTTAAGGATCAAGGACGCTGTTAGAATTTTTGTTTTTCTGCAGCTTGTTTTCTCCTGACAAAAATTCCTACATACAGGGTCAGAGTTTATTATTGCCTTCTGCCTGTAAGATCTCGTCATGAAAATGTATTGTGGTTCTGAGAGATGTGCAAACTCGTTATGAAGCAAAGTCGAAAGCAGAACATTTGAGCTGGTATCTATAGTCAATCCCCAAATGATTCGTGCTTGTGGTTTGATGGATGGATCTCTCTCAGAAGCTGATTCTAACACATTTAGGAGGATGTGAGCGTTCTGACTTTTGTCTTCCTTTAACTGTGTTAACCACTGTTCTGTATGCCATTAGCGACGTTCATATGGGATATGTTAGGAGTGTTTATTACTTCATGTGAATCTATTATGCTTGGCATTTGTGTCTAATTTTGTTCTACATTTCATACAACCCTGGATGAATCCGTTTTGGCTAAATCTTTGATCACATGTCTGATTAAGTCCTAGAAATGGGCTAAGTCAAGACATAAATTAAGAGCTTCCCAGGTGGCTCAGTGGTAAAGAATCTGCCTGCCAAGCAGAAGGTGTGGGTTCAAGCCTTGGGTCAAGAAGATCCCCTGGAGAAAGAAACAGCAACCTACTCCATTATTCTTGCCAGATGGGCTATACAGTCCATGGGGTCGCAAGAGTTGTATATGACTTTGTGACTGAACAACCACAAGAGACAATTTTGAATTAAAAAAAATTAAAAATAATTTTAATTTTAGTTAAAAAGACAATTTTAAATCTATTAGTTAATGCTTTTCTCATTAATTCCTCATCTCCAGTCACCATATATTTAGTGATCCATTATTTTAATGGTTCTTTTGAATAAGCCCTTTGGGGTACCTTAAATTTTGGGTAAAGGATACTGTAAACAAACATTCACTCCTCGAGATATGTGTGTGCATGGTCCATCGTTCGTTCCTTTTTATGACTGAGTAGTAACCCATTGTGTACACATACTAATGAGAACCAGCTCTACAGCTCAGGGAACTCTACCTGGAGCTCTGTAGTGACATAAATGGGAGAGAAATTTAAAAAAGAGGGGGTACAAGTATACATACAGCTGATTCCCTTTGCTGTACAGTAGAAAGTAATGTAACATTGTAAAGCAACTATTCTTTAATTAATTAAAAAAGAAGATATTCTGTCTTGGTGTGTGCAGATTGAAACTTTTATCCTAGGAAAACCATCATAGATACTTTTGCAGAAAATAACTTGTATGTATAAAAAATGTATGTATATTTTTCCAAAGTTTCTCATATGTAGATAGCTAATTGGTATCATGCATTTTGTTTGCAACCAGTCTTGAATTTTTTTCACCCACATACTAACAATGATTATTTTTGGTTTATGTTTTTTTTGTGATGCTAAATTTTATTACTTTTCAAAATTTCAAAAGACAAAAATTGTTCTGTCTTTAAAAGTCATTAACAAATGCTACTTTGCAATGTCTAGGATGGTTCAGTATTTCATCTTTGTTCGGTCACTAAGTTGTGTCCAACTCATTCATTGTGACCCCGTGGACTGCAGCACGCCAGGCTTCCCTGTCCTTCACTGTCTCCTGGAATTTGCTCAAACTCATGTCCATTGAGTCAGTGATGCCATCCAACCACCTCTTCCTCTGTTACCCCTTCTCTTCCTACCCTCACTCTTTTCCAACGTCAGGGTCTCTTCCTATGAGTTGGCTTTTTCCATCAAGTAGCCAAAGTGTTGGAGTTTCAGCTTCAGCATCAGTCCTTCCAATGAATATTCAGGGGTGATTTCTTTTAGGATTGACTGGTTTGATTTCCTTGCAGCCCAAGGGACTCTCAAGAGTCTTCTTCAGCCACACTTCCAAAGCATCAATTCTTTTTTGCTCAGCTTTCTTTATGGTCCAACTCTCACATCTGTACATAACTACTGGAAAAATCATAGCTTTGACTATTTCATCATTGAAGAGGAAGAAGTTGCTTTTTCCATATGTCTTCATACAGGGTTCCCCACAGCCCCTTGCCATCAAGACATGGACCTAGGATTAATGTTGTTAATATTATATTTCAAATGCACTATTAGTTAAATAGATGCTTTGTTGACTGTCTTAAGAACCTAACCACAATTTATATCATCATTTCCATTGGGAAAACCATATTCCAAGTTTCAAAAAGCTGACACGAAAACAAATCCAAAACAGCTTGTTTGTACGTTGAAGACCATCTATATATACATATATATTTTTTTTTCCCTCATTTTTACTACTGAAAACTAGTTGCTGCCCTGAAGTCATTAATTGCCTGAAAATACAATACACCCAATGCTGGAAACTGTGGTCTGGACTGTTTTTGACCTCTAGTTAAGAAAGGCTTTTTCTAGATCTTTGTCCCATATAGAGTATTTTTCTTTTCCCTATGGGAATTTCTTTATTAATTTACTTTTAAAGTTGTCAATCGAAACCACAAATTTACTGATGTAGGTTTGAACTGTGTCTGACAGAAATCAGGGAAGTCATATTTAAGATTATTAAATTATCATTCTTATGATTTTTTTTTGTTGGATTGCAACAAAACCTCAGAATAGCTGTCTCTCTCTCCAAAACTCCTATTATATTGATCTCCAGAGAACTAGCTAGCTTAAAAAAAAGAAAAAGAAAGAAAGACTATTATCAGACTGCCTGAATAGATCCGATTGCAGCAAATTGCACCAAAATATTGTCAAATGTGTTCCAGCCATAAAGCTCAGGTAATAAGCTGAGTTTCTAACGGTCTGTGTCCAGACTCTCCTCTCTGATTCTCAGTGGTCCTTGGGTCAGGTCAAGAAGAAGAGGTTAAGGTATATGGCACTAAAAGAGAGAAAGAAGCATATAAAAGCTTTGTGAGTTTCAGGAACATGAGACTGTCGGTTGTATGCAGCAAAATTCTCACGACCCCAAAGCTGAACTCTGTAAATAGGCTTGGCATCCAACTCTTGCCTGCAGAAAATAAAGAGAAAAATAAAGGGGGGTGGGGCGAAGACCCTCGCCCTGTTCCAACCCACACACAAATGCATGTGCATATGACGTGCAGGCACTGCTTAACTAGGCAAGGATGCACATAACTGGCCTTTTGCATGGTGTGTAACAGAACCTCGAGCCACCAACCCCCGGCTGAAAACAGTCTTCTTTCCTTTGAATTTGCTTCTTGACAGGGCTTGTAACATCCCGACTAGACTGTGCCAGGTTGAATGATATAATTCTTTGTACTGGCAAACCGTCTCCACCTCTGTGTCTTGGAGAGTCTATTTCTAAGGTCAGTCCTATAAAGTCCCTAATGTGTGAGGACGAAAGGTAACTTATGATGTTACATATAACATGTTTATGTATTAGTTGATTGAGCCTTAGCCCAGCTAACTTCCTCCTTTGAAATCTAGTTTACGGTTTCTTTGCTTTGGCTTTCTTTCCCTTAAAACTGTCAAGAGGAGTCCTTGCTTCTTTCCATTGTTGTGGACACCGAAAGACGCGCACACCAAGTGACCATACACATTTGGAAAGCTTAGCTCAACACCAGACTCCAGCTAAGTGTACAATCTACATATTAAATCTAATAATCAGCACAGTTATTATTATTATTAGGAGGGCATAGGGTTTCCCAGGTGGTGCTAGTGGTAAAGAACCCTCCTGCCAATGCAGGAGACGTAAGAGACGTGAGTTTGATCCTCTGGGTCGGAAGGTCCCCTGGAGGAGGCAACCCACTCCAGTATTCTTGCCTGGAGAATGCCATGGACAGGGGAGCCTGGCGGGCTACAATCCATGGGGTTGAAAGAGTTGGACATGACTGAAGTGACTTAACACACACATACACATACGCACACATGCATGCTGCTAACCGAAGTCATAGACCTGGTAAGAATGACCTGTACATCTAACATTTAGCTATTTTTATGTTTTCAGTTCCCAAAAGAGATTCTTTTAAAAAACCATTTAATTAAAAAACATTAGTATTGAAGTATAGCTGATTTACAATGTTGTGTAGGTTTCCGCTTATGTATGTCGTTTTCTGATGTTTTCTGTACTAGAAAGTGTCTTGGTCTATTCTTGGCCCAGTCTGTTTGTTGCCTAAATGCTTTCTCTCCTCTCTTGGGACTTACTTCGAGTTTTTGCTTTCCTTGACTTTATTTTGTTTCAACCATCTAAATGCCTTTTATTTATTTATTTTTTTAAAACATTCTTTTTTTGTTCATTTAAAATTTGTTTTTGGCTGCACGGCATGGCATGTGGGATCTTAGTTCCCCAACCAGGGGTTGAACCCACACCCTCTGCATTGGAATCACAGAGTCTTAACTGCCACTAGACTGCCGGCAAGTCTCTAAATGTCCTTTAAAATCTCCTCTGAAGTAGACTCACTGCAAGATTCATGTGCCTGCTTTTCTCACATGCTGCAATTTGATCTTCAGAAAATCGTCCCTTACAGCCCACCTTTGATCTTGTGACAAAATACTGTTCTTTCTGTCCACACAGGTCTGCTAATTCCTTCCCAAATTTTTGTATGATAGGCTTCTGTGTTGCTGATTTTCAGAATCACAAACAAGCCTAATAAAAATATGCAAAAATGCATATTTACCTCCCCTATTTTTTGCTCGTCAGATATTTTTGCAATTTGATAGATAAATCCATTGCCTCCTCTGTTCATTTCATCCCACATTCTCAAGGACATTTATTACCTTTAGGTTCCTAAGAATTTTCTGCTAGAATTTATTGTTCTCTTTATGTTACTATTATTATATTTTTATCTATTTTTTTGTTTGTTTCCCATTAAATACAGACAAGCATAGTAGATGCTTATTGAATAAATGAATAAGAATTGATGACTTCCACCAGTTACTTTATTACAGAAATCAGTTAAAGAGTGTGACATGATAAAGGCAGGTATCTATGAAGAATTTTTAAGGGAAATTCTTATTTTTTAATTTTATTGGAGTATTGATGATTTACAATATTGTGTTAATTTCTGCTGTACCACAGTGATTCAAATATACATATATATATATATTCTTTTTAATATTCATTTCCATTGTAATAAGAACTACTAGACAAGTAAGTGCAGGAAAATGTGGCTTTTAAAGGATAGTCAATATTAATAGATTATACAATATTCTAGGTGTAGTAATGGACTGATAGAACTTCTCTAAGCTCAAGGACTTAAAGGAAAAGCAATACTAATGAATGAACAGATGAAAAATCTCAAGAGGGAAATTCAAACTATAATAAAAAAGAAAATGGTGGAATTTTGAGCAACAATAAAAATAAACCCAACATCTACAATGAAAAAAAAATCACTGAGTCATTAAGAGTAGTTGGGAGACTGATTACAAATGGGCTAGTAAGTCTAAATATTGATCAACAGAAAATGTCTATTTTAAAAAATCAGAGAAAAGAAAATTGAAAGAAAATTAACAGAGCCTCCCTGTGCTGTGCTTAGTCCCTCAGTCACGTCTGACTCTTTGCGACCCCATGGACTGTAGCCCACCAGGCTCCTCTGTCCAGGGGATTCTCCAGGCAAGAACACTGGAGTGGGTTGCTATGTCTTCCTCCAGGGGATCTTTCCAACCCAGGGATCAAACCCAGGGGTCAAACCCAGGTCTTCCGCATTGCAGGCAGATTCTTTACCTTCTGAGCCACCTGGGGAAGTCTAGTGAGCGAAATGGTACAGAGCCTCAGGGACCTGTGTAAAATTACAAAGTGGTTCCAACACACAGATAATTGGAGTCCAATACAGGAAGGAGGCAGGACATGTTTTTAAAGAAGTTCCCCACCTTTTTGGGTTAAAAAAACCCCAAAATTTGTATATCCAAGGATGTATACTTAATGTATACTGAGTAGAAGAAAATACAGAAAGGACTATATTTAAGTATATCCAAATCATAGTACTCAAAAGCTAAGACAAAGAGAAATTTTAGAATCTGCCAGAGCAAAAGAGAGAATTCCTTTGGGGATTTGGTTTTATTGTATGGAGTCAACTGATTTCCCATCAGTGAGCAGGAAGACAATGAAATAACATCTTTAAAATGATGGGGTAAAAAAGGCTGACCTAGAATTCTATTTCCACTGAAAGTCCCCTTCCAAACTGATGAAGAAATAAAGACGATTCCATCCAAACAAAGGCAGAGAGAATTAATTGCCATCAACATTTTAAGGATGTTGAAAGGATTTCTTCAGGCTGAAGAAAAACATGGCTGGATGGAAACAATGACATGGGAAGTACCACTGTGCTTCGAAACTCACAGGCTGGCGCAGCAGAATTATCAAAAGAGGCCTGGGAGCCAAGTGCAGCCTGCTGACTGCGTGTGTGGGGTTTACTGGACCAGAGCCACACCTATCCATTTGCATACTGTCTATGGCCACTTTTGTGCTGGAATTACAGAGTTGAGTTGTGACAGAGATCTTATCTGGCACTTGAGAGGGAAAAAAAAGCAAGTCTTATCATAGAGAATGAAAAGCGGAGACCGTGATAAAACACAGCATGGGCAAAGTACAAGATAATATAGCCCACGTTCATGCGAAGAGGAAACCCAGGGTTTAATTTAAAAAAATAAAAGAGCTACATGGAGTTTTTCACTGGTAAACTGAGAGGCTGAAAAAGTGAAAACGTATGAACGTTAGTGAGAAGGCCACTGACCAGAGTCTACACGTCCACCAGGACGGGAGAATGGCTAATGGTTCGTGGATGCCCTCCAGGACTGGATTCAAGAGATGGCATGAATATAAAAAGTATGGTTCTATTGATTTTATTGGCTTTTCCAATTTACTTCAGGGCAAGTTGGATTCCCTTGTCCGCACAAACCCTGTAAATAAATAGAGTGCTTGTGGGTGGTTTATCCTGCGATCAGCTTTTATAAGGCTTATTTCCGTAAAGCATTAATTCCTAAAATTTCCTTCACAGAATGGAGATTTGCTGCCAAATCTGTCTGGCTATTAGACTTATAATGGCACAGGTGGGAGTTTAGGGAAATAAACAGTCCCCATAAGGACCTGTTGATAAATTTGAGCTCTGACTTTTCCATCCTTTATAGTCTCTCTCATTTCTGTATCTTTGCACATCTGTGACACTGGAGTTTGGCCCAGAGGAAGAACACACAGTTGAGATGAAGAGCGGGTGCCAAGGATGCTGAATATTTGGAGAAGATGGGATGCAGATGAACATCTGTGCAGAGAAAATAAAGCCAAGGATGATATTCCTCAACGTGGAAATAACTATACAGAATACTACCCCTATAAAAGCTCCCTCTTTTTTTTTTTTGCCAGAAAGTTTCTTTCTTTTCCGTCAAAGTTATTTATCTGCCCACGCCTCTGCAGGTGTGTGTTTTGTTTCGGTTTACCAATTCGAAGCCACAGGCAAACTTCCTAGGACGTGTATCCATGTTTAAAGTGGGCTTGACAGTCCGATTTTTGCACTGACAGGCACACAATAAAAATCATGTACTGTTACTAGTTTTCTAGGCGGAATCATTTCATCACAATTATCTTCAAATCTCCAATGTTCTGTGCCCTCAAACCCAATTGTCTTTCTTTTCATAATTAAGTCGAAGTGACAGTGGATGACAGCTGCAACTGGCTTCATTTGGGAGGCGAGCTCCGCTTGCAGTGTCACCATGGAATCACGCTGGCTGTGTGTCAGAATGCTTAAGCCTTTGAATGTAACCAAATCTGTATAGTCAGACAAGGTGCACGTTTATAGGCAAGCACACATTTTGTGTGTGTCTGTAACATGGTACACTTTCCTACAAAGTTCTGATATCTTAAGCAAGATTTGTAAAAGACATCTCCAAAATATTGAATAGATGCAAAGGGGGTTTCCTACGAAAGGGCTTTGTTCCCATGTTGGCCACAGTTTTCTGTAACGGGCTAGATAGTAAGTATTTTTGGTTTTGCAAGCCATATGGTCTCTGTTGCAGCTATTCTACTCCACCCTTCGAGTGTGAACGCAGAGACAATACGTAAATGAATAGGCATAGGTCTGGTCCAATGAAACTATTGATAAAAACAGGAAGCAGGGAGAATTTGGTGCCTGGGCTGCCCTAAACAATTATTCAACATATTTTATTTATAGCAGAGTATGCCCTGGTGGCTCAGACAGTAAAGAATCTGCCTGCAATGCAAGAAACTTGGGTTTGATCCCTGGGTGGAGAAGATCCCCTGGAGAAGGAAATGGCAACCCACTCCAGTGTTCTTGCCTGGAGAATCCCATGGACGGAGCAGCCTGGTGGGATGCAGTCCATGGGATCACAGAGTCAGACACGACTAAGCAAGTAACACTTTATGCACCATTTTAATATAAGTTCTTATTCCCTTTCTGACTACTATAAAGTATTACTAGAAATAGAGAGTGAATGTGGTTTATAAAGAAGAGTTTGGGGGTTATTTATGATATCGAACAACCCAACACGTATTTTATATAGATATAGCAAGTGATGTTTACATGGAGTGTAAGACAAAGCTTCCGTGTCATTTACTCATTTGAGTCCCATAACAACCCCCTGACTTAGAAAGGACAGGTCTCTGTCTTAAGGCCCATAAAGCTTGAAAAGGGGGCTTCCCTGGTGGTTCAGTGGTAAAGAATCTGCTTGCCAACGCAGGGGACACAGGTTTGGTTCCTGATCTGGCATAATCCCACAGGCCAAGGAGCAGTTAAGCCCGTGCGCCACAAATATTGAGCCTGTGCTCTAGAGCCCAGGAGTCACAACCCCTGAGTCCACACGGCTTACAGGCTGTGCTCCTCAACGAGAGGGACCACTGCAGTAAGAAGCTCCCACACCACAACCAGAGAGGAGCCCTGCTCGCCGCAACTAGAAAAAAACCCATGCGGCACTGAAGACCAGGCACAGCCAACAAAAAAATGAATAAGTGAACTTTTAAAAAGCGTTTAAAGGCTCAATGCCCCCCCCCACCCCATATCAGAAATGCAAAGCATAGAATCAGGTTTTGAATGCTTCCATTTGGGTACTAAAGTTTTTCTTTGGAGCAGCAGGCCGTTTGGGGAGCTGATTTTTGGTGATATTTTGATTGCATAGAAGTGGCCCTAATTCAGCTCCTGATTTGCAATTACTGTTAGCAGTGAAAAAGAAAGTAAATATTTTCTGTATCATCAAATCAATGGAGGCAGCAAGAATGAATCATTCAAGAAAAAAATAGAAACAAGCGTCAAATAGTGATGTTTTCCTTAATAACAGTATTTCTTTGCCTGAATTGTAGACGTAATTGCCTCTATGAGCCACGTGGCTTCCTCTCAGAGACAACACCTTTATAGCCTTTTATGTGAAACTCTGAAACTTCAAAAAGAGTCTGAAGTGATTCACTCCTAGCCAGCTGGCATTAGAGCAATCTGTTATGTATGCTTTGGCTTCTGTACAATTTAACTGTTATAACTTTTGTTACATAAAAAGCTGAAAAAAAGAGATAAACTACTGCATCAGGATTTTTGATACAGACACTGAGCCATCGACAAAGGAAACCGTATTTGTGGATTATGTCCATAGCTCTCTTGACTGCCTAAGAACTAATCACCTTACAATATTACCATCTAATATAACCATCTGTATTGATGGTTTTTCTCCAACAAGGGCAAAATGTTTTGGAGAAACTGTCTGAATATCTTTACCACATTGGTCTAAGATCACAGGGTTTACAATTTCCATTCTTTTTTTTTTTTTAAGGACTCTTAGAGAAAACCAAGTTAAACTATTTCACAGTTGTATGTATATATAAGATCTGAGAATGCTGGCCATTTATAAAGGCTTTGGTGATGCTAAAACTATGTAAATATTAAGATGAAAGCTCTTCATTACTCTAAAGTTGGGTGAAAATGACGTGTATGGGAAAAGGTAGGCAGCTGGGGACACAGTTCCTCATGCCGCAGAGATGGCATCGCTGACGTGTAAAATGAAAAGGCAGTCTAACAGACATGGGAGTCGGTTTTCCTCTGCACACCAATGTCCAGGCTGAGGACTGGGGCTGAATGAAGGGGAAGATCTTGTATTTCCGTAAATATCAAGGCAAAATCGCTACCCTCCTGGACATAAAACAGTCATATTATTCAAGGAAGCCAATTTCATTTCTCAATGTATTTAAGAACAGCTGAGGTGGGAGAGAGGCTCAAGAGGAAAGGGACGTGTGTATACATACGGCCGGTTCACGTGCTGCAGAGGCTAACACAATGCTGTGAAGCAATTATGCTCCAATTAAAAATAAATTAAAAAAATACACATTATGTGTCAGCTTCTTAATTTGAGTCACTGGCCTTCTCATCTATTGAGATTGATAAAAGGGAGCAAATGGGTTCCTTATCTTAAAAGGGCGTGCATTCTTTTATTTCCCTCAAAGGTTAATGGAAATACTACCTGGAAAGTAGTGCCATCCAAATTTCATCTCCCTTCATTTATCTATAATCAATGAAATACCAAAACTGCTTACAATAATATTGTCACTTCAGAACACTTTTTTTCTTTAAAGGACCTCTGAGGCTCTCTCTAAACCTATTTGCAGGGCAGGAATAGAGACACAGACACGGAGAATGGCCCTATGGACCCAGTGGGGAAGGAGAGGGCAGGGTGATTGTGAGAGTTGGATTGAAATATACACACCCCTGTGTCCAAGACGGACGGGATATATGTATAATTACAGTGCCCTCCCCGGGTCCGGAAGATCCCCTGGAGGAGGGCACGGCCACTCACTCCAGTATTCTTGCCTGGAAACTCCACGGATGGAGGAGCCTGGTGGGTTACTGTCCATGGGTTTACAAAGAGTAGGACACCACGGAGGCAACTTAGCACACATTCGTATATCTAATTCATGTTGTCGTGCAGCCGAAACTTACACAACATTGTAATACAATTATATTCCTTTTTTTTTTAGTGTGTGCATCATTTTTTGCAGCATTTTATTTTCATCAATAGTTAGTGGCACAGTGTCTGGAAAGCAGTACCATTCAAATTTTATCTCCCTTCATTTAGCTCTAATCAGCAAGACACTAAAAATGATTACAATAATATTGTCACTTCAGAGCACTTTTTTTTTTTTAATGATCTCTGAGATTCTGTAAGTTATTTTTAAAAGTGGGGTCTGTAGCTAGGGTAGTCAGGATTAGAGTAAGTCAGTTCTGGCCAGCACCATAAAATCATCACGTGTAAACCTCTATACCAGGCCCAGTAGTGATGGGTATGGCGTGGGCGTTATGTACGAGGGCCAATACAGAGGGACACAGTAGGAGCTGAGAAAGGCCTTTAACAAAAGGCTGTCAGATATGATTTACTAAGCTGGCCTCTGCTGGGCAGGCCTCACTGAGCACTCTGAAAACAAGCTTTCTATAGTGGCAGACTTTTCCATAACCCAACAAAGACGCGGAATTATAGGCAGTTCATAAAAGTGATGTCTTTTCTTTAGTCCTAACAGGGTCTCTCAACGGGGGAGGCAAAACCAATGAAGTGCAAAATATAATATGAAGTCAATTTCCCTTCTCACACAACCCTGAAAATAAGAAAAGATTCTTGTTTTCCTGGGGCTGCTGGAAATCTGAACGTCTTCTGGGTGGCTGGAGGAGAAGACCAGGAGTATTTAATAATATTTTTTAGCTTAATTAGTTCAGGCATTTCATTTGCAGAAAGATTTAGTGCATGTTTCATCTGTTTAGAAGATCACAGAAGTCTGGGTAAGATCGTTTTTCCAGATATAGGGTGAGGTAGTTTGAGAGAGGGGTTATGCTTAATGAGATCCACTTTCAAAAAAAATTATATTAGTGGCTGAAGAAAAGGACCAGTTCTATGATGCAGGACCAACTCTAGCACTTAATTTCTGAACACAGTGATGTGAGACTTGAGTGACTCTGCTTCACAGCAGAGATGGGTGATAAACACATTTAACTGAATTTAATTGTTTATAAACCATGCTACTTCTGAATATGTGGCTATACTTGATATTCTTATGAAGTGAATATGAATTCAATTTATATATATATAAACATGCATATATATACATGTTCATATATATAACTATATATGTAGCTGTAACTCTGGTGATGTTGAAAAACATAAATGACATTAAAAATTCCGATTATTCTCATTAAAAGAATATATGACACAGACAATGAAGAGTTCCTTGTTAGCAGACTGTTGAGGTTTGAAAGTTACGTCTTACTTTGCTATATCATAGCAAGCAATTATACTCCCTAAACTTCAATTATATACTCTAGTTCTTATAATGTATGTCCAACCCTCCAAATAAAAATTCCTCTATATCTCTTCTAAGAAATTTTATTTACAAGTTGTAAATTAGCTTGCACCATCCCTTTGTACTTACTTGTGACATGAGAATTTTTTCCAGTTTTTTTAATGTGACAGTTTATTCAGTAATATAGATAATATCATCTGTTTCACTTGTGCTGCAAGTGGATAGTTCTGTTTTAAATATAGTCAACACATATTTATTTTTAACTTTTTATTTTATATTGATGTATAGCCATAGTTCAGCAGGTAAAAAATCTGCCTGCAATACAGGAGACCCTGATTCGATCCCTGGGTTGGGAAGATCCCCTGGAGAAGGGATAGGCTACCCACTCCAGTATTCTTGGGCTTCCCTGGTGGCTCAGATGGTAAAGAATCTGCCTACAGTGTGGGAGACCTGGGTTTGATCCCTGGGTTGGGAAGATCCCCTGGAGGAGGACATAGCAACCCAACTCCAGTATTCTTGCCTGGAGAGTCTCCATGGACAGAGAAGCCTGGCGAGCTGCAGTCCATGGGGTCACAAAGAGTCAGACACAACTGAGTGACTGAGCAGGCGCCTAGCCGATTAACAAGGTTGTGGTAGTTTCAGGAGCACAGCAAAGAGGCCCAGCCATATACACGTACCCATTCTCCCCCAAACCCCCTCCCATCAAGGCTGCCACATCCCACTGCGCTATACAGGACGTCCTTGTTGATTATCCATTTTAAATAGAGCAGTGTGTACATGTCCATCCCAAACACCCTAACTACCACTCCCCTGCCATCCTTCTCCCCATAAGTTCACTCTCTCTGAGTCTCTTTCTGTTTTGTAAGTAAGTTCATTTTTATCTTTTTTTTTTTTTAAGATTCCACATGTAAGAGGTGTCATACAGTATTTCTCCTTCTCTGTCTTACTTCGCTAAGTATGACTGTTTCTCAGTACATCCATGTTGCTGCAAATGGCATTATTTCATTCTTTTTAATGCCTGAGTCATATTCCATGGCCATCACTTCATGGCAAATCGATGGGGAAACAAAGGAAGCAGTGAGAGACTTTATTTTTGGGGGTTTCAAAATCACTGCAGATGGTGAGTGCAGCCTTGAAATTAAAAGACGCTTGCTCCTTGGAGGAAAAGCTATGACCAACCTAGACAGCATATTAAAAAGCAGAGCCATTACTTTGCTGATAAAGGTCCCTCTAGGGAAAGCTATTTCACTTTTCACTTTCATGCATTGGAGAAGGAAATGGCAACCCACACCAGTGTTCTTGTCTGGAGAATCCCAGGGACAGAGGAGCCTGGTAGGAGGCTGTCTATGGGGTTGCACAGAGTCAGACACGACTGAAGTGACTTAGCAGCAGCAGCAGCAGCAGCAGCAGTGAAAGCTATAGTTTTTCCAGCAGTCATGTATGGATGTGAGAGTTGGACTATAAAGAAAGATGAGTGCTGAAAAATTGATGCTTTTGAACTGTGGTGTTGGAGAAGACTTTTGAGAGTCCCTTGGACTGAAAGGAGATCCAACCAGTCCATCCTAAAGGAAATCAGTCCTGAATATTCACTGGAAGGACTGATGCTGAAGCTGAAACTCCAATACTTTGGCCACCTGATGTAAAGAACTGACTCACTTGAAAACACCCTGATGCTGGGAAAGATTGAAGGCAGGAAGAGAAGGGTATGACAGAGGATGAGATGGTTGGATGGCATCACCAACTCGATGGACATGAGTTTGAGTAAACTCCAGGAGTTGGTGACGGACAGGGAAGCCCGGCGTACTGCCCTCCATTGGGTCACAAAGAGTCTGAGACGACTGAGCGACTGAACTGAATATTCCATTGTACATACACCACATCTTCATTATTCAGATGGATAACTCTTAAAACTGTGAAACAGAGTACCCGAGCACCAGAGTATCAACTGAGACCTCCAAGAAACAGACATCAAGATGGAATTAGTAAGAAAACATTTCCTGAAGAAATACTTCTGAAGGATAAGGTGGAGAAGGACTAGGAGTGAGCAAACCCAGGTCTGACATCTATGAAAGAAGAGAGAAGGGAGGAAGACCTCAGGCTGCACTGCATCTTGGAGAATGGCTGAGCCAGGCTGGAGGGTGCTCCAGAAGGAAGACCACCTCTAAGAGAGTCCTGTGTTCAACAGGGATGTCTGAGCTCTGATACCCTGGCTGTATTGAGGCATTTTCTGTGATAAACCCGGAAGGAACATGACCTGCATTCCCAAGTTGTGTTGGCAAGACTACCAGACATCTATCTGCTTTTTTTCCCACCCATATGATTCTGAGTAGGTTCTCTCTTGAGGTACAATCTGAGCCTTATGCTCCTTTGTTTGACACATACTTAGAAATCTCTTTTGTGAAATATTATGGCATACTGATGTGGTCAACATGATGAAGAATTACAGACATAATCATACAGCAAGTGTGCTTCCAACACATTCAGTTCTAACAGAGATAAGATAGCACATCGCTGTGCAAGACTCATTCATTGAAAAATCTGACATTGAAAACATCAAAACAATTTCATCCATCGGTGGTTTGTTTTTCTTAACACAGGGAAAGAACGTTAATTCCGCTTTAGCAGCAAGAACCCTTGGATCATCTTGAAGCAGATCAGAGTTCAGTGGGGTCATACTTTTATAAATGCTAGTATAGGTTCTCTGTGTGCATGCTCAATCACATCCAACTCTTTGCAGCCCCGTGGACTGTAGCCCGCCAGGCTCCTCTGTCCACGGGATTTCCCATGCAAGAACGTTGCAGTGAGTTGCCGTTTCCTCCTCCAGGGGATCTTTCTGACCCAGGGATCAAACCTGCGTGTGCTGAATTGGAAGGCAGGTTCTTTACCACTGAGTCCCTGGGGAAGCCCAGTATAGGTTACAAGTATCCTTTAAAAAATTAAATTCATGATTTAAACAAAAAATGATATGTATTATGGTACCTGGGCTGATTGTGTTCTTTCGGGGAGTAATTCACAACAAAAGTATGAAGGAATGTGTCTTCACACCCTCTTTATTCCTCTTTCACATGCTACATTTTTTCATTCAACTCCAGTTCTCTGGGGTTGCTTTTTATTTTCTGCTGCTTCCAATCACTCAAAATGTTTTCCTCTACCAGATTCTACAGTCCCATCTTGCATTTCATTTATTAAGAGCCTCTTTTCCTTCCGCATCTTCCAGGTGAATGTGTTGAAATCATAAGGTGTATGTATTGTTGTTAGTCGCTAAGTCACATTCGACTCTTTGTGGCCCCATGGACTGTAGCACACCAGGCTCCTCTGTCCTCCACTGTCTCCCGGAGTTTGCTCAAACTCACGTCCATTGAGTCGGTGATGCCATCCAACCATCTCATCCTCTGCGGGCCCCTTCTCCTTTTCCCTTCAGTCTTTCCCAGCATTAGGGTTTTCTCCAGTGAGTCAGCTACATAACATTCCAGGTTCCTATGCAATATTGTTTTTTATAGCATCAGACTTTACTTTCACCCCCAGACACATCCACAGCTCAGCATCCTTTCCACTTTGGCCCAGCCGCTTCATTCTTTCTGGAGCTGTTTCTCCACACTTCTCTGGTGAAATATTAGATATCTTCTGACCTAGGGGGCCCATCTTCCAGGGTCATATATTTTTGTCTTTTCGTACTTTCCCTGGGGTTCTCCAGGCAAAAATACTGGAGTATGTTGCCATATTGCTACTACTGCTGCTGCTAAGTCACTTCAGTCGTGTCTGACTCTGTGCAACCCTAGAGACGGCAGCCCACCAGGCTCCCCTGTCTCTGGGATTCTCCAGGCAAAAACACTGGAGTGGGTTGCCATTTCCTTCTCCAGTGCATGAAAGTGAAAAGTGAAAGTGAAGTTGCTCAGTCGTGTCTGACTCTTAGCAACCCCATGGACTACAGCCAACCAGGTTCCTCCATCCATGGGATTTTCCAGGCAAGAATACTGGAGTGGGGTGTCATTGCCTTCTCCGTGTTGCCATAGGTAGACCCAAAAGAAAAGACCTCTCCAGCATACCTCCAAGAATGCGAGCTTATGACGTGGGTGCCCAAGATGTCAGGGTATCATATACTCTGGTTGCCAGCACTTCCAAGCCTGAGATGTGTCAAGTGCTTCATGGAGAACCGGACTCAGAGCTTAGATTTATTTAGAATATTAACTGAAGCCAAGGATGTCCCCTCCTGAGTATTGTCACCCAGTCCAGCTTCTCATAAGGGAGACTTTGCTTCAGTCAGTTTGTCCAAAGCTGGGCAGAGTTTTGGGCTAAGTCACGGCCGCATGGCTCTCCTACCGGACGTCTGACTTCTCCGTCGAGAGCACGCCGTGAGCCCCACTTTAGGGACCAGTCAACAGCAGCTGTGCCAGCAGGGTTATTTTCTCATAGCCCTCATGGAATGAGAGCTGCTTTCTACATAGAGAACCTCGCGGGGCTGCTTGCTGCAGAAGAAGGCAATTAGAATTTTATGGACTCTCCGGTACAAGTGTTAATGTTTGATAAAACCTAACTTTGTTACTCCTTGCGCTTAACTGCATTTCATCGTTGCCTCAATGCCTGTAACTCAAAGAGCTAGACTTGTCTATAGTCACCGAGCTCTTTTTGGCTTTAAACAATGCTGCAAGTTCCTCTTTTGCAAAAGTCCAGACTCGCTCATCAACCACTGGCTACATGCCCTGGACTGATCACTGCACTTTTTTTTCCTTCTGGTAACTGAAGTGAACTCTATCTTCTTGTCTTTTCATGGACTTTAACTTCTGTTTCCAGTGCGTGATCATCATTTTTTAATGACAACTTGGCTCTCAATTCAGGTCGCTGTGTGATTACTCAGGACACCAGATTCTTTGCAGCTCCTATGTGGCTCAGAACCATGCACCAGTAAGGGTGCAAGAGTGCGTCTGCCAATACAGGAGCCCAATAAAGTTAATTGTTTCTCCGTTAGGCACTTTGCTAGTGCGCTGAACACATGGAACCGATTATCTGGCACAGCAATGTTGTTAAATAAAATGTGCAAAAAAGAAAATACAATTATTGCTAAAGTAAAAACATACCACCAGGGGTTATTAAAAAAAAATCAAGATGTTTTACATTTTGAGGATGTTTCGCTGCTACGTGTGGTGTTTGGTGAAAAACGATTCTCTCCAAGACACTACAGGGCCAGCGTTAAACTTTACTTCTGCTCCATTATCGTCCAGTTGCTTGAAATAAATGAAAGCAGACTTTTTCATTCTCAAGGAAACATTCAAAAAAAAAAAAGTTAAAGGCATATTTTGCAACGTTGGAATAAAAATCACTCACTTAAAACATTCATCTCATACAAGAAGTAGGATGATTCTTTCATTTAAGAACAGATTTACTTCTATCAGCCCTCTGGGCAGGTCTGAAGTGCTTTTGAACTCTATCGATTCACAAATGGAGATCATCTCCCAAAGTAACTACATTCTGGTATAGAAAATAAATTACTTGGGTAGCATGGAAAAAAAAAACAAAACAAAACTCTAATCCTGCTTAGGTCTGCTTAGGCGAACCATGGGGACTTAATAAATACAATGTGTTTATAAGATGAAGAGTCATAATCAGCTTCCATTTACCTTCAAGGTTTTCCCATTTCTCACCAACACTTTGAAATAATAACATTATATTGCCTAAATGGAATGCAGTTACAGTTACATGGAGCATTTTAAAATTGTTTTTCTTGTATTGTGATCATAGCTATTTAGCCAATGTCCCTTAGAGATACAAGAGTGTTTTGTCAGATTGGCTTTTGTTATGAATGGGCTTTAAATAATCAAACCATATACATTTCTGTTGATTTGAATTTTGTGTGTATCAGTCGCTCAGTCCTGTCTGACTCTTTGCAACCCCGTGGACTGTAACTGACCAGGCTCCTGTGTCCATGGGATTTTCTAGGCAAGAATACTGGAAAGTTAGCCACTCAGTTGTGCCCGACAGTTTGTGACCCCACGCGTGTACTGTAGCCCAACAGGCTCCTCCGTCCGTGGGATTTTCCAGGCAATAACTCTGGAGTACGCTGCCATTTCCTCCTCCAGGGGAGTCTTCCCAACCCAGGGGTCAAACCCAGGTCTCCTGCATGGCAGGCAAATCCTTTACCACCTGAGCCACCAGGAAAGCCCTTGAATTTTGTATGAATGACCTTTAAATAACCAAACTGCATACATTTCAGTTGATTATTTAAAGGCCATTCATACAAAATTCAAAATCTAACAAAGCATTCTTGTGTAACAGAAGGCAAACAGAGAAGGGGGTGGCAGAGGATGAGATGGTTGGATGGCATCACCGATTCAATGGGCATGAATTTGAGCAAACTCCTGGGGACAGTGGAGGACAGGGGAGCCTGGTGTGCTGCAGTCCATGGGGTCGCAAAGAGTCGGACATGACTTAGTGACTGAACAACAATGCATTTTAGTAAAACACTATGTTAACTCGTTCAGCATTACAGACCAATTCATATATTAGCCTAAAAAACGTGAGGACCCGAAAATTTTCATTTTAAAAATTTGGATTTTATTTTCTATGTCTTCAACTAAACAAGATGTTTGTTAATTTTTTTTTTCTCTAAAGTGCCTCAAATCAATTAAAGTATTATTAAAGCAGATCTGAATAAACCCATGTAGCTATGAATTCGGAGAAGGCAATGGCAACCCACTCCAGTACTCTTGCCTGGAAAATCCCATGGGCGGAGGAGCCTGGTAGGCTACAGTCCATGGGGTTGCGAAGAATCAGACATGACTGAGCGACTTCACTTTCACGTTTCACTTTCAAGCATTGGAGAGGGAAATGGCAACCCACTCCAGAGTTCTTGCCTGGAGAATCCTAGGGACAGGGGAGCCTGGTGGGCTGCCGTCTATGGGGTCGCACAGAGTCGGACACGACTGAAGCGACTTAGCAGCAGCAGCAGCAGCAGCTATGAATTGTCCTGTTATAAAATGTGGATTTGTCTTCTTTGCTAATCAAAGACCCATACATTTAGGACTTAATATCGATGCAATAATTGATTTTGCTCAGTTTTCTTCTTATGAATAACTAGAATTGTCAACCTTGAGAGTGACTGGAATTTTCAGACTAGACTGTATGTTGCTCAAAATGGTCATTGTACTTTCCTTGCAAGTAGGCTCTTGCAACCTTATACTTTCTAAATGTAACACTTTTCAACTAATTATTAGTTCTATACTTTGGTTATTCTGTAGCTCTCTAACATACTAAAAGAATGCTCAAGTAGGAAAGAGCCTTAAAAGGAACAGAAACAGATTATTTTTTCTTTTCCGATGAGCGGAATTGGGAGGTTAAATCGTCATAAATCACTAAAGATAATCTTCTTGGAGGCAGAACTATTGATCCAAAGTGCTCTGGCCATGTTTAACTAGAAAAATATTGTTATTCAGTCGCTAAAAGTGTCTGACTTTTTGCGACCCCATGGACTGCAGCATGCCAGGCTTCCCTGTCCTTCACTATCTCCAGGAGCTTGCTCAAACCATATGCATTTCGTCAGTCCATCCAACCTTCTCATCCTCTGTCACCCACTTCTCCTGCCCTCAATCTTGTCGGCGCTTCGCATCAGGTGGCCAAAGTATTGAAGCTTCAGCTTCGGCATCAGTCCTTCCAGTGAATATTCAGGGTTGATTTCCTTTAGGATTGACTAGTTTGATCTCTTTACTGTCCAAGGGTCTCTCCAGAGTCTTCTCCAGCTGCATGGCATGATTTAAATGATGTAAAATGCAAGGCTGCTGCCTTTCCAAGAGGAAGTAATTTAGGGTAATGGCTTTAACTCCCTTTAGCTAAAAGTGCAGCTAGTTGCCAACAATTTAAAAAAGACTTTGTTACCATTGAGAGGCTAGTCCATAAATTTCAATGAGATGACTGTCCATTATTGATAACTCTGATTTCTTTGAGATTTTGATGGGTAGAGAGAAAAGATGACTTGGCTACTATTAATAAGCACTTGTAGAAAATAGAAACGGTCATCATGAATCATGAAGCCAGAGGCTATTTGAAAGGAGATCTGGAAGATAATTATAGAATTCCATAAGTGACATACTTAGCTTTTGGCAACTTTTTAGAAAACTTTGCAGACAGATATTACATGTTTAGTAGGTTAACTAAATCATCCAAACTACTCTTTTTATTCGTGTTACAAGTAATATAATATAACTACCCTACATTTTATAGATTTGGCAAAATCAACATGATTTAATATACTTACATTCACATGTACGCCCGCTTTTCTACTCATTTCAGGTACATTTAAAAGAAGTTAAATTCTGATGTTTAACATGTAAACATTTTTAAATTTAATTTTTCTTTTATATAGGAGTATAGCTGATTTACAGCCTTGTATAACATGAAACATATGAATACTATAACATTGACGATAAGATTTTTCTCTTAAAAAGCAAAGTTAATCTTTCCTGTTCAACATTAAAATTCTTTTTATCAAGCAAAAAATGAATACATTTACTTAAGACAGTTTCCTGTGTTGCCGCCATGATTTTCAGATTTTTCACAGGAAAAAATATAATTACAGATAATTCCTTGAAATCTTAATATATGAACCACTTCTTTTATTAATATATTTATTTAATAAATTTGATATTTATAACTTATTCTTATTGAATCATTCAGTGGAAGTTCTGAGGTCACTTTGATTAACTGGCACATCTCTGAACTCGTGGCTTCTAAATGGCAGTGGCAATTGAACTTATATACCAATCTGCTGTTCCTCCTGTGTTTTTATTTGGCTTTACACTATCCAGGGCAGCTTGGTTTATTAAACCAAATAATATAGGGTTGCAGATTTAAATCACTACTCTGCAATTTCAGGAAAACATCACACAATAAATGTTTTATTAGAGGATTTTTACCAGGATGCACTCAATCTACAGCACAAATAATCATGTTTCAAAGAGCAAACATTTTGTATATCACACACCTGTTTTTGACACAGTGTTAAAGGTGGTTAGCTTGTAAGTCGTGTGTATTTTAAAAATGTTGACTTATGTGTTTGTAAAATCACTGAAGCATCTTCTGTAAAAACGTCATGGTTCTCTTGAACACAGCATCTTCATAACCACAGTGTCCTTTGGAGAAGAATCTTATTAATTGTCACAAGAATAATGCTAATATTTTCCTTGACATTTACAATGCAGTTAATGAAAGCACACGTGAAAATAATCTAAGAATAAATGAACGCATCTGAGGTTTATTCGTGAACAGCAGAAGATCTCTCAGTAACAGCATGATAACAAACAGGAGCATATGTCTCTTAAAGAAAAAATATCCAGAGGTTGGTGGAGCAGTTCATTCTCAAGTATGGCTGCTTGTGTTACTAATTTTTCATCCGGTAAGAAGGAGACAGGGGTTTGGAGGGGTCCATGGCTGTTACTTTTTAAGGACACTTTCTGACATTGTCATTGCTGTGCCTACTTACACCCCATTAATCAGAAATAAGTAACATGACCACGCGTAATTGCAGGGGATCTGGGGACTGTGATCCTTATCCAGGCACTCAGAACTTTCTATTCTTTTTTTTTTAATTCATCAGATTCATTTTTTTTAAGTTGTATTGAAGTATAGTTGCTTTATAATGTTGTATCAGTTTCTGCTGCTGCTGCTAAGTCGCTTCAGTCGTGTCCGACTCTGTGCGACCCCATAGACGGCAGCCCACCAGGCTCCCCCATCCCTGGGATTCTCCAGGCAAGAACACTGGAGTGGGGTGCCATTGCCTTCTCCAGTATCAGTTTCTACTGTATCGCAAAGTGAATCAGCTATACCTACATATCCCCTCCTTTTTGGATTTCCTTCCCATTAAGGTTACCACAGAGTGTGTGCTATGCAGTAGGTTCTTATTAATTATGTATTATATATAGTATCAATGGTGTATATATGTTAATCCCTGTCTCTCAGTTCATCCCACAACCGCCTTTCCCTCTTGGTATCCATATATTTGATCTCTGTATATGTGTCTGTTTCTACTTTTAAAATAAGATCATCTATACCGATTTTTTTCTAGATTGCTCATACAGGGGTTAATGTACAATATTTGTTTTCTCTTTCTGACTTCACTCTCTATGACTGCCTCTAGGTCCACCCAAGAACTTTCTATTCTTCTAAGAGAAGAAGGAAAGAGCAATATTCCAGGGAGTCAGAACAAGTTAATTATATATTTTTTGCATTCCACCTCTTGCTCTAAATCATGGCACATTTAGTTTACATTTGGATTCTGTATTCTTATAAAACCACCCCAACTCTGTCCTTCGGATCTTCGAACCAGAATTGTTATGGGTTTTCTAAGGAAGTTTTAGCCACCCACTCTCAACTGCAATATGACCCAGAAAGATCATGCTTTCAGCTAGAAGCAATGAATATGGAAAACTTTTAATACCATTTATTTGTCAGCCCTCACTCATCTTTGTCTTGTTTTGGTCATTCTTCAGTGTCTCCTAGTAATTATTTTTTGCATTTCATCTAGAATTTATCATTGTCCATATGAAGTTAGTCCTAGAGAGAAGCTTAGTTATGTGTGCATGTGTGCTAACTTGCTCAGTATTGCCAGTCTCTTTTGCAACCCTATGGACTGTAGCCCACCAGACTCCTTTGTCTATGGGATTCTCCAGGCAGCCGGTGGCCGCGCCCTCCTCCAGGGAGCTTCCAGACCCAGGGACTGAGTGTGCATCTCTCACATTTTCTGCATTGGGAGGCGGTTTCCTGACTGCTGGGGCACCAGGGAAGCGCCCCTTACTAGTCACAACTAGATGTAAAACCTCATGGAAGTGTTTCTCTTGATGCACACATGGCTGGTCTCTTCCTGCCGTTCAGATTCAACACAAACGTCCCCTCTTTGGGAAGGCTTTTCCTGAATGTAAAGCAGCCTTCAGTCTTATAGAAAAGCAGCCGGAGCATCAGTGAGACCTTCTCCAACTGTGAAATCTAGAAACACACTGCTGTCTTACTACACACACAGGTACACACACACACACACATCAGAGTGAGTATTCTCCCCATTTTGCTTGGGATGATCTCAGATTCTTCTTCTTGTTTTTTTGAAAGTAAACTTTTCTTTAACATTTAATCTGGCCGTGCTGGGTGGCTTGTGGGGATTTGTTGTGGCCTGTGGGATCTAGTTCTCTGACCACGAATTGAGTTCGGGCCCTCGGCACTGGGAGGGTGGGGGTCTTAGCCACTGGGCCACCAAGGAAGTCCCAGATTATTCTCGTCATGACATCAGGACTAATAATATTTCCTGTCGCTGTCAGCATTTTCCAGATTGGTCTAAGAACTGTATGGTAAGGTGAAAAATCCCTATTATACTGCTTCCTTTTTCTTCCTATCACCAATTTGTTGTTTAGTCACCTAGTCATGTCCGACTCTTCATGACCCCATTTACTGTAGCGTGCCAGGCTGCTCTGTCCACGGGATTTCCCAGGCAAGAATATGGAATGGGTTGCTGTTGTGCCTACACATATATATATTTAATATATTATATAAGATATAGTTCTATACATTAAAGCATATGTCTGTCTCCCCATACTAGGATGTAATCCTATGAGGGCAGGAATTTTCTGTCTCATTCCCTGTTATATTCAGGACAGTTATAAGCACAAGGAAGATGTTCAATATATGTTCATGGAAGGAACAAACGAACAATCATTTTCTTTCGTCTACCCCAACAGAATGTAAGTTACATGATACTGAGACCCGATGTTTACATTTCTCCAGTTTATCCCCTCTTCCTGATTACAGTAGGCCTTCAGTACATTCATCCGTTAACCTTACAACATACAGGGCTTCCCAGCTGGTGCAGGGGTAAAGGATCTGCCTGCCCATACAGGAGACCCTGGAGATGTGGGTTCGATCCTTGGGTTGGGAATATCCCCTGGTGGAGGAAATGGCAACCCACTCCAATATTCTTGCCTGGGAAATCCCATGGACAGAGGAGCCTGGCGGGCTACAGTCCACCGGGTTGCAAAGAGTCGGACACGACTGAGCACACACAACAACACAACTCACAACACACAGTTAATGCTCTTTCCTCTGAAATTGTTAACCAGCAATATGTGAGTGACGAGCTATGTCTGCATAGGCCACTCAGCTGAGTTTCTTTTGCAGCTGGGGAGAAGGCAATGGCACCCCACTCCAGTACTCTTGCCTGGAAAATCCCATGGACGGAGAAGCCTGGAAGGCTGAGTCCATGGGGTTGCTAAGGGTCGGGTACGACAGAGGGACTTCACCTTCACTTTTCACTTTCATGCATTGGAGAAAGAAATGGCAACCCACTATAGTGTTCTTGCCTGGAGAATCCCAGGGACTGGGGGGATTGGTGGGCTGCCGTCCATGGGGTCGCACAGAGTTGGACACGACTGAAGCGACTTAGCAGCAGCAGCAGCAGATCATGTTAATCCGAAAGACCGTGAGTCTTATCCACAGTCAGATTTCCATTTCCACTCTATGGATGAAGAGAACTCAGGTGGCTTCTAAACCCCCATTAAGGACCACAGAACAATGCCTCTCCCCTGACAAAGGTGTCTGGGTCCTAATCCTTGGAACCTGAGAATATGTTACCTAACGTGGCAGCACCCTCCAGGAGGTACTAAAGGACAGGGAAGTCTGGCACGCTGCAGTCCTTGGGGTCACAAAGAATCGGACATGACTTAGTGACTCAACAGCAACCAACAACATGGCAAAGTGGACTCTGACAATGTGATTGGTGAAAGACTTTGAGATGGGTAGATTCTCTGGAGTGACTTGCTATTGCTAAGTCACTTCAGTCGTGTCCGACTCTGTGCGACCCCATAGACGGCAGCCCACCAGGCTCCCCTGTCCCTGGGATTCTCCAGGCAAGAACTCTGGAGTGGGTTGCCATTTCCTTCTCCAATGTATGAAAGTGAAAAGTGAAAGTGAAGTCGCTCAGTCGTGTCCAACCCTCAGCGACCCCATGGACTGCAGCCTGCCAGGCTCCTCCATCCATGGGATTTTCCAGGCAAGAGTACTGGAGTGGGGTGCCATTGCCTTCTCCGCTGGAGTGACTTGGGTAGGATTCAATACAATCACAGAGTCTTTGTAAACCAGAGATAGGCTGGAAAGTCGGAGTGAGAGACAGACTTGAAGATGCTCTGCTGGTGGCTTTGAGGGAGGAAGAAGGAGCCAGGAGCCCAAGCATGCAGTCCGCCTCCAGAAACAGAACCTCCCACAGAGACTCCAAAGAGAACACAGTCTGCTGCCGCTTCGACTGTACAGTAGTGAGTCCTGTTGAAGACACCAGACCTCCAGGACTGTAAGATAATGAACTGGTGTTATTTTAAGCCACGACCTGTGTAGTGATTTGTTACAGCTGCAACTGGACACTAATGCGCTCTGTGTTAGGCTTCTTCAGTGTAATTCGCCTCTGGATGGAGACGTGCTCCTGTGGATCTGTTGTGAGAGAGAACAGCTCAGCCTCTGCTCCAAACTTCTTCTGGGTCCAAATCTGTACCAAAAGCTGTGTCCCCAGATTCTTCTGCTTTAACTAGAGTGCAGCTTCCAGGGCTCCTGCCGGGAAAAGCACAGCAGCCGCCTGCTGCCCTTTCCTGGAGGCCAGGATGGCATTGGCCCAGGTAGCTGTCTCCCTGATAACCCGGACTCTTATTGCTATGCAGCCCACTCGTGTTCCCTGCCTTCCCCAGGTCTCACCTTGCAACCAGCTTCCCCAGTGCCAGGAAGAAAGGCCCATCAACCCGACTTTGGATGTGGCCTTTGCATCTAAATTGCACCCTGTGTCAAAAAGAGAAAAACAAAATACCACATAACATCGCTTATATGTGGAATCTAGAAAAGGGGCAGAGATCAACTTACCGGCAAAGCAGAAACAGAGTCACAGAGAGAGAGAGCGCAAACGCGTGGCGAGTGGCAGGGGAAGGGGAGGCTGGGATGAGTCGGAAGGCTGGGGTTGACCCACATGCTATTAACATCATGTCGTTGACCACAAAGTTCCTTTGGGTTTTTCTGTAACATCTTACGGAAAAACTCGAACTTTCTCACCATCCGACATCTATAAAATAGGTAACTAATGAGAACCTACTGTAAAGCACAAGGAACTCTAACCCAGCCATCTGTGATGACGAAAATGGGAAGAAAATCCAAAAAAGAGGGGATATGTGTGTACACAGAGCTGATTCACTTTTCTGAACAGAATAAATTAACACAACATTGTGAAGCAACTGTGCTCCAATAAAGATTAATAAAGAAGAAAGTTCTCAATTTCTGAAAATTCTGACAGCACCGTGCCCTTCATTCTTACTACGACCGTGGGGTCCCTGTTGTTAAATAGCTTTATCGTCATCTCTGTACGATTTGGGGAAGAAAATTAGACAAACACAATGTGTTCAGCCTGTCATCCTGACTTAAAAAGTTGTGTTTCACACTGCCTTGCCCCCCACTTACTTGGTTGCTTTTTGCTCTGCTCATCCCCATGTGTCTCTACTTGTAAAGTAGCGGGGAATTATATACGTTTTTTTTTTTTTCCCCTCGCAGTGATCAAAGATTCTTGGGGCAGCCCTCATTATCTGTCAGGCCAGGCATCTGTGATTAAGAACAGGTGCAGCCAACCCCTTGCTTGACCTACCAGCTCTGCTGGCATCAAATGAAAACCAGGAGTCAGTTTTCTGGGGGATCTTCCCCTCCCTCCCAATGCTTTCTTGCTATACAACTTGCCAACATATTGGCAAGGATCTGAGTTTGTGGCTGACCAGTGGTCCCACATCCTGCCTTTGCCCCCACAAACTTTGCAGCTCTGAGATAGGAGGTTTTGATGTGGTTTCCCCGGAGTCCTATCGTTCATGTAATTTCAATTTAATCAGCTGCCTTACAGTCAGTGAATTATGGGTTCACCGTTCTATCCTTTATTATTTTTCTATGATTAAGTAATTCTTTGAAATTGCTCTACATGGATGGCGGTCTTACCTTCCTTCTAAATTAGACACCGATGCGCCCTTCTCAATTCTTTGCCTCCTCCTTTAGGTATTACACTTGTAGGCCGAGTTAAAGATGGAGCTTAAACATTTCTGCCCAAATCACCACCTCACAGAGAAGTTCAGATCTATTCACATGATCAATAAGCTTTTTTTATAATCAGCTCAGATATTGCTTTATCCACCATGACTTCGTTTTATAGTTTTATCCTAAATTGCAGTGGAGGGTGAGGGGATTCCGTGTCTGCCTGCATGATGTTTTGGTGAGTTCTAAGAGATTTTAATGATAGAAGGGAGTCTAGTCTAACAGGCAAAATATAATTTCTCATTGCTGAAGGTAAAAGACAGTAAGAGATGTTCGGATTCTGCTGTCTGCACCAAAGTCTCAACTCCAAAGTATGCCCCAAATGACAAAAGTGAAAAGCGAAAGTGAAAGTCGTTCTCTCAAGTGTCTGACTCTTCGCAACTCCGGGGACTATGCAGTCCATGGAGTTGTCCAGGCCAGAAGACTAGAGTGGGTAGCCTTTCCCTTCTCCAGGGATCTTCCCAACCCAAGGGTAACTCTAAGGAGAGAGAAGTCCAGAAATGTTATATTACTTGGAGAAGGAGACACACAGGTAGTTTCACTATTGTCAATAGAGAGGAAGGGACAAGTTTCTGAGCTGAATTATTGGGAAGAGAACCGATTGCAAAAGAGGGGATACAGATACCAGGCCTTATGGATGTGGTAGACGAGAAGAAGGAGAGCTAGAAAGCTGCATCAGCTTATCTGTCACACTATCCTATGCTTGTTGCTGTTCAGCCAGCAACTCGTGTCCCACCTTCTGCCACCCGTGGGTCCCAGCATGCCAGGCTCCTCTGCCTTCCACCATCTCCCAAAGTGTGCTCAAATCCATGTCCTTTATAACACCAACAAACACTAACCTTGTGGAAAGCATCATTACAGATATGGCTTTGTTGGTAAAGTATTTAAATAAATTTTATTAACTGACTGGGTTCGGGTATGTTTACACCAAATATGTTTTGACTTCTTTACACCTAGGTTAATAATGTTCACTTTTTTCTGGGTGATCTTTATTATAAAAACTCAACTTCTATTGTCAGATCAATAAAATTCTTTAAAAATGTGGTTAGGCACTATACCTAGTCACTTTTCATGAGACAAAGTAGAGATTCCCCAACGAACAGAGAGCCAACTGTTCTCAATTGCATTCCTCTTTTGAAGGAAAGATTCCCAGCAAACATTTGGAAGAAACGCCTATGCCTTCCTGGGGCAGGCAGCTGGGAAGAGGGAAGAGTAATACAGAAATGATTAAGGGGACCATCCCGGTCAGTCCTGTTCTTCAGTTGCCTTGATTGAAGGCCTGAAGTTTTATTTTACTAACTTCTCCCTTGCCCTTCCAGAGTTGAGGGTGCTCACTCCAGGGCTTGAGCAGAAGTGCCCCGGGGAACCTCGGTGCAAAGGTTTGAAATCACAGCTGGGTTTGATTAGAGGGATTGGGCGAGATCAGTGCCTGATTAACTCTCAGCTGCTCTCGGCTTCCTCAGTTCCTGCAGGAGAATTAATCCATAGGTTCGAGTAAATTTTGGGCCTTAATGGATACCAGATACATGGAGCCCACCCAGACCACCAAGATCCAGCAGTCCCTTTCCTCACGTTTACACTGTGCAAATGAGTTCATTCCTCCTTTACCCAGTGGCCGAAATAACCCCGTCTCACTGCGTTTCTCCCACGCTGGTCACTTTATTATTCCTCCTGTTCTAAGGAAGTGTAGGTCCTTTAGGGTAAGGTGCAGCTCTTAGCTTTTGCATTTTTAGACTGTGAATTTAATTCCGTTAGGAGGAACTAGCTCCGTTCACTCAGAAGACTTTGTTGGCTGAATAACGCGTTCTACACCCTTTCTCTTACTTCGCAGTCAGGGCACATGAAATTATACCAGCTCTATAGTGAGTATCCTTCACTCTCCACTTCTGTTGTAAGTATGACTTTATGCCATCCTGGTTAAGGATTCTTGAATTCGAGATGTATGCTTAGTACCATAAATCTTCATCATCATCTTGATAACATTGAAAGGTCGTTAAATATTTTTACAAGAACTCATGTTTTGGGATCCTTACAACCTTGACTTTGTTGATAAATTTCATAGCAAGAGAGGTTCTTTGTCTGATTGCTTCCTTGCTAACTGAATGTTCTTATACTTGTGAATCAAGGAATTCACTCAAAAGAGAAAACTCAGCACAAAAGTGACACACACAGATTTGTTTAAACTTCAAGAGACTTCTATCTTTCTGATAGATTATTATCATAGCATTGACCTGTGAGACCCACCCTGTTAAGATCAGAGACATGTAAATAAAAATAAAGCATTCATCAACATAAATAAATCAAATGGGAATTTCCCTAACTAGCGTGTAACTCGTTTCCTTTTGTAGAGTCTAATTGCAGGAAGTAGCAGGAAAAAAAGCCGAGAGAACTCAGAGTTTCATTTAATGCTCATGTGTTTCTCTGAAATTTTAATTTAACTAAATGAAAGAGGTAAATTTTCTATGGGTGACTTCTTTAATTACTGTGATCAATTTTAGATTTATGTCTCTTAGATTTATGTGTTAGTTTATTCTTTTCCAACAATTGCTTTGCCCAACTGACATACATTAGCAGAGCTAAATATTTCTTCTAAACTGTACGAAAGTTATATGTTGCTGGCAGCATCCTCTGTGTCAGACTTCTCCTCCATCAATATCACATGAACTTAATGCATACATCTATATATCTCTATTTATATCTATATCATGGTTATTTCCCTCTCTCAGAAGCCTTCAGTTCAGTTCAGTTCAGTTGCTCAGTCGTGTCCAACTCTTTGCGACCCCATGAATTACAGCACGCCAGGCCTCCCTGTCCATCACCAACTCCCGGAGTTCACTCAAATTCATGTCTATCGAGTCAGTGATGCCATCCAGCCATCTCATCCTCTGTCGTCCCCTTCTCCTCCTGTCCACAATCCCTCCCAGCATCAGAATCTTTTCCAATGAGTCAACTCTTCGCATGAGGTGGCCAAAGTACTGGAGTTTCAGCTTTAGCATCAGTCCCTCCAATGAACACCCAGGACTGATCTCCTTTAGGATGGACTGGTTGGATCTTCTTTCAGTCCAAGGGACTCTCAGAGTCTTCTCCAACACCACAGTTCAAAACCATCAATTCTCTAGCGCTCAGCTTTCTTTATAGTCCAACTCTCACATCCATACATGACTACTGGAAAAACCATAGCTTTCACTAGAGGGACCTTTGTTGGTGAAGTAACATCTTTGCTTTTTAATATGCTGTCTAGGTTGGTCATAACTTTCCTTCCAAGGAGTAAGCATCTTTTAATTTCATGGCTGCAGTCACCATCTGCAGTGATTTTGGAGCCCCAAAAAATAAAGTCTGACACTGTTTCCACTGTTTTCCCATCTATTTCCCATGAAGTGATGGGACTAGGTGCCATGATCTTATTTTTCTGAATGTTGAGTTTTAAGCCAACTTTTTCACTCTCCTCTTTCACTTTCATCAAGAGGCTCTTTAGTTCTTCTTCATTTTCTGCCATAAGGGTGGTGTCATCTGCATATCTAAGGTTATTGGTATTTCTCCCGGCAATCTTAATTCCAGCTTGTGCTTCATCCAGTCCAGCATCT